>NC_064244.1:13905542-14260042 GCF_003254725.2 Canis lupus dingo | reverse complement strand
CTGTTCTCATTATCAGATTGTCATTTTCCCAGTGTGGTTCTAAGGCTGAAGTTTGGCATGGCATAGGGAGCCCTGTTGTTACCAACCTGGCTTCTCATTGATGATGATTCTGCCTGAAGGGAAGCACAGAAAGAGATCGTGAATTTGTGAGGTGTCTCACACATGCAGCTTCACCTGTACCTCGTGTCTTGGGAAGAGGGACATTCAAATGCCTTACTGCCTGCTGACATACCCAGGTTTAGCAATTCTGTCAGGATGGCCCAAACATGGCAACAGGAATTTAGTATTATGCTGATCCATAAGATCAGTAAGGATGATCTCGATGATGGCATTACTTTAGAAAACAGGCCTTACATGAAGGGGACTTACCTGGTCAGAGTCATTTTCTTGTCTCCTTCCCTGCTACTGCCAGCATCTAGCCCATACCAAATATTTCAGTTGATCATTTTTGAATGAAGGTTCTGTTGTCTTCTGTATTTTCTTCAAGCGTCACCAGACTGTAACAGTGCTACTTGAAATAGCAACTCTGCAAACTGTTTATCAGCCAGTGACCTATGAGGGACTTGCAGCTGAGTATGAATCTTGGGTCCTTTTCTTCATCAAAAATGTCATGCTGTGAGCAAAATGTCAGCTGAACTAAATGGCAGGCTTGGGAACTCCACTCTTGTGCTGGTCTCTTATCTAATCATGGCCTGGTGACACCAATGAGCAGAACACACTTTGAGCACTTACATGTGACAAGGCTCTTTCTACTTTCTCTGAAGCTGGAGTTCTTGTATATGATCTCGAGTCATTGTGCTCGTAAATATTACTAAGCTGTGAGTGGGAATCATGATGTGGGGGGTGGATAAGGCTGCTTTTTGGGGCCTCATTGAACTCAGTCTCCAGTCCTGAATGGCTGATTTTTTTAAATTTTATTTATTTATTCATGAGAGACACAGAGAGAGAGGCAGAGACATAGGAAGGGGGAGAAGCAGGCTCCATGCAGGGAGCCCGACGCGGGACTTGATCCCAGGTCTCCAAGATCAGGTCCTGGGCCGAAGGAGACGCTAAACCGCTGAGCCACCTGGGCTGCCTTGATTGGCTGATTCTAGGTTAGTCTCAGGACTAAGGCAGCCAAGTCCCTGAACCACTTTGTTCTAGCAAGGGGTGGTTAGAATCTAAGCGGAGAGGTGGAAATCCCAATCTAGCTGGCACTAGAAGCTTGAGCCACTTTGGAAGAACCCCTAGGGCACCTTCCTCAGACTCCAGTGCTTTTCTAGATAGTTCTATCTATGTGCACATACCTTCCATCATTGCACTTTCTCATCTGAGGCTGTAGCATTTAGGCATTCAGATTAGTTCAGAGGGAAGCTGGAAGAAATTTGTTATTTCACGTTTATCCTACTTCTGCTTCAAGAAGGCTCTGTATTTCTACCTTTTCATTGCTCAAGAAGTCATCTATCTATCATCTATCTATCATCTATCTATCTATCTATCTATCTATTTAGAGAGGCAAACAGGAGGGAAAGAGAACTAAGCAGCCTCCACACCTAGTGCGTGAGACCAATGTGGGGCTTGATCTCCTGACCCTGAGATCAGACCTGAGCTGAAATCAAAAGTCAGATGCTTAACCAACTGAGCCACCCCAAGAAGTCCCCACCTTATAATCCAACAGTGGTATATTTGTTAATTGAGGTACAGTTTTGGTACAGTTCACATCAAAATGCACATATTTTAATGATGCAGGTTGGTGAGTTTTGGGAAGAGTGTAACCGGTACTATAGTTGAGATAGAAAAGGTTTACATCACTGCTGTACCTCTGTCCACCATTGCCTGTTCTCTTTTTGCATGGACCTAACTTAGTATCATACACTCAACTCATTATGTTGTACCAAACCAACCCTTCCCACCTGGTTAATTTTTTTAACTAAGTTTTAAATATTAGACATAGTTAAGCATAACATTAAAAGGACACTGCATTAAATAACAGCATCAATGTAATATTTTTTTTAAAAAAAAAAGAACCTAAAGTATTATTTGCCACTATTCAGATGTGATCTTTTTGTTTTTATTTTTAAAAATTCACCTAATATTATACTACTTCTCCAAAACAATAGCCCCTTGGCCCCAGAAATAAATTTTGTACTCTTATGAAATGACTTTTTTTTTTTTAATTTTTTTTTTTAATTTATTTATGATAGGCACACAGTGAGAGAGATAGAGGCAGAGACACAGGCAGAGGGAGAAGCAGGCTCCATGCACCGGGAGCCCGATGTGGGATTCGATCCTGGGTCTCCAGGATCGCGCCCTGGGCCAAAGGCAGGCGCCAAACCGCTGCGCCACCCAGGGATCCCATGAAATGACTTTTTAATCTGGGTTTGAACATCCCTTAGCCACCTGTCAGTCTTGCAGTCCGATTGTATGGAAAATGTGGTCCAAAAAGTTCCATTATAGGGATGCCTGGGTGGCTCTGTGGTTGAGCGTCTGCCTTTGGCTCAGGTGGTGATCCTGGGGTCCTGGGATTGAGTCCCACATCAGACTCCCCGCAGGGAGCCTGCTTATCCCTCTGCCTGTGTCTCTGCCTCTCTCTGTGTGCCTCTCATAAATAAATAAATAAAATATGTTTTAAAAATTTCCATTATATTCCATAGTTTTAGCATGTCTGTGAATTAGCCAGATCAGTTTTACACCTTGATCCACCATTTTGGGAGCCAAGCATTTAATTCAAAAGGAAGAAATTAAATTGGCTTCTCCACTAATGTCAACACTTAAGAGTGACCACTCTGGGCAGGTTTCTCAGCCTCTTTGGGCATTGGGGAGAAAATTTAAAGAAAAGAAAGTAAAAGATCCAAAATAGATTTTGTGGAATTGACTGAGTTTAGCTCACATTTTCATTTGTTATTTATTTATACATATTTTTGCTTTTAAAGGATGAAAAGAGAGATTTGAATTTAAAAATTCCAGTAACTATGCTAAACATGTATGTCAAAGTAAATCCCTGAACTGTGACAGTTGTCTAGATCAATTATGAAGGTATGCCAAATTACAGTTTCTAGAAATGTTAGATCTTTAATAAGATATTTTTATTGTAGTATAATTTATATATAGTAAAATTCACCCTTGTTAGTGAAATTTTGTGAATTTTGTCAAATATCTAAAGTTGTGTAACTCTCACTACAATCAAGATATAGAACCATTCCATCAGCCCAAAGATTCCTTTGTGTGCCTTTGTGGTCAGTCCTTACCACCACCTCCAGGTCCTACCAACCAATAATCTGTTTTCTGTACTACAGTTTTAGACTTTTAAATATATAAAATCAAATTCCTTAAGTATTTTGTTCTTGTCAGTTCCAAAGAAGTCATATAAGAATTGAATGAAATTATTTTTTTAATCATAGGAGAAATGTAGTATCAACTATTTAGAGTATCATCAGAAAAGGAATCCATCTTAAATGGCTGAGATTTAAACTTACAAGATACTTCATACAGAGCTGATTTTAAATTTCTGATTTCCTAGTGAATTCTCAGCATGCAGTGAAGTCAGGTGTCCATGCTAAAATTATTTTCCCTGATGCACACATTGTACCTGTGGCATAGCAGACACATGAATATTTATCAATGAATGTTTAGTTGATAGTTAGCTATTGTGATGCTGAGCCTGAAAAGTGCCTATGAAAGTGGGAGTTAGATTGTGAATTAGGTGTCATGTCATGTTGTCATTTTCTGCATGTGCCAGAGGAGGAGGGGCAGCTAAGAGACCCAGTCAAACTATAATATTCACTTGGGCCTCAGAGTACTTCTGATTCTTTCCACTTAACACCCAGCATCACCTGCTCCCAGTTTATCCCTCCCATGGATTTTCTTATTTCCAGATGGTTGAGTCTTACACTTGTCTTCTGCTATAGATGGCTTTGGTGGGGAAAGGAGACAAGGTCTCATGCACCTTGCCCCTGCAGTCCCCTCCCACCCCAGACTCAGCAGGAGGGCCTTCTGAACCAAACTGCTCTTCACTGTTGGACACCTTTGATTTCATGTTGTGCATTTGGAGAAAAAACAGGAAGAAGATAATTAAGTTTTGTAGGATTTACAGGTAATTTCCAGGCTTTCTGCTGAAGGTAGAATAATTGCAGCTGAGACCACTATCCAGTCAGAGTTGTGGGTATGGCCAGGACACCTTTGGTGCCTTCCTTGCTTAGCCTCAGAGCACGTGAACACTGGCATCCCCACTACATCATCTCACTCCAGCCAGGGAGGGGTTGCTCATTCATTACCCATTCATTTTCCAGAATTCAAAGCCTATAGCACTGGAGAGGAAGATGTAGCCTCAAGGGTCTCACAACACTTGGGTTCAAGCCCCAGCCTTTCTTGTGATCTGGGCCAGTTAATATACCTTTCTTTTTTTCTTTTCTTTTTCTTTCTTTTTTTTTTTTTTGTACCTTCCTTGCTTTATCTATAAAATGAATATAAGAACACCTCTGAGGGTGTGTGTGATCATTGAACAGTTCATCCATCCCACAAAGGAACAGGTATCGAGACCTGTTCCTTCCCACACACTGTTCTGGGTGCTGGTGATACAATGGGCTTTTCTCAAGAAGCTCATTTCCCCTACTGAATCTCCCTCCCCTAGGAAAAAGCAGCAAACAAGCATGCAACATGATAAATTTAGTAAGTGCTATGAAGAAAATTCGAGCAATTCAGTAGAGGGAGACAGAGAAATGATTGGCAGTTGCTATTTTGATATAGAGTGGTTAGGAAGGACTCTTTGATAGGATAGTAGTTAAGTGAAGACCTACATAAAATGAAGCAGCCTTGCAACTGTTGGGGTGAATTGGCCCAAGCAGAAGTAGCACCCACAAAGATCTGAGGGGACTCCATGCATGGAGCATTTGAGGAGGGGAAGAGGAGGTGAGAGAGATGTGGGGGAGAGGGGTGCACAGATCAGGGAGGGCCCATCACCAGGGCTTTGGGTGAGTTGTGCTCTAAATGATGTGTAGAGCCGTATAAGGGATGGAAAAGAGGAATAACCGATCTGGCTGCTAAGCTGAAAATAGAGTGTAGGTGGGCAAGGATGAAAACAAATAGAATAATTAGGGGGCTATCTTAGTAATCTGAGTGAGAGATGGTGGTCGCTTGAACTAGAATGATGGCAGCAGAGGGGAGGAAAGAGGTTAGGTTTTGAGGGTCACCAGGGGAATTGCTGATAACAGATGTGGGGCATAAAAGAAACCAAGGAATCGAAGAGGAGTCTTGAGACGAGGCAACTCGAAGTGGGGCATTGTCATTTGCTGAAATAGAGAAAGCTCCAATGCAGGTTGACTTTGGAGGGATACCAAGAGTCCAGTTTTTGGACATGTTATACTCAAGATATCCACCAGATATCCCAATGGAAGCATCAAGTGGACAGCGGAGTCCAAGAGTCTGAGGTGAAGGGGAGGGAAGCATGGAAGTAGAGACTGATGGGAACATCAAGGCACTTGAATGTCAGTGGAGGAGGAGAGGAACCCATCTTGGGCACCCCGAGCTCTAGAGGGGCAGGCGGTATGGGGAGGAGGAGACCCAGAAGGCTGCTGAGCCAGGTGAAGGGAGGGATCGCCTGCATCAGATGCTGCTAGTGGATGAGGGAGAGAAGGACCAAGGAGGGAGCCTGTGCTTCGAGCCAGGGGGCGAGGCATGCTCTAAGCAGCCTGTGTCCAGAAAGTGTCCCATTCAGATGAGGTGTCTCCCCATCCCTTCTCCTTATTTTCTGGTCCTGATGGCAGAAAATATCACCAAAGTAAGTGCCTCAACCAAAGTCAAGGATCCTAGAAATACTTTGAGAAATACTGTTCTAAATCACTCCTGCTTAAGTAAACGTACTTAAGACAAAATCATCCTCCTGGTTGAGGCTGGACCATGTTCCTTGAAATCATGTGACTTCTGAATTAAGACTCTGTATGTCTCATCTCTTTAAAATATAAAAGCAGTAACTCGGAGATGGATAGTTGGATGTTGTCTATGAAAAAAGGAAGGAGAGGAAGAGCATTTGAAAGGGCTTGCCACATTCTTGGCATGATGCCTTCTCTACTTTCAGTTATTTATCATTACATTCATATGTATCATATGTGAAATTGTCAAAATTTGAGTATTTGCTACCATGCTCATAGTTACTTGGTTGTTTAGCTAGAGGGCTAAACACCTGAGGTGTAATGAATAAATGGAGCCCCGCAAGGATCCCAAGTCTCTGTATGATTTTCACTTTTCAGATGCTGATCCATCATATTCTTTAGCTCCTGATTTTTTTTTTTTTTTTGGTGGTGTTGACCAAGTTCTAGTCTTATCAGTGAAAGTCATGTTCAAAATGTTGCACAGCACTTCTCAGTTTACAAAGAATTCTGTTATACAAAAAGCATTTGAGTCTTAAAATAGTTTTGTGAGGTAGGCATCTCAGTTATATTAACTTGATGGTTTTCAAAAGCAAATATCTGTTGCTCCCTCTTCTACTATATCCTGTCCTGGAGTGATTGCCTCCTTTCTTAGCTGCAAATGATAAGCTAATTATTCCTATGTTTAAATTAGAAACTTGATTGATTGATTGATTGATTGATTGATTGATTGATTTAACAGAGAGAAAAGCATGAGGTGAGAGAGCAGCAGGCAGAGGGAGAGGGAGAAGCAGGCTCCCTGTTGAGCAGAGAGCCTGATGTGGGGCTCTATCCCAGGACCCTAGGATCATGACCTGAGCCAAAGACAGACACCTAACTGATGAGCCACCCAGATACCACCCTTAAAAACTAGACCCTTTAAAAAAAAAAAAAAAGATTTTATTTATTTATTCATGGGAGACACACACAAACACACACACACAGAGAGAGACAGAGATATAGGCAGAGGGAGAAGCAGGCTCCATGTAGGGAGCCTGATGCGGGACTTGATCCCAGGATTCCAGGATCACACCCTGGGCCAAAGGCAGACACTAAACTGCTGAGCCACCCAGGGATCCCCAAATAGACCTTTTATAATTGGAAATAAAACAGCTTTCCATACATCTGATTTTTTGTTCACTACTGACTAAATTACTGTAATGCTGGGGATAGAAGGGTGGGCTAACAGGTTTGGGTATAGAAAGATGGGGATTCCAAGCCTAGACTATGACAGATTTCAGTGGTCACAAGAAAAAGTACGGTAGTGGTTATAGACTGGTTCTTGCCTGTCAGCTTCAACTAAAACTTGAAATAAAATGACTTTTAGAAAATTAAGATTATTTGATTATTATTCTCTTTTCTTGGAAACTGCTTTCAACTAAAATGTGTTTCTAGCCTAGTATTGAAAAAACTCTTACAAATAAGTTGGTCTGGTTTTTTTTTTTAATTTATTTTTTATTGGTGTTCAATTTACTAACATACAGATGGTCTGGTTTTAAGCTGGTAAACATTCCCTTTCTGCATTGTAAGGTGATATAGATCAGCAGTCTTCACCTCCTGTGGCTTGCTTTACCACAGGGTTTTCCTGGCCTGTTCTAAAATATCTTCAGCCTGGCATAATTCCTTCATAACATTCAACTTTGCATTATAGCTGAGCGTGTGTTGAAGAATGTATGTGTAAATCATATCTTGCCTGCCTGTAGTGTAAGTTTTTTAATGGCTGAGATGATGCTTGAGTCACTTTTGGTACTTCTCAGAGCCTAGTACAGTGCTTCGTACATGGTAGGAACTCAACAGTTATTGAATTGACCTGAATTAGTAATGGTTATATAATCGTTATGTTAGTTCCCTTATTTAGTGACAAATATAAAAGGAAAATGTACAAGAGCAATTAAAGATATGATCTTATTGAATTTCTTTTTATTTATCTCCTTTATGTGATACATGTCATTTTGCATGGACACTATCTTTATATTTGGCTCTTTACCAATGTACCTTGACAAAACTTATAGATAAGTTGATATTTAATCCGACTTCTTACAAGAAAACTATCTGGTATTTGTGGGGAAAGTGTGACTTTAACAGACTCCTAATACTTTCACATTACTTGGAAAACACTTTAGGAGGTGGCTTTGGATAGATATATTTCAATCTCTTGGGTTTAGTAATGGGCCACGTGTCCTTGGGGGTTCGTGAAGTGAATATAAACTCCATGGCAAAATGCACTTACACATTTTCAAAAGCCAGAACTAGTCTTTACTTAAAGACTTTACTTAAACAAAAATCAGCCTTTATAGTTTTAAATTATAATTGTCTGTAGATGTGTTGACATTCAAATAGAAATTATCTGAAGTTTTGTCTTTTGTACGTGATAGTACCGGGAAACCCAAACATGAGTGGTTTCTCCAGAAAGATTCCGAAGGGGACACACCTTCTCTTATCAACTGGCCTTCCAGGTATATCCCAAGATGAAAGTCTTGGCTTATGTGTAGTGAGTGCTTCTACTTCCCTGCTGGCATGCCTTGCTCTTCCACACATTACTGAATGAATGCTAACTCTCTTCTTGCCCTCTTAATGGCAGTGTTTTTGAAAATTATGTGTTCACAAGGAGCTGCTGGAAGTTACTTTTTGAATGTTTGCTTTTCTACTCCAATTGCCTTAATCCCTGCTAATAGTATTTCCCCCCCTCCTCTTTTTTCCCCTTTTTGAAAATCTTTTGGATTACACTTCTTCTCACTTCTCTCCTTTCTCACCAACCCACACACCACCAAGTGGGGGCAGTAGTGAGCACCTAAATAAAGCCTCTTGGTTGCTCTCCTCTTGAGTCACTCTAACCAGCTAGTGTCCCATCTGGTCAACACCAGCTGGATCCACCCAGCACTTCCAGCCTCCTCCTCTCCATGTCTCCTCATCTCTAAATCAATAGTTAATTTTCACCAGTTGCACTTAAGGCATGTGCTTTTAAAGGCAAACAAAAAACCCCTATCATTTCATTTTTAAGGTTGGGGGCAGGGAGAGGCGGAAGGAGTAAGAATGAATAAGGCTGTGGCAGGACAAAGCACCCATATACTGAGTTTCTAACAGTCACTTTGTTCTCAGCTGAGGACAACATTCAGATTGTCTCTGATTAGAAGGACACATTCCACAGGAGAACTTGAACCACATTTCAGTCTTCTTTTGATTAACAAAGCTTATAAATATGAAAACCTCCAACACTGGCTAGTCTCTGGGAAAAATAACAACTCGGAATGCTTTCTTTTTTCCTCCTGAATTGTTCATGGTAACTGCCTTTTATGTGTGTCTTTGATTTTTTTGTTAACGAAATATACATAGATATCCTACATGTTGAAAAACATGTAGGCGTTTATATCAAATTTAGCTGGGTGCATTTGTCATTTAAGGAAATATTCTCTTCCGAAACTGTCATTAATAATTATTTTTGCTGACCAATATTCAGGAAATGAAGGTTTAGCCCCAAGAAATCACTTTTCCCACTCTAAAAACGTGTTTTACTTTTTAAAGATGATTGCGAATTAGTAATCTATTCTTAAACAGCTTCAGTGGTTTCTCCTTTCTCACTACATGGCATTTCAAAAAGTAAAGATAAGTACCAGCTACTGCTATTAAATGGTTAAAGTACTAAGCCTTCCATGTACTTCCAAACCACCACATTACATTTTGTCACTACCATTTCCATTTAAAAAGCAAGACTCCTGAGCCAAGTAAGTTGCCTGAGACCACACAGCTAGAACTGGCTGAGCCAGTCTTGGACTGAGGTCTCCTAGGTGCCTCTAGCCAGAGCTCTTGGTTATTTTGCTTCTGCAGTAATAGAATAAGGTGTGTAGCTTTTAAAATGGATTTGTTTTGCTCTCAGATACTCAAATAACTCTAGAAATGAGAGCAATCTCTTTTCAGGTTAGTTTTTAACTAAGGGCCTAGTAGCAACCCCAAAGGGAAGAAAACGTTCAGTTGTGTTAGTTCTTTCAACAGAATATCTTTTCTCTAACATCCTCCTTGGTGCCACAATTGTTAGTAGTAACGATGTCCAAACTGGTCACAAGTCTTAAGAATGAATGAATATAGTCTGCATTGCATGACAAAGCTTGGGAATGTTTAGTTGAATGCTTGAAAGGGGCAATTGTTGTATCTTGAGTCCAATTTAAAAAAAATTTAAAAATCACAAATGTTCTTACATTTCCAGGAAACAATGAAATTACATTTGGTCAATAGGTGTGTGTGTATACCTGGAAAAGCCCCCTCCCCACCCTGGAGTCCATACACAAGGCCTGTTCATATGGAGGGTTTATGGATTCCCAGGGCCAGCCGCAGTGTGCCCTCATGCATACTGGTGGTGTATATTAATGGATTTTTCTGTGGCTTCTGGTCATTGATGTAGCCAGAAGAGGTCCATTCTCACCCAGGATGGCATCTGAGCCATCTCAGCTTTATGGAGGGTGGAGTTAGTTTGGCGCCACACTGGCATCTGTACGCACTTTTGGAAACTCAACTCAAAATCGCTCATCTAGCACGCAGTGGGGTTCTGACATTAACCACCAGAAATGCGTTGTCCCCAGTGGTTCTGTCCTTGGGTGGATTTCCATTCACCAGTAATCTATGATCCACGCATGCTTTCTCCCCGTTAAGCAGTTACTGTACTTTGCAACTTAAATCCTTTTTCTTTCTTAAAGAGTTAAAGTTAGAGAAAAATTGGTGAGAGAGGAGAGTGCTCGCAGCAGCCCCGAAGTGGCCTCCGAGCCCTTCACTCAGAGGAGACATCAGCCAGTGTCCGTCCATTGCTCGTCCTTTCAGTCAGAAAATTCGGCCTTTGATAGGGTCTCCAGCAAGGCGGCCAGCTCCGTGCGACAGCCCATCCGCGGCTATGTCCAACCGGCAGACCCCATTCACACAGCCACTCTGGTGACCTCAGAGATCCCTGAAAACATATCAGAATACAGCTGGGGGGGGTCGGCCACCCAGAGTGTCAGGAAGCCTCCCATCTCGAAGGTTCTAGAAAGTGAGAGAAGGGAGGATACTCCCATTCTCCATATTTGTGAGTCAAAAACAGAGGAAGATATGCTCTTCACCGAAGCTCTGGAGAAAAGCAGGAAAACACTTTTGGATTTGGAGGACCATGAGCTTATGAGAAGCCACGAAGAGCCCTCTGGAAATGAAGATTTGGGCAAGCCTGCTGTTAGCACAGTCACCTTAGAACACCAGATGGAAGCAGAAAGTCTGCCACACCCCCTTGAAACTCAGCAACAACCCACGGAGAGAATTAGCAGACAAGAGATGGTTCTATATGTTCAGAGCGAGCCCGTGTCCCAAGATGCCAGGGTGACAGGCCACAGAAGGGAAGCATTTACAAAGAAGCGCAAGGTCCTCACCCGCTCCCTGTCTGACTACACGGGCCCCCCTCAGCTGCAGGCCCCCCTCAAGTGTAAGGACTCCACTTCCAAGCAGGATCCAGAGCTGCAGAGTTCCAGAGCCGAAGGGCCCCCCACAGAAGTTGGCATGCTGGACACAAAGGTCTCAGTGGCCCAGCTGCGAAATGCATTTCTGGAGTCTGTCAATGCCAGCAAGAAACGCGAACTGTAGGTGATGTTTCAGACGTCATCCTGATGTGTCACTTGCACGTCCTTGGCAGAATTATTCACTTCGCAACTTGTGTTGTGTCCTGCATTGAATCATATTAGCTTAGCTCACCAGTGTGCAGGGCAGCCCGTACAGGCAATGGCTCAGAAACTACCATTCTGCTTCTGCCTACTAATGGGGAGCTACAGTATTGGGTTGCTGGAATGTTCCGCCCCCTTTCCGTGCATGGTCGGGGCATGTGGTGGGATTTGGCGGTGTCTGGGCCTTACCTCACTGAGATGCATAAACCTCTGCTTCTTTCTCTCTCTCTCTCTCTCTCTCTCTCTCACTCTCTTCTCTCTCTCATTTCTCTTCTGTATACTCCCTCCCAATGATTCTAAAAGCCCATCCCGGGTTGAGAGGTCAACCGAAGGAGTTGGCTTGCCTACCGGTGTGGAGCGGGAGAGAGGGTCCCGGAAACCAAGACGCTATTTTTCTCCTGGTGAAAGTAGAAAAACTTCTGAGAGATTTAGAACTCAACCTATAACCTCAACAGAACGAAAGGAATCGGATAGGTAGGCATGCGTGATGTGTAGTACCGTAGTCTAGGGAACGTAAAGGCAATAGTCCAGGATTTTTCCTACAGCCACGGTCCTAGTGCTGGTTAAACGGGATGTGGCGATTCCATCATTCTTCCAACTAGTCTCTAAGAGATCTTTATTTGGCTTGTGTGTATGTATTTTTAAAGGATGCTGCCTGTGACAACAGTATCACAATACGATTTTACATTGCATTCGGAGGGTAAGAAATGAGACATGTTATTTTTCTTCATTTACTGTTTCTCATTTTTTATGCCCTCATTAAATTAGAATCCACCAGTGCAAAATTCACTAGATTTTCCAGTGCAAAGAAATAGGGATTTTATATTCCTCTTATAAATATCTGTCTACTTGTCACATTTGAGTTTTACCCGATTGTAGCCTTACACATAAAGATGATAAAATTTTTCTACAAAGTGATCGGTCATGTTTAATAAGTCACACTCAGTTCTGGTTTGTCTCCACGAGGTGTGCACCTGGCTGGGTTGTGTGCACACGCACTCCACCGTGTCCATTAACACCTGTACCTGTGTATTCACAACAAGAATTGTTAGCAGGATGATATTCTTTAAAAGAGTTGAATTGAATTTTTATTTTTATTTTTGCTTTTAGTTTTAATCTGATGTTTTATTTGGATCTTCTATTCCCACCAACTAATTTTTTGTTATTATTATTGCCTAATGTCTTTCCTAGGTCTGCTTCGCATTCAGAAATGCCAACCACTGAGGGCAAGTACCTGTTTTCCTTTTGCCACTTCTCTATCATTTCACCCAGATTAGGTTTCCATTAAGATTTGCTTTTTGAGAGGATGAGATTATGGAGCATACTGATTTCTTTTCTGCATGTTTTCTTTCTGTGAATCTAATAAAACCTAGTTGAGATTCTAGAGTGAGCTTTTCCTTATTTTTGAGAGAGAACTGTTGAATGGATAATATTAAACAAACAACAATATTAAAACAACTGATTGGCTAAAGAAGCAACTTTTTGTTATTAATTTATCGTTACTATGTAACAATAAAGAGCAATGCCTTTCAGAAAAATCTATTCTTAGACCTCAATTACTCAAATATTACTACAGAAAAATATTCTCCAGACTAAGGGTTGTCTGGCTAATTGCAATGGAAATTAGCACCTTTTCACTGAGCAGAAGAATGGAATCCCTCCAAGGGATTCTTATATTCAAAGGATTTCCAGGTCAGCCTTGGGAAACTTTTCAGAGACTTCACCTGTGTTTTTCTAATGATGTTCAGTTTTTATTTTATGGCTTTTTTACAGATGAAGAAAAGGTAGATGAACGAGCCAAGCTGAGTGTCGCTGCCAAAAGGCTGCTTTTCAGGGTAAGGTGTGCCGAAGTGCTTGAGGGAAATTGTCCCCCTGCTCAGGGAGGTGCCACTGCTGCCCCTGCTCCCTGCAGGGGGACCCCTTCAGCCTGCCTCACTCTGGCCCCTCTGCCTCTGGCTGAGCCTCTGGCAGGTGTGACCACCAGCTGACACCCTAACAGGTGTGTGCTTCTCAGAATGAAATGTGCCTTGCAGGAGGTCCCTGGGGTGGGGGGGCTTCTAGGACAACAAAGCAGAGACTCTGCTGCCCCTGTGTCCTTTCCTGCAATGTATAAGGATTCCTCATTATTTCTGATCTTAGGAAATGGAAAAATCATTTGATGAGAAAAATGTTCCAAAGCGACGCTCCAGAAACGCGGCTGTGGAGCAAAGGCTGCGTCGGCTACAGGATAGATCCCACACCCAGCCCGTTACCACCGAGGAAGTGGCCATTGCAGCCACGTAAGTCCCCCTCGTGACCTCTTGGCTTGAGCTGAAATACCTTCTTGCAAAAAAAAAAAAAAAAGATTTAAAGATTTTAAATAAAAATGAAGTGATTGGGAGATGGTTTAGTTAAAAGCCACAGAGACATTGGTACTTTGGGATTCTCCTTAACCGTGGTCTCTCTGAACTTTGTAAAGGAGTGTGTTGCCCATTGTATCTCCTAGAAAAACCTCTTTTTAGAGGAATTTTAATTTTTTTTGGTCTGTGCCTTTCTTAATTTTTTTTACAGTGGAAAATTTAAAACATGAGGTTAATATACTGAGCCGCCATGTACTGACCACCCAGTTTTAAAGGTCAGCAGCTTAATGAAGCTTGCTCTACCTACATCCTATCCACTTCCCATCTCCCAGTGTATTCTCAGAAAAACCCCAGATGTCATTTCATCCATATATATTTCAGCAGATATCTCCAGGGGTCTGGGGGTGTTTTTTTATTTGTTTTTAAACAATCACCAAAAAAACTAAAAAAAAAAAATCCTTGGAAGTTTGATGACTTTCCATACTTGAGCAGTCAATTCCAATATGTTTAGAGTGAATTTCTCAAAGTAATTCATTCAGAGATAATTGCTTCAATCAAGTGAAAACTCATATTTGGTTTTTAGAAATTATTTTCGTGCTTCTCCTGGACACACACACGGTCTTCCTGAAGAAAGCAAGTTCACCTCATTCAGGGCATGGACATCCCGAGAGGCATCTGTGTCATAGCCCACACCTATGGGCCTGCTATTAGATTAGCTGCTTCACTTCCCTACCCAGCTGTTCCTCAACTCCATGTTGTGTTTGCAGATCAAACTTCTTGTATTTATTAGGAACTCTTAGCAAATCAGCTTTTTCATTTTTTTAGTGTTTGAGTGGCTATTGTATATACCAAGAAGCAACTATCCATGAGAGCAAAACAGTAAATATAAACAAAAATTACCACCTTAAAAGGCTCCCCGAATTTACTTTGATGTGCTTATAGGTTATATGAGGATACTGATTTTTCTTTTTTACAAAAGAGATTGAAAACAACGTTCTAAAACATGAGCGTAATCTGCTGATTTACTAGTGATTGATACTAGCTTTTTCTCAAGTTATTTTTTAAAATCAGGACATTTATTCTGAAGTTAGAGTAAATCTTCTCCAAGCTCTAGAAATATAATCTTATTCCATTTACTTTGCATAGCCTCCCTCTCTGATTTCCTAAGCTTGTAATTGCTTTTCAAATTCTTTGGTATTTTCCCCCAGAATATATTAATAAATATTTATGTACTGTTTCTGAATTTAAAACTATGTTTTCCTTTAATGCTTCTTTTCTTCTCTTTCCTTATGAATGTTCCTTCTCTGGCAATTGCTTTTAAAGTGAACCTATCCCTGCTTCGTGCTCTGTGGCCACCCACCCTGTAATGGCAAGACTTCCTAGTCCCACTGTAGCTAAGAGCACTGTGCAGCCTGCCAGGTACTGGATAGAAGTAGCTGCATGCAGCCCTCAAGGCAAAAGTCCTAGACAACAGATGCATCTCATAATCCTGAATGCTTTTCATGTGTTTGAGAAACGAATCAGGGCAACTAGTTGCTGTGGGAATGGGCTCCATTTTGTTTTGTCATGGTGTGTGAGACACTGCAAACTTCGTGTAGGCCTGCATGAGAAAACGTTTCATCTCTCTGCTTACATTATGTATTGGAACTAGAATCCTACTAACTCACTTATTCATTTGTTGTTTGTTTTTCATAATCATGGTCACCCCTAAGAAATTTCATCCTTCATCTAAAATACTAGCACTTAATAAAGATTAATAGGAAAATGAGGAGTCAACATGAAGGTTGAAATTCCAGTAATACCCTGGTCTTTGTAAGCACTTGTAGTCCTAAATACATGCTGGAAACAACCCTATCTGCTTCTAATGTATAGAGAGACAAGACCATGACTTTTTGGGATTGAGACAATATTAATTTATGGTGTCTGAACTTAGATGTTTTACTACTAAGTTTTGAATTGTGATGTTTTGAAAATATACCTTTAAGGCATCTAGATATCCCCTGTTTTACTGTGAGGGGCCAAAACAAAAGAACCAAAGATAAGATTTAAAAAAATCAAATGGCAGGGCAGAAATAGATCCCCCCCCCCCCCTCCCAGAAGCAGGGGTCTGTCTGGGGAAGTAGGTGGCCATTGGTCTCCTTGCTCTGTGCTACACCTCGGAAATATGTGAGACACTCAGGTTGCCTTTCTTACCATCTTCATGATACCCTGGAATACTGGCTCTTTAGTCTGGGGAAACCCCTGAGTTGGTGATTAATTGGAGCTAAGACAATATACTGTCCGCTGGGTTTGAGAATTGGATTTGCCAATGGCACCAACCTACATTGTCATAAACCTTCCAAGATCTACTGTGACCAGGTAACGGGAGGTTTCCTCCTCCACCTGGAAGTTGGAGGGATTTATCAGCACTTGAAATGTCCTTTACTTTTCAAGTTTCTGGGACTTACAGATCTAAGTACCTTTTACAAAATTGGTAGAAAGCTGTGAGAGAAAATGCTGCACTAAAGGAGTGAAGGAATCTTTACAATCAATTGTGAAAATCAAAACTCTTCTACAGATATGTTGTTGACAGAACATAGTATTTCCCAGTTCTATAAAAGGAAAAGAATACCTCTGAACTGCATTTTTATTTATTTATTTGTTTGTTTGTTTGTTTGTTTATTTATTTTTATTTATTTATTTATTAGAGAGAGAGAGAGCATGCGTGGGAGTGGGAGAGGCAGAGGGAGAGGAAGAGAGAGGATCTCAAGCAGACACCACACTGAGCATAGAGCCCAACTCGGGGCTCAATCTCACCACTCTAAGATCACGACCTGAGCCAGAGCCAAGGGCCAGGCACTTAAGTAACTGAGCCACCCAGGTGCCCCTGAACCACATATTTAGAGAATGTCTAGACGTGTCATGGGTAATACCTTGGGACTCTGCTTTATTTGTTGTTGATACCACTGATACATCGTCTCTCTAAGATAAGGTATATCCAAGCTGACTTTAGTTCCTTAAAGAGGAAATTCACTTTTTGGAAATAATTCAGAGATAAAGACTGCTCTTTGTGAAATTGGTAACGCCTCCTCTGCTACTCATGGTCTTGTTAATAGCTAAACAGTGCCTACACCTGTCTTAAATATCTGAAGGGAGAAATCAACCCTTTTCAAACTTACATGACACTTGGAAGAATGTTAATATTCAAAATTTAGCAGGGGGCTTTTGTTGGTGTTTATCTGTGTTACTGAGTATTTATCCCTTTCAGGTTGCAGGCATCTGCTCACCACAAAGCCTTAGCCAGAGACCAGGCAAATGAGGGCAAAGATGCTGCTGAACAAGGTGAACCTGACTCCTCCACTCTAAGCTTAGCAGAGAAGTTGGCCTTGTTTAACAAATTATCCCAGCCAGTCTCAAAAGCTATTTCTACCCGAAACAGAATAGACATGAGACAGAGGAGAATGAATGCTCGCTATCAGACTCAGCCAGTCACGCTTGGAGAGGTGGAACAGGTGGGTACGCTGTGATTGAATTCTAGTTTGCAGGTCTGGTCTTAAAATGGAGGACCACGGCGTTGTCTCCGAGGTCAGTGATAAAATTAAGGTGATCTACCTGTCGACAGTGTTACCTGTAGGAAATTTGGTAATGACTTCCTTCCTAAGATAGCCATGCCGAGCATGTTTCTCTTTTCTTGTTTTTATAATTTGCGTGCTGAAATCATCTGGAATGAGTCCTTTATGGAGAGAAAAATAGGATGAACAACCTGCTTTTCACCCAGATGATTTTGATCAATGAGATGCATTATACAAAATATGTCTTCCTGCAAAGATAAGCCATGAAACGACACCAAATGTAGTAGTTCAGTTTATGTCTGTGTCAACAGATAAACTGAGATTCAGGGAGACCGTATTTTTGAATCGGCTTTTTGCATTTTAACTGTGTCCTCCCAGGTGCAAAGTGGAAAGCTCATTCCTTTCTCACCTACCGTTAACACATCTGTGTCCACCATGGCATCTACAGTCACTCCAATGTATGCAGGGGATCTTCGGACAAAGTTGCCTGTGGATGACAGAACAAGTGCCACTGACCATAAATTTCCTTCTTTGATGGAAAATTCAGATTCTCCGGTTAGAAGCATTCTGAAGTCCCAAGTCTGGCAGCCTTTGACTGAGGGCAGTGGAAACAGAGGAATGTTGAGAGAGCTGGGCGAGACAGAAGGGAAGAGAGTCTTGGCAGGTGGAGATGGTGGTAAAAAGTACGGGTCCTTTGAGGAAGTGGAGCCACCCTGTCCTACCTTGAACAGAGTCTGGGAAGGAGACAGCCATAAGGAAACCAAATATGCTGTTCCGAGAAAGGGTAGCCTGGAACTAGCTCACCCTCCCGTTGCCCACCTTGGCGATGAACTGAAGGAGTTCTCCGTGGGTAAAAGCATTGCACAGGGGAGCCCAGACTGGACAGATAGGCAGCCCTTTGAAGAGAAGGTTGACCTGGAAAATGTCACGAGAAGGAGGTTTTCGCTAAGAGGTAGGTTACTGCTCCAAAAGGTTTAGAAACCAGCTGGGTTTTTAATGTCTGCTTGACTGGTTGAGTGTGTCTGTGATTATGTTCAATTAAAGTAGGAGGATGGTTTATAACTCATATCGATTGTGAATCATGTGTGAATTCTCCTCCTCCCTGAGTATCTCTTCCCCTTGAAGCTGATCTGGTCCATGGATTAATCAGTTTTTCAACAATAAAAATAGCTGGAGCTCTTTTACACATCCTGATAAGGATTCTTGCTGACTTCAGGCCACATTAACTCACATAACAGTCTTGTGTCAGCCCCTCTTAGGAGTTGATCACCCCAAAGGGCTGGGTAAGCACAGGGAATGAAGACTTGAACCCAGGTCTGTGGATTTCCAGACTCCTTCCACAGTCCTGTTATGCAGACAAGTAAGCTGTCCTGCCTGGGGCTTTAATTCTCTTTCTGCAGTTACATAAAATGATAGTGTATAAGTTACAATAGTGGTTTTAGTTTGTGATTATAGCCATTTGAAATGTAAAAGGATGGTTTTGGAGTAGGAGAAACATTCTGTAGTGTGTAGTTAAAGCTCACTTCCTGCATCTTGCACACAGGAAAAGACCAGTTGTCACAAAACCATTTGCTGTGTGCAGTAACCTACTGGGCAGTTTGGTTTCCCCGCAGAGTATAGCGTGCTGCAGATTTGCATAAATCCATGGAGATTGGGTAACCCCCCTGCGCCCACAGATTGAACTCTGCGTGCGGATGGCTGGGGGTGAGTCGCTGAAGGAATGTCTGCCTGGAGGAGTGAGTGCTGACGGTGCTCCTTTCCTTCCCAACAGAGTTTGGGGAGCCTGCTTCTGAGCAGACGGGAACAGCAGCCGGGAAAACCGTCACCCAGACTGCAGCCCCCATGTCCTGGAAGCAGCATGATTCTGTAGAACCAGTACAGGAGAAGTACCCCAGGAATCCATGTGCCATGTTTGCTGCCGGAGAGATCAAAGTGCCAGCGGTGGAGGGCATTCTGGATTCAGCCAGCAAAACCATGTCAATTAAAGAAAGGTAATAGGATTGAATGATTAAGAAGTAATTCTATTGGGGAGGAGCTGACAACTTGCTCATAGGAAAATATCCAAGTAATGGGCAGAGATGACGTCGTGATCCTGGACGTGTAGGGGGTGGTGACCGTGAAGGAGTGTCAGTTCCAGACTTAGATGAGGGAAAAAGACGCAGACTTCCTCTTGCTTCATTTGTTTGGGGTTCCATTGTCTTTTTTTCATATGAAATTCTTTGTCCGGTGATGGGAGCTGAGATCCTGGCTCTTTCCCCATCAGACACATGGCTTCAAATTGAATGCATCCACTGCTTTGTGACTATGTAAAGTATGTGTTAGATGGAATGAAGATAAACCCATATTTGGGACATATGTCTTTGGGACTAGAATCTAAGTTTTGTTTATTCTACAGAAAGTGAGATGGATGACTCTTCTGAACTGGGTTTAGAAATTTTATATCAGATAATAGCTATGAAAGATTACATTTCAGTATCAAGTAACGCTCTAACCTCATTTCATTCAAAAGAATAATGGAGTATTGAAAGGATATGTTTAAATGGGACAGATACAAAGACCTGGAGGAAATATTTAGCCACCGAGGAATTAAGCAGCAAAAGATGTCATAGCGACAGAAAGACTGGCTGCAAAAGATCTCTATACATTTCCAGTGTGACAAGCACCATCTACTCTGCCCAGCTGGACCCTTCCTTAGCACCTCCCATCATTCAGAAGCTTTCTTTCTCTGTCAGGAAGTGGCTACTCTGATTTTTCTGAATGCATTTTGCACTCCCTAAGACTATATCTCAAGCCGCAATGAAAATTCATCATTCTGTTTTCAAGTCAAACTTTTTGAGCATGATTCATAAAAGGTTAGATAGATGGAACCTTTCACAACTGACAAATTAGTAAGATTGTTAAATCTTACTTTTGCCTTCACTTGTTTAAAATTCATAATAGGTGAGACTGCTGGACCGGACTTAGATGAAAGGGCTGATGTTACCCCTTCAGCTAAATAACGGTGATGTCTTGAATCAGGGAAGCTGTCTGGCCTGTGCTGGCGTGAAGGCCTCCTCCACAGACACCAGGACCAGAGAGATTCTGATCCCAGGGATCCTACTTCTGATAATCAGTTGGATGAGAAGGAAGAGACATCATTTAAGGGAATTAATGACAAATATCTCTTACACACAAGTTTCAGGTATTTTATACATCAGAAAATATTCCCAGGGTGAAATTACAGTGAAAAATATCAATATGCCCCCTTCTTTCACAGGCTCTTAAAGGAAAGTCTCCATCTTTGGGTATGATCTGTCTGCTGGGACTTAGGACTTTTGATGAAGAAGTTTTGTGCCTTTCCACTATGCAGTAAATCTTGATTTACCTGCCTGTTCTTGGTAAATTTGAGTTTATCTGTATCTTTCTGTGACCTGCCTGGAAGTGGGTTCAAAATTGGCTGTCCGTGCACAGGCATCTATCTTCTGGCCAGTGGGAGACAGAACTTCTCACAGTCTCCAAGAGACTCCTGATCCCATTCTGTTGAGAACCATGAGAGTAAGGAATATTTCAGTTATTGAGCTTTTTAAAAATATATGCTTAAAAAAGGATGAGGGACACTTTTTTAAACATTTTTTTTTTAATCACAGATGGACTGTAAAAATACAGTTTTATTTTTTCAGGAAAGTACAAATAAAAGTACTGTCAAGATAAGGGGGAAAGATCACTGGCGATGTATTTCTATTAGCATCATTTATGACAAACATAGCTGCTAATTAAGGAAGAGAGACACTTCTCTTAGAAAATACATTGCCAGTGATCTTTTCCCCCTTATCTTAATAGTACTTTTATTTGTACTCTGCTAAAAAAAGAAAACTCTGTATCTTGACAGTCCATCTATGATCATTTTTCCTTAAGTGGGGCCCCGATCCCTCCCTTCTATAAAGAAAGAATGAAACTTGACCTATTTCAAATAAGAATGCTCTTTGCATATTATTTGGGCTTTCCAAATAATGTGAAGTATGACATGGAACGTTTAAACCTTATTTTAATTTCTGACTGTCTCATTTTACCAAAGGAGGGGTTTTGTTTTTCCAAGAGCCACAAAGTCCCACAGGGGTCAATGGGACAACCCCAGGTGCTCCAGCTTTCCTTGGTAGGTAGTGGGGTGAGATTCACACAGCCCCCACACTGGTGCATCAGCAGCCCACCTGTGCTCCATCTGGGAAACTGACCAGGGGACAGAAATGTTAGCAAGACAGCAGTGGTAGAAAGATTGTCCTCCTCCTGCAGTCATTTTCTCAATTCACCTGTTCTCTACATGGCTTATTTCCAATTCCATGTTCACATCAGACTCTTCAAGAGGTAGAGACCAGACTTTGAAGATTTCCCTCATCATTTCTAAAAAGTGGCATTTCTGGCTTCCTCAGCTTCGTGCATCTGTCTCTTTTCTGCTCAGGACGTGAGCATGTTGAGATGTTGAGTCAGTCATGCATTCTAAGGGGCACCTGGGGTCACCTTCCACCCTTGGAATTCTTCATGTACTACCTCACTGAATGCCAAAGGCAGCCCTCACGCAGAGGTGATGCAAACCCCATTTTGTATATGATAACTGGGTCTTAGAAGAGTGTAACCACTAAGAAATTACAGGAAATCCGCAGTACACTCCTCCTTTCGGGTAGGCTGGGGTTCAAGGAAATGAACCCAAAGGCTCCTTTCCTTTCTTCATCTCTTCTCACATCCAGAATGCCAAGTTTGAGTCATAAGCAGCACAATACTTCAGCTACAATTGGCTTTTTCCACTGGATTAATAAAATCACTATTTCATAACTGCCTAAATGATTTGGGTTTAAGTTGCCCTTGTTTGGGTACTGCTTTTTTTTTTTAATATTTTATATTTATTCATGAGAGACACAGAGGGAGAGGCAGAGACACAGGCAGAGGGAGAAGCAGGCTCCTTCTGGGGAGCCTGATGCAGGACTTGATCCCAGGACTCAGGGATCACAACCCAAGCCAAAGGCAGATCCTCAACCCCCTGAGCAGCCACCCACGCATCCCTGTTTAGGTACTTCTTTGAAAAACATTTTAAGTCAAATAAATTCTTTAGGGGGAAAACTTTTGAAACCTTTTTAAAAGTGTACAAATATTATCCACAGTTACTGAAGCAATCGTATCTGTACTTTCATATTCAGGGGAGGATTCCTTTAAAAGAGGCAAGAAAACCATCCTCTCACTGGGAAATTGGTGCATTAGGGCTTAGTTGAACTGCCAGAATGAGGAAGAATGTGCCCCTTACCAGCCTATAGTGGTCTGCCCCATAGAGGCCCACTCCTGCTTCCATGCCCCCTACAGTTCCCTCCACCCACTACCTGCTCCCCACCAGTCAAAGGCTATGTCCCTACTTCCTCTACAGGGACTGGAGGCTCTTGCTCAAGATTTCAGCTCCAGAGGGCCCCCAGATTTACTTAAGACTTAGGGACAGAGATGTCTGTCCCCTTTGCAGACTCCTTTTCTGATCTTTGATTTGTCCTCATTTAAAAGACACATGAGCTCACTCCTGCGGCCTGCAAACCAGCCAAGACCAAGATCTGATACAAGTACTAATCAGTGCTCGTCAGGCCTATCTGAAATCTGTGCAGTGCCTGTGATTCTCTGAAATGTGGGGGCATTTTTCAAGGGGAACGGAAAAAGAAAAACTGTAAGACTAAGGGGCACGTGGTTTCGTGTCCCACATTTGACCCAGCCCTGACTGCCGAGAACCTGCAGAGCCTGGTCTAAGCAGGCCGGCCTCTCAGACCAGGCTGAACACAACATGTCAGGCCAGCGTTCCCTGCTGAGAAGAGTGTGGGCCTGGGCAAGAGAAGCAGACATTTCCCCAGGCGGCCTTGGAAGCACACATCATGGTGGCCCCAGGCCAGGCCTTGGGGTTAATAGGCTAAGCCAGTGCCACTCACTGGGTTCCCAGCCTCAGACTAAGCAGATGCCTAGGCTCTCAACATCACAGCCCTGCAAATAGCACTTGGACTTGGTGGATGTTAAAAGTGCTGACAGTTGTTGGAATTGCATAGGCAGTAATTTATGTCATGTGTAGGAGCAGACGTTTCGCTCCTCAGCCCCCACCAGTGCACAGCGGTCTCCTTGACTCAGAGGGTCATGGGATCACAGGAGGAGAGAAAGGCGTCCCACCCTCCTCAGCTTGTTGAACACCAAGTAGGAAATCTGAAGGGACAGGAATGATGCATTGCAGTTTCAGTGCATGTTATTTTTAAGTTAGCCATCATTTACACTCCATAAGCTAGGGCTGGGTCCAAGTGCCATGTGGGCTAAATTGAAACATTGCTTCTTCCATGTTATCCTACTCACTCTGTAGTCTTTGGAAGTGCCAGACGATGACCCTGCCAACACATCCAGAAGCAAGATTTCAGGTTTTTGGAATGGATGAATTCTTTGAAGGCCATCTCGGGAGGAGGTGGGGGGGACAACATTATAAGAAAGCCAGGATACTATGCAGTTTCTAAAACATTTGGACAAAAATGTGTCCGGTCAGCTAACAACACTAGTGTAGAGAGACAAGGCACATATTGGGAAGCAGGGCACCCCCACCTGGGAACCGAAAATCCCTGCCCCCTGACACACAGCGTGACCTCCGTCAATGAAATCCTTGGCCTGTGTGTGCACTCTCGCCTCATCTGTCACATTGAGAACAATATCCAGTTTTTTTGAAACCAGTAGAGCATGAGTGGACTATAAAGTGATTATTATATTCCACAGATTGCTTTTTTCTAAGTCAGGTTTACGTTCCTCAGAGCAGACACCAAGGAAACCATATGGTTATTTGGATTATGTTTTCATTGCTCCGGATACCCAGGAGCTTTATTTTGAGAACATCCTCAAAGACTGTAACACAGTGTTTCCCATAAGCCCAATCATGAGGATGAATTTGACTTTTTGGATTCTCTCAACTCATTTGGGATCAAATCTGATTAAAAAGGTAGATGGCCAACAGGTCTGTGTCAAAGGTGAAGTAAGAGACAGAAGCTGGTTCTGAGACCGGTTTGCAAGGAGAATATGAGGAAGATGAATATCTCTTGTCACAAGATGGTAAATTAGAAGTACTTTTCCATTTGGGTGTAAAAATACTGGCAATACTCACTTTTTAAAAATCTCATTTATAGATACTTTGAAACCTATGAAAGCTCTTGCAAATACTAATTATTTTTTCATGATTTTACTAGGTAATTTTTTTCTTATTAGAACAAAACTGACTCATTCAGAATACTTAGAGAAAAGAGAAATCGTTATATAGTCTGAAAACATCTGAAGGCACTGAGAATTTTTTTTTAAGTATATGAACCAGCCCTGGTGGCTTGCAGAGTACTGTCAAATATCACAGACTATAGAATGTAGGGCTAAATGGAACTTTTAGGCAAATGGGACCTGTCTTAGGATTCTGACTCTATCTAATTGCCAACATGGTTTTTTTTTTTTCTCTACAACCAATCATGTGTCTGACAACAGTTGGGAGTTCTACAATTCAGCTCAATTCTGACACTGTCTACTTGGAGATGACATCAGGTCCCACAGGTTAAGGGTCCCATCCTATAAGAATGTCCCGTAACACACACACATACACACACACACAGATGCCAGGGGTAGGTCCCGGTTGTCTCCTAGACTTTTGACCCTATAGGCTATAGAATGGAGATTCCTATGACTGCCTCCTTTGATTTACTAGAGGATCCTCTAAACTCAAAGGTTTTACTTACTAGATCTCAAGATTATTATAGAAGGATAAACACAGGAACAGCTAGATGGAAAAGATGCCTAGGGTAAGGTATGGGGAAAGGATGTGGAGCTTCCACACTCTGTGAGCCCCATCCTTTTGGGTATATATGGAAACCTCATTACATAGATATGTTTGACTAGTTAGTCATTGGTCATTGATTCAACCACTATCCACTCTCCCCTCCACAGAAGTCAGGGGATGGGACTGAAAGTCCCCCTCCTCTAATCACAAACCACATGGTTGGTTCTCCTGGCAACCAGTCCTCATCCTTAAGTGTTTTCCCAAAGTCACCTGATTAATAGAAAGACACCTCTGTTGTTCCCATCACTTAGGAAACTCCAAGGGGTTTAGCAGCTCTAGGCAAGAAGAGGTGATGAAAACCGAGTATATATATTTCTTATTATAAATCACAATATCACAGACTGACACGGTGGTATTGTATCAGTTCTGTAGAATGACTGTGTGAGATTTTATCTGCTGTCACATAGCAGAAAGGAAGGAAGAGAAAGGAATAGGTCCAGAGTTTGAAGCTCCTGCTCCATTGGGGGAGTTCTTTTCTTTGTTACTTACTTTCCATTATTGACTAAATGAATAGATAAGTCAAGGTATGATTGTGTATAAATTTGTAGATGGAAGTAGATTCTTATTTGAGTACTGCAAAGTTTGGTTTTTTATTTGCTTAGAAAAACTTTCTTTAGTGGAGTCAGGAAAATTAGAAGGGACCCAAGAGACCATCGAGTCCAGTTCCCAGTATGACCAACAAGGAATGGAAGCCCAGTTGCTGGACCTGAGTTCACGACTATGCCAGAGCCGATGTGCTGCTTTGCAATATGCCGTTTATGGACTTGTACTAAGATGTTTTAAAAGACCTGGCCTGGCAGGGTTAGCAGAGAAGAAAGGAGATGTAATCCCTTTTCCCCTCTAATCTTTACATTATTTGAACATCAGTTCAAATGAATTCAATGATCACTTTGTTTCCTTTTATCTTGCCCACATTTGTCCAACTGAAATGCCTGAGACTGCCTCATTCATCATAGGAGAGTGAGCCGGAGCAGCCTCACACTCCAGAAAACAGCCTTTCACAGATTGTAGCATCCAGGCAGCTTGGTATCAAGTCACTTCAGAATTGAGCTAAAGTAGGTTAGGTAAAAATCTCAATTAATTAGATTCTTTTTTGGTATATGGCTTTCCCCAGGAGGAAAGTTTGAGTAATCATTTTAGAAACGGGTTTGTAGAGAATAGTTTCTGTATTAAGATAGATTGGAGAGACCAAGTGCCTTTGGAGGAAAGGAGTAGGGCTTAGAAAGAAAGAAAAATGAAAATCTCAAACATCTTCTTTTGACTTTTCCTGAAAAGTATGCTACTAAGCAATTTTCAGTTTTTTAATGCTTTAAGTTTTCAAATCCATTTCTGCTAAGTTTTCTGCAAAGGAGTACTCCATCCAACTATAGTCATTAAATGTTATTTCACAAAGTGACCAGAAGGGGTCATTAGGAGACATTTTTCTCTGGGGATGGTTCCCTTTATTTCCTTGTTCTTAGTTCTTAACTCAAGGGCAGGGAAAAAAACAGACATATTCCTCTGGTGGAATGATGATGCATCTCTATCTGGCAGGTCAGATTTCAGCTTTGTGTTACAATCAACTTTAAAATCCAGGGGTGGGGGGCATCTTAGAAAATGGGATGTTTGTATTAATTTCCAGACATGACTTTTTTAAGAACAAGTGAAACTCAAAAAGATTAAAATGAGGTAGCCATGGTCATGTTTTGGCCAAAGACTGACTAACCCAAACTATGGTTGTGTTAAAAGGAAGAGATTGGTGCTGAACTCTTTTGGGTTGGCCTGTTTCTTCCCCCAGATTAGCGCTGTTGAAGAAGAGTGGTGAAGAAGATTGGAAGAACAGACTGAGCAGAAAGCAGGAGTACGGCAAGGCGTCTGTCTCCAGCAGCCTGCACATACAAGAAGCGGAACAGTCCCTCAAGAAGAAGGTAATGTTTTCCGTGTTGGGAAAAATCATTCAACTAACATCATGCTTGCAAGTGCATCAGATAGGCAAGCATGCCCCAACTAATTACCACTCTACAAAGCACTGTCTTGCTAGGGTACACACTGCACATCTATCACATAGCAGCTGAAACCGAGCAAAGGGGAAAGTCTTGAGATGTTATCAAACCGGTAACAGCACTGTGTCCCTAAGGTATCAGCAAGCAAGTTCCTACATTTTAAAGTATGTATTTTTACTTTGGTTTAAAACCTTCCTAAACAAAGTCAGACATTACAGTGTTATTAAAACCTTTATAGTGAAAATATTTAATGGACCATGAGCAGTTTATAAGTTGCATATAAAATGTGGACTTGAATGTCCTCTGCTGAGATTTCAAACCGAAACATACAAAACGAGGGCATGCCTGTGATCAGTAATCGTTTTCATAATCCTGAGCTGAGCATATTTTACAATGAACAGGATTGCCTTTTGTTGAGAATGTATAGCAAAATATGTTACAAGTGTAAATAAAAGTAATACTTTATCGATACTGACAAGCATTTCATCTATGAAAGTATCGACAGGTTGTTAAATTACTAATGTAATGATGACCAGCTCTTGACCAGTCAGTGCACACTTTCAAAGTTGATGATGACTTTCCTATTGCTTGGCCCTACGATTGCAAATGCATGTGCTGGCTGGGGACAAGTGGGCCACCTGTCACACATCCACTGGCTAACTTCTAGGGTCAAAAGTCTTCAAGCAGAAATGAAAAAAAAAAAAAAACAACAACAACCAGAAAAATCCACCAGGATGATCACCTACACCTCTCTTAGCATCTGTGGAAGAGAGGAATTATGAATGTGGCCTTCATGCATTCAGAGACTTACATAAAAGGGAGGTGTCCGTATAGGATGGTGAGGTGGGAATTCTGACACCATTTTATATGGCACTTGTGTGTCCTCTTAGGTTAAATTGAAACAGCAATTTGAATTTTCTTTTTTGAGACATATATGCTATTAAAGATAATGACCAAAGACATTAAATTGCAGCCATTTGTAAAATTCTCCAATATAGCTGGATATTAAAAGCTTGTGTGCAAAATCAGGATTTCAAGAATGAGATCTTGAGGTGAAAAAAAAAAAAAAAACAAAAAAAACCCTGGTCCCTCAATTTATCCCTGTTGCCCACACACTTTATTTGAAAGAGTCTTGAAATCATTGGTTCAATGATGACTTTAACACTCACCTCTTGTTGGCCATTTTGGAAGATGCAAAGAACCCTGAGTTGCTGACAGTCCCATATGGTCAGGTGAAAATTCAGATACAGATGTCATGCACAAAGCCAGCTAGGTTCCTCAGGAACAGTGAATGGGATAGGCGCCTTATCCCTTAGGAGATGGGGTAGAGAGATCATTTGAGCTAGAGGATGAGATCTGAACTACCTCCCACTTGACTAAGGTTTTCAGAAGGCAGAAGGTGCACGGTGGTTACTGTAGTTGCCCATGGTGGGGGAAGCACTAGGACTCTAAGCCAGCCTGAGGCCTGAGTGTGAAGGTGTGTCTCTGGGCTACTGGACGCTGCAGAAGCCACAGCCACAGTGAACTTGCTCTTCCTCCTCCTCAGTGACCTACTTCACTCCGGCCTGAGACAGTAAGCTCTTTGAAGTTAAAATAAGCCAATCTATTTTAGGCTTTGTAGCAGACATTGGGAGATCTCAAGTTCTGTTGAGGTCAAGTGGTTTTCACATGGACCCTGATAAGCCCTTGGCTTCTTACTTCCCAAGGGCTGGCAGTGTATTTCAGTGACACCTTCACTAGGCTCAGATGTGAGGTGGCTGAAACCTAATCTGTCTTCAGACAGTCCCCCAACAGCCGAGGAGTGCTTGAGAGACGCCACTGCTTGCTGGGTGTCTGAGCGCTGCCCCAGAGAAAGACATTCATACCATGGGGTGCGTGCAGATGGGATCTTGCTGCATGGGCTGGATCTAGACTTGCCAGTGGAGAGCTCTGCTAAGGGGAGCAAGCTCTGGAACATTCCATGTCTTCCACCAATGGAAGAAGAGAGCTGGTTATGTAGTCAGGGCATCACTTCTGGCACAGTTTAATTCATTAAAGGCACATAATTGTGGTTGCCAAACATTTTCTGCTTGCCTTCATCCAGCTTTTGTGTGCTATAAGCCCAGCCCCATGAATTGCAGGCTGGAGAAATGCAGAGGAGGCAGGAAACAGAGACAGAATTCTAGATAAATCACGTCCGCAGCCCCTATGAAAATCCTTGCTATCCAATAAAAATAGAATGTGAGCAACATAAGTAATTTTAGATTGTCTAGTAGCCACATTAAAAACAAATGTTAGGGGATCCCTGGGTGGCTCAGTGGTTTAGCACCTGCCTTTGGCCCAGGGCATGATCCTGGAGTCCCGCGATCGAGGCGCGTGTCGGGCTCCTGGCATGCAGCCTGCTTCTCCCTCCTCCTGTGTCTCTGTCTCTCTCTCTCTCTCTCTATGTCTATCATAAATAAATAAATAATTTTTTTAAAAAAATCTTTAAAAAAATAAAAATAAAAACAAATGTTAAATGATGCCTTGAAAATCTGTAAGTGTCCTGTTTATATCAAAGAGTTTGTCCCCAAACAGAACAAATTTGTGGTGCTCTAACTGGTGTCTCATTCTGGATCCTCCCTGGTAAGAAAATATCTTTTGTCCCAGGAATAGATTTGGGGAACTAACGTAGAACTTTCTTTTCCCTACAAAGACTAGTCGTGTCTCAAAGAATACCTTTTTTTAAAAAGATTTGTATTTATTCTTATTCATGAGACACACACAGAGAGAGGCAGAGACATAGGCAGAGGGAGAAACAGGCTCCCTGTGGGGCGCCTCATGCAGGACTCAATCTCAGGACCCCAGGATCACACCCCAAGTCCAAGGCAGATGTTCAACCACTGAGCCACCCAGGTGTCCCTCAAAGAATACCTAACTTAACAACAGTTCCCTGCTTTGCAAATTTATTCTCCCTGAATCAAAATCAATTATTTGGAACTTCTGAGTACAAACCATTTATGTAGCTGACTCTTTCATTCCCCACAACAACCAGTCTGGGTTCTTTCTTTCCTCTCTCCTCTCTCCCTCTCTCCCCCTCCCCTTGCCACTCTTCTTTTCTTCTCTCTCCTTTCTCCTGTTCTTGGTTTAGTCCAGGGCAGGGCTAACCTGACTGCAGCATTTTTGCTTCTCTAGCATATATAATTAGTTCCGAAGATGGGAAAGCCATGTGGTTTGTAGATTTGGCCGGGCCCGCGGTGTCTGGAATGTGTGCACTTGAGCATGATGTGAAGACCATTTCCTCCAGGCTAACTCATTCCATCCAAAGAGCAAGAAAAATGAAGCAAAGTTTCCAAGCCAGGAGTCTCTCTGTTTAAAACTCAATTGCATTTATTTATTTTTACCAAGTAATTACTTTACATTTCAACCTCATTTTGGCATGTTTGACATCAAGGCATGTAGTGACTCCCATACAGTTTAAGATCATCATCCAGCATACCAGACTTTCTCCAGGAAATAAAATCCCTTTACAGAGTTTGCCATTACAACCCAGCTCTGTGCCTGTGTCATGGATGTGGGTTTGATAGCCAGCTGTGCTCAGTGACATCAGGTCAGTGAATCAAGCTAAGACCTGTGATATCCGCAGAGCATGTTCTTGAAAATCCAACGAAGGCAAATCTGCCAGATTTACCTTCTAATTGTCTGCTGGCACTGACATTCCAAATCACAATTTAGGAGAAAGAAGTCCATTCAAAGAGCTAAGAGCCGAGGGAGAAAAAGACTGATGGTACGACCTCCAAATTCAAGATTATCGTCCCACTGATGGGATATGAGTTTACTTGGTGTTTGTGCCACCCAACCGTGTGAGCATGTGCATGCATCTGATTGAACCCAGGCACAAGATCCTTGAAAATGATTGTGACACTCTAACCCAACCCTATTCTTCCAGCACTCTGCAATATTTCCTATTTGTTTTAACCTGTAGGAAGAAGGAGGATTTGCAGATGATAGTGCCATTTCTAATCTGCTTTGGGTAAGCCTGACTCTAACATAGGTGTCCTCTAGATTACAGCCACACTTCTACCGAGCCATGTGTAATTCTCATCAGTGGTGGTTCCCTTTTAAGCTCTTGCTGTTTGGTTTCTTACCTGGAGGTCAGATGCCACCTCTACGCAGAGAAGAGAACTATCCTGCTTCTTTAATTTTTTTAAAATCATATAATGATGAACTTTAAAGACTTTAAATGAAAGATTTTATGTTGAATGCTGAAACTGTTGACAAAAGTCACGGTTCCCCTCTCTGTAACTGAATATCATAGAAATCGCAGTAATCTTGTCATTAACTCATGTAATTACCGCATAGAACTGACTCAGGTATATTTACTGTGCTTGTGTGGATTTCTGTTAGCACTCTAAGAAAACAAACAAATAGGAAGGACTGTCTCAAAAAGAGAACTGAAATTGCAATGAGAAAATTAACATTCTGGTTGAGAAATCCTGTATTTGTCTCTACTCCTCCCCACCCAGCTCTGATAAACCTTCTCTTTTCACCTCTAATCCTCTTGCTTTGCTCTATAGGAACCTGTATATGCTTCTACTTATTCTCCTGCTATACCTGCTGCCCATAAACACCTGTCTTTTGTATCTATTAATCAGGTGAGGAAATGCCTACACATTTTAAGCCTCATTGCAATTTCTGAGCAGTAGGGAAGAACTTGTTTCCTTTGGGGAAATAACTCCTTTGCTGCATTTCAATGTGTGTGTGTGTGTGTGTGTGTGTGTGTGTGATCGGTTTTTCATATATTTAGAGTCAGTCACACACATTCCATCCTTGGATCAGACTTTGAGGTAGACTTGATGGCATTAATTCACCTTGTAATCATGAGACTGGGTCTAGAGGAAAATTTCCCCCTTTAATGTCCAAGCTTTATATCCTAAGGGAAGTCGGAAGCCCAAGGATACACCAGAGTTCCTGCCCCCGCTCAGGGACAGTGCTATCTTGCTTAGCTCGATGAAGGAAGATGTGGTAGAGATAGATGGGTGTGGATTGGTTGGAGAGGAAGATACAGCAAGGAAGAGACCATTCAGACAGGAGCTTGCAGTGATTTTCTGGGATGAGAAACCACAGACCCCCTGCCCCTTAGTCTCTGTCTTCACTGTACCTCACCTGAACCCCAGCCCAGAAAGGGAGACCTGGCTTGGGCTGAATAATTCAGTTGGTGCATACATAATACATGATCATATTTATTTATTTATTTTTATTTATTTTTTTTTAAACTATTTTATTTATTTATTATTTATTTATTATAGTCACAGACAGAGAGAGAGAGAGAGAGAGAGAGGCAGAGACACAGCAGAGGGAGAAGCAGGCTCCATGCACCGGGAGCCGGACGTGGGATTCGATCCTGGGTCTCCAGGATCACGCCCTGGGCCAAAGGCAGGCGCCAAACCGCTGCACCACCCAGGGATCCCCATGATCATATTTAAAGCTCAAAGTACCAGTGATTGTTTTTTACTCCCCTTGGAATGTCCCTGGTGTCAAAATAGCCATGAGAAGTGCCTATATCCAATTCATCATAAGTCCCAAATTCTAGCCTCCCTCCAGCTGAGGGACCTTAACCTGGTCATTTCCCTCTGAGCGCCTCTGTCTCCTCAGCAGAGCTGGGACTTTCTTACCTCCAAGGTGAGCTCTAACTAAAGATGTCATGACTATACTGTTCCTTTAGGACTAGGTGGTGACCAAACAAGTCTTTGAGTAAGAGGTACTGAGACCTCATTTCAAATATGAAATTGACAGAGTGCTGTCATAGAGAGCAGAGAGAGCACCCCCTCCTACTTCATCTATATCTTCACCGTGGAAACTCACTGCATTTCTCCCTAAGGCAGCCTCTCCCCTCACTCGCCTGGGGTCCTCTGAAGCCCAGCCCTACCCAGACAGCAGTAGCCACCCTCAAAAACAGGCTGAAATCTGGAGCGCACTTGCTATTCTATTGCCAAGGGGGTCGGGGTCGGGAGTGAATGGGTTGTTTCTTCTGAATAAGTCCTATTAAACTCGAAAACACAAGATCTATTATTGAAGTCTTTAAATAAAAATTATATTTATTATATAGATACACACACATATATACATACTTTTAATAAGCTTAATTTTTTTTTAAAGGAGTTTTCGATTCACAGCAAAATTGAGCCAAAAGTATAGAGATTTCCCATATACCTTCTGGCCCCCTCCCACACACATATTTAGCCTTCCCCTACTACCAACATCCCACACCAGAGTGGTCCATTTGTTAAACTTGTTGAACCTATATTGACACATCATCAGTGCCCAATGTCCATAGTTTATATTTGGGGTCACTCATGATGCACATTCTCCAGATTTTGACAAATGTGTAATGATATATATCCATCCTTATAGTATCATATAGACTAGTCTAACTGCCCTAAAAACCTATGCACCCCATCTATTTATACCTCCCTCCCTCCCTCTAATCCTTGGCAATTTCTTTACTGTTTCGATGGTTTTGTCTTTTCCAAAATGTCATATAGCTGGAATCCTGTAGCATGTACCCTTTTCAGATTGGCTTCTTTCACTGTGTCATACGTACTTAAGGATCCTCTTTGTCTTTTCATGACTTGACAGCTTCTTTCTTTTTAGTGCTGAATAATATTCTCTCTCCAGATTATATCAACCACAGTTTTTGTTTGTTTTAAAAATATGAAACACTTTATGAATTTGTGTGTCATTCTTGTGCAAGAGGCCATGCTAATCTCCGTATCATTCCAATTTTAGTATATGTGCTGCTGAAGCAAGCACGTACCACAGTTTATTTATCCATTTGCTTACTGAAGGGCATCTTGGTTGCTTCCAAGTTTTGGCAATTATAAATAAAGCTGCTAAAATATCCGTATGCAGGTTTTTGTGTATAAATTTTCAACTCATTTGGGTATCAAGGAGCATATGTTAAGAGTATGTGTAGTTTTGTCAGAAACTGCCAAACTGTCTTGCAAGGTGACTGTACCAAAGTGCATTCCCACCAGCAAAAAATAAGAGTGCCTGTTGCTGCACATCCTCACCAGCATTTGGTGTTGTCGGTGTTCTGGATTTTGGCTATTCTAATGGGTGTATGGTGGTACCTCATTGTTGTCTGAATTTGCAGTTCCCTAATGACAAGTGATATGGAACACCTGTTTATGTGCTTATTTGCCACACATATGTCTTCTCTGGTGAGATGTCTGTTCAGATCTTCATCCATTTTTTAATTGGTTGTTTTCTTATTGTTTTAAGAGTTCTTTGTACATTTTGGATAACATTTCTTTATCAGATGTGTCTTTTGCAAATATTTTCTCTCAGTCTGTGGCTTGACTGCTCATTCTCTTGACAGTGTGTTCATAGAGCAAAGGCTTTCCTATTTCAATGAATTTCAATTTATCATTTCTTTCTTTCATTAGTGATTTATCTAAAAAGTCATCACTGAATTCCGGGTAACCTAGGTTTCTCTTCTATGCTATCTGCTATAAACTTGTCATTTTATATTTGGATTTATAATCCACCTTGAGTTACTTTTTGTGAAAGGTGTAAAGTCTGTGTCTAGATTCTTTTTTTTTTTTTTCTTGGCCGTGGATATCTAGTTGTTCCAGCACAATCTGTTGAAAAGTCTGTGTTATGTTCATTGTATTGCCTTGGATCTTTCAAAGTTAGTTGAGTATATTTGTATGAGTATATTTCTGGGCTCCCAATTTTGTTCTCTTGATCTATTTATATGATTTTTCCACTAATACCACACTTTCTTGATTGTAGCTTGACAGTAGCTTCATAGTAAGTCTTATAGTCGGATAGTGTCAGTCCTCCAACTTTGGTCTTCTCCTTCAATATTGTTTTGGCTATTCTAGGTCTTTTCCCCTCTCCATATAAACGTTAGAATCAGTTCATCAGTATCCACAAAGTAACTTGCTGAGATTTTAATTAAAATTTCACTAAGTCTGTAGATCACGTTGGAAAGAACAGGCTTCTTGACAGTATTGCAGCTTCCAATCCATGAACATGGAATATCTCTTCACACATTTTTAAATTTAAAGAAAAATCTAAAGGTAGTTTATGATTAACTGCTTCAAAATTAAAGTAGCTTTAAAATTCTATATTTTTATATCTTGACAATTTTCCCAGATATTTTATGTACTAGCCTTTGTAGCACTAGCTCGTCGGTGTTCTCAGAGACTCCTTACCTCCTGCAGTCCTGGTATCCGTGTTCGCTAATGCAGAGGCTCAGGAAAGAAAACAGAGCATTACAACAGGACATATGTTCTGTTGAAATGGACTTTTTGTCTCTTTGTTGGGCTTTAACATGCATTTCCTTCTTCCCCATGTGCCTCATGACTCTTCCAGAGTAAGATTTCCCTGTATTCCCCTCCCTTCATCTTAATTGCTAGTAGATGGTGGCAGGACCAGATTATGGTTAGTTTGAGGGCTAAGCCTAGTTAAGATCTTTCTTCATGTTTTCTTCAGGCCATCTAAGGCTGTGTGCAGTGACAAGGGAGTGAAGTCACTGAAGGTTGGGGCAAAGCCACATTTCTTTAACAGTATACAGAATTCTAAATGGCAGTAGCATTTTTGAAAAGCAGAAATAAAGTGACTGACTTGTCACTTTATTTCTACTACTTAATCTATGCTCTTAAAATTCCTTTAGCTTAAGTAGACATGAATAAAATAAAAATTTTAAAGCCAGATCACAGTATTCTCTATCCATGAAGCTCTCCAGTTGTGGAAGAATTTTACCCTTAAATCTGTACTAATCCTAGTGAAGCATGTTAGATTTGCTCTCTCTTCTCATGTCACCTCTCTGTGTCAGCAACATGTGGGAGGATTTGCAGTATGCATTCTCAGTAGGTAGACAGAAGCAAACCCATCAGTGACAATGCAGGAACCTGAAAACACTCTTGCGGATTGATCTGTGGCCTAACTTCATACTGTGTCTTACCAAGTCTCTCTCCATCCCTAAGACCTGCCTTTCTTCCCAGCTATTTCACTGCCTTATACACACACACATACATACACACACGCTTATTCCTTCCCCTTGCTGTCTCCATTTCTCTATACCACATTCATGGGATCAGCATTTGAAGCAGATGGGGTAGGACTTCTTCATTTCCTGTCCCAACTTCCTTACTATTCCAGTCAATCTTAAACATCATTAGCTAATGCTGGACAAGCCTGGAAAATGGCATGGTACTTATTATGATATATACTACATCCTTCTCTAAACAAGGAAAGAAAAACTAAGAAGGGAAAAACAAGACAATAATGATATTTAAAGCTAAAAAAAAAGTCAATGGGCAAACATGTGTATCTTGTTCTCACATTTTGAGTTCAGAAATTAAATAGCAGCTTGTGAGAAATTGTATTAATCTTTTCAATGGATAAATAAGCTGCATATTTCTCACCCCAGTGTAGAGCCACCTGAAGTCAGATAAAGGAGTTAGAGGCCCTAAACCAAGTTCACTAAGTTGTCAAGTTAGGATAAAGAAGCAAAAACTTGCATGTTTGATATTATGCTTGAGAGGGGAGTAAAAAAATATTCCTTGACAAACATCTGGCAGACTACTGGAAGCTTTCAAGCCTGTAACAGCTGTATCATTCCTGGGCTCACAGCTTCAACGTCCTTGCAGGAGCTCCAGGGGAATCTGAGTGCTTTGGGAAATGGAGTTGTGGATTTAGGGATTCCATTTTTTTGATTCATGAACCACACCCCACCACCACACCCAGGACTTTGGAGATACATTACCAAGCTCACCAGAACTAGGGGTATCTGAGATTTTTGGAGAAGCAAGCTTCCTTGGCACTTTATCATGTTTTTATCAAAATATTTTAAGCTAAGTGCTGTATTGATTGGATTAAAACTCACTCCTGAAACTTCATTTTAGAAAGAAAATGTATTATCTTTTTTTGAATTTTGATGAGGTCTTCCTGGCAAGTCAACCTCAGAGTTTATTCAATAAGGGAATATGATTCAGAGAGTTACTTGGAATTAGGGTCATCTCACCAATCATGAGTGGGAAGGTAAAGTAAAAGGGTTTTTAACTTTGGAATAATATTTTAATTTGATAAAATTTAAAACTTATAAAAAAGGTGCCGTGATAGGGCTCTCTCATATACCCTTTACCAGAGCCACTGACCGTTGGCGTTCAGTGGCCACCCGGCTGCTGTCTCCTCTTCCCTCAACCCTGCCCCCTCCCCTGCTGCTCTCCCCCTCCCCACTCCTGTCTTATGTACATGTATATGATATGTAGAGTTGGGGCTCCCCTCTAACAGAACACCATAGGCTGAATGGCTTATAAACAACAGAAATTGGCTTCTCACAGTGCTGGAGGCTGAAAGTTCAAGACCAAGGCACCAGTAGATTCTGTGTCATGTGAGAGCCTGCTTGCTGTTTTTAGAGGACCATCTGTTTACCGCATCCTTACATGGTGCGAGGAGCAGGGGAGCTCTCTGGGGTGTCCTTTATGAGGGCGTTCCTCCTCTTTTAGGAGGGCTCCACCTTCCTGACTTAACACCTCCCAAAGGCCTCACCTCCTCATACATCACACTGGGGATTAAGTTTCAACATAATGAAATTTGGGGCCTGCAAACATTCAGTCTAGCTCACTTCCGTAAGCACGATACAGTCATCAAGATGAGGAAATGTAACATTGATGCAATGTCTCATGCACAGTCCATTTCCAGCTGTGTTAGTCCCCCCTCCCCTCCCACAAGCTATGTCTCATTTAGCTCCCGCCCCACCCCATCTATGATTCAGGCCAGGGTTGGGCCTTGCCTTTAGTTGCCATGTCTCCTCAGGAAAAAAGGTTTTAACCTAATTTAAATTTTTTTAAAGATTTTATTTATTTATTCATAGAGACAGAGAGAGAGAGAGAGGCAGAGACACAGGCAGAGGGAGAAGCAGGCTCCACACAGGGAGCCTGACGTGGGACTCGATCCCCCATCTCCAGGATCACACCCCAGGCTGCAGGTGGCGCCAAACCGTTGTGCCACTGGGGCTGCCCCCTAATTTAAATTATTACCAAAGATCTCAAAATCTATTCTGGCTGCAATTACTCTGTAGAATTCTGTAAAAGATTCATGAACTAGATGATGGAGAAGTCCATGCTCATGGCTTAAAACACAAATGTGGTCAGGGCAGATGTGGGAAGGAGAGAAGGAGCTCTCTTCTGTATCACCCTCCATCATCCCAGTGCTTTCAGAAGATAAACTTTGCTTATCTCTACTTTCTTGCTGAATGGATCTAGAAGGTTTTTTTCTGTTGGTCAGTTACAGGAAGTCAATTGGATAGACAGTGGGGAGGAACAGAATCAGAGGTGCTTCCCTCAGGGTTCTCCTGAATTTATGACTGTTGTCAGTGGAAGGTCTATGATCACCTTGATCTCTATTGCTTCTTATCCAAAGAAAAACTGAACTAGGGAGGTGGAGCTGGGGCTCCTGCCAGAGGTTAAGGCGAGCTCACCAGTAGTTTGAAAGCAAAGCCCCAGCAGGAATGGCCCACCTCATGTCTGAGAAAGGGCTCAGGTTAAAGCCAAAGCACAAAGCCAGGAGTCCACACCAGCTTCAGAGCCCCGGTCATCAGGGCAACCTTGGGGTGGACAGCCAAGCACATGAGGGAAGCTCCTTCTCCTCGGGGCAGAGGCTCTTCCTCTCTTCCTTCCTTACCACTCACTCCTGTGGCACCTGCCACTTGATAAATTTTAATTCTATCAAAATTAAAAATTATCAAAAAATGTAAAAACTCTTTTAATTTCTACCCTCATGATTTGTGCCTCATTTGACCCTAATTCCAAGTAATTCTGAGGGGGTTTGGTGATGAGAGGAGAGACAGAGCGGAAGAGGAGGGGAAGCAAATGCTGTCCTACCAGCATTTAGGACCTCCCGCCCTGGTGTCGTCCTGCCGCTGGTCATCCACACTGTGTTCCTGGCACACTGCTTTCTCTGCACTGGCCCTGAGTACCCCCAGCACTCAGTCCTCTGCCTCCTGCTCCTCCTACTCTCACTTAGCTCATCCCCTTTCCCAGTCCTGTCCACCTCCCCCCTTCTCCCGGCCTCTCTCAGTCCCCTAAACCTCTTTCTCCCAAGTCAAATGAGTCCACCAAGGCCTTAGAAACTGAAGATGCAGGTATCTCTAGAACCCCAATTAGAAGCTTTCAAAAGCAGTCTTTAGGTGGCAATGTTATTCTGTATGTAGGTTATGTCTACAGCACAATTCATCCTCGGTGTCAGACCCACTGTGACCCAGAAGTCTCTTTTGGGGGCTGACCTGCTTCCAATGGCCCATGTCACAGAGCTGTGTAGGAGAAAGCGTGCGGAATTCCAGAAAACCTTCCTGTAGCGCACCTTATTCCCACTCAGCTTTCTCTCTTTTATAATTCACCATGGTCCTCGTACACTGAAGTGGGTAATATTTTTCTGGATTGATCATATCTTTTTGTGAGAATATATGGATAAAATTTCCTAATCAAGGGGGTTTTTAGCTAGCTAGGTAAAACTGAGCAGCTTTAAAACTCATGGCATGGAGAGAGTCTCTAGTTTTGTTCATTATTTACAGGGTATCATTCGTTTGGGTGTCCTGGTATTCCAAACAAATGAGTGGGAACAAAATCAAAAGTCTTAACCTAAAGTTTCAGTGTTGTTGATGGTGATCTCTAGCCCAAGCTGGAAGTAAGGACGCCAAGCCTATTTCAGCTAGGGCAGTTACTGACACTTTGGGGACAATGTAGTGCTCCTGCCTGTTTGCCTGCTCTTCAGCTCACAAAATGCCACCTGCTGAAATTCACGTCTTTGTCCTTTCCCTGTCCCATTTTGTTCCTGGTACACCTTATAAACAGCGGGTCACAGAAAGTCGAGAGAGCCAGATGACTATCGAAGAGAGGAAGCATCTCATCACTGTGAGAGAAGAAGCTTGGAAGACAAAAGGCAAAGGAGCGGCCAACGACTCCACCCAGTTTACGGTGGCTGGCAGAATGGTGAAGAAAGGTCAGCAGTGTACATGGGGAGGTGGGCATACCTGTGTGTGCAGGTGTGCATGCCTGTGTACATGGGGAGGTGGGCATACCTGTGTGTGCAGGTGTGCATGCGGGGGGAGGGGCGGGGCACACTCTATTGCCCACAGACGAGAGGGTGGCGTGTGACAATAACCCAGTAAAATAAATCAAGCCATGGTCTTGTTTTAGTTTTTACTTTTTTTTTTTTTAAGATTTATTTATTTAGTTGAGAGAGACAGGCAGAGGGAGAAGCAGGCTCCATGCAGGGAGCCCGATGTGGGACTCAATCCCGGGTCTCCAGGATCACGCCCTGGGCTGAAGACAGCACTAAACCGCTGAGCCACCCGGGCATACCTAGTTTTTACTCTTAATTGAAGTCGTGTAAACCTTTTTGGGGTAGGTTTTGTGAGTTATTCCTACTGAAAACTTTTTCTTCCTAGATAGTGTCCTCTTCATGTAAGAAGCAAAATACAATTAGTCACATTTCAAAATTCAGCCATTTGGAATTTGAGTACAGATTTCAAAAGCAATTGCAAGTCTTCTAACAAATCTTAGTCCTTTCCCATAATTGCTTTTAGATTATTTTCATTTTCTTGACATCTGGCAATCAGCTAGCCCAAATAAGCCTTTGTCAATAAAAAAAGAGTTTATGTCTTCTCTTTTTTAGAGTAATTCCTAGGTCCCTTTCCATCAAACTAGAATTCTCTGGCTTTCAAAGCCCTATTTCCAGATAGGTCTTAATATATGCCTACAAGATACATCTATTAAGAATGATGTATGTCATTCTGAGGAAGTGGGTTTCCCTGCAGACGGTCATTTCTTTGCCACTGAGCTCTTAGCACTGATTTGTAGCCAGTATTGAAAGATTTAGAAATTGACTAACACCTCACATGGTCAGTGAAGTCACTTTATGGTCAGTAAAGCTGTGAGGCTTCATATCTGGCAGGAAATGGTTAAAATCTGGGGTCCCTTCATCACTTATATGCATTTACCTTCATTTTCTAAGGTCTTATTTTAAAAATAACTTCCTGACTTAGTGATAAAAGTGCTCACACATACTTAGAGCTAACGTACATTGTCATCAGCTTTCTCAATTCATACTTCCCTGGAAACCTTTTGGGATCCTCACTTATAAATAGTGCCTAACTCATTATAGGCTCATAATAAATATTTGCCGAAGAAAAGGAGGAGAAACCCTGGATTATGATTAACTCAAATCTTGGTGGAAGAAAGCAGAGGATAATTTGCTTCTGCCTAATAAGGTGGTATTTGCAGAGTTTCTTCATCGGATCACAGACCTCTATACTTGTGTTAAACTACTTTGGCCTGAGCCCCATCCCTGTGTTAACAAAAGCAGACCCAGAGGTCCATGCTGGTTAAGAACTCAAGCGGGAGCTTGAACCAGAGTCCATGTCTTCCAACTTTTAGCCTGGGCCTTTATCCTGATAACCTTTTACTTTGGTTTCTTTCTTCCTCTACCATCTTAAAAATAACCATTTATTTGTAAGCAGGCCCTTATTACCAAACACGCTGTCCCTGTCCACAGTGATGTCAGAAGTGGATTTGCTCTTCTGCCAGTTTGGAGAGCAAGGTTAGAGAAATTCTTATCCCTTTAGGGCAGGAGTTGGCTTTTACATTTCTTGAATAGATCCAGGATCTTCATTTAACAGGTGCTGTTATGGCTTGCTCAGGAAGTAATTTTCTTCTACTTTTAATCTCATGAAAAAGCTGCATCCTGTTTCTCTAATACTTTTTACCACCTGCTGAGCTACATGTTTCACTTGAATCACCAGTTCTTTCTGATTTGCAGTAATAGGGCATCCAGTGTGCTGTACTCACACACAGCAGAGTAAAATAACCCCTCTGCTACAGCCACAGACTTTGCGAACAGCCCATCAGGTTGCGACATATCGACGAGTTGGCAAGAAGTGTGCTATATACCCTGATTTTTTTTTAAACATTTTATTTATTTATTCATGAGAGACACAGAGAGAGGGGCAGAGACACAGGCAGAGTGAGAAGCAGGCTCCATGCAGGGAACCCGATGTGGGACTTGATCCCAGAACCCCAGGATTACTACCTGAGCCAAAGGCAGATGCTCAACCGCTGAGCCACCCAGGTGCCCCTCTACCCCAGTTTTCATTCCTTCACTCCAGAAGACTGTTCTCCATGAGCCTCATTAAGACTTTTTGATATCCCTAGACTGTACCTGACAATTAGTATTCTACAAGGTTCCCGTGGTATCCTATGATTATCTTTAAAGGAAAGTTTTCAAAATATGCCTTTGAATGAGAGAGCTATGAAAATGTTTCTAAAAAGAGTAGGTGACTGGTTACTGCATGTAGCATATACTGAAAAGAGGTATGGAGAATGCTTTGTTCAACAGTGTCGTGTAATTAAAATTTATATGCCCTCATCCATTAGGGAAAAACCCTTGTCTGGAGTTGGGAAAGAGATGTCCCACCGTGGGAGCCCTGGCGCAGGCAGGAAGTGCCCCAATGGTCAAGGGGGCCAGATTTCCAGAGTTGGGCCTGTTTATTAGCTTCAGAGTTAATGACCTCAGTGCTTTTGAACTCTTATGCTGTCTCTTGTGCATCCTTTTAGTAGGTGATGATTTACCACACTTGTACTGCCTGTGATACCAAATTTTACTTTATTATCTTTCAAGAAAGTTTGCTTTCTCACTGATATAAACCTTTTGCGAGTTTGGTCATTGAAATACATATTTTAATTTTTATAGACATCATCAAGCAAATATATGTACATCTTAAGAAATACTTCTAGAATAACATCTAACGCTGAAGTTTCAAACCACATTTCAATATTTTTCTTTAAAAATATTATGCTATTACACATCCTTCTCCCACTAATAGGAGGGAGCAGAGCAATTCATTCATTTATTTTTCCTAATAACTGATAGTTACATATTCTCTAGATGATGCTTAAAGGGGCAATGTCATCTATTTCACATTTATTACAAATGAATACAAAGAACATTAACGTCTCATTTTGTTCTTTGTAAACACACTAGTTACTTTCCTTTGCAAGCCCTTCTACTTAGGTGAGGGGAAAAGTACTCATCTTTATCTTTATTAAGGTTTCTTGTACCAACCAGATACCCTCTCTGTGCTGGGATCCTTTTCTTTCATATGTCCTTAGAAGATTCCCCACTCTGCTTCTTCATGGATACATGTGAAAGCATGTTGCCAATTCCCAGCCACACCTAAGATGATACTGACCCTTCAGCAATCATAAATCACTTTACATATATCTACTTCTTTGTCTTTTTTCTAAAAGATTAGCCCTCCTTGAGTTATTGCTCAATAAAATCACACTCAGAGTGGTGCCCCCAAAGGCCAGACTGCCCCAACTTCATCTCAGCCTGCCGAGAAGTCCAGTGCCAGGCATCACCTGCCAGCTAGTGTGACATGATCCATTCTCCTCCTCCTCCGTGGGATGTGGTGCAAATATACTTTTTCTTGAACTACTTCCACCACCCTGAAGGGCCTTCAGGGCTCCCAACTCCCATCTGCTCAAGTACATTCTGATGCTTCACGTGCTCTTCTATTCCATTTACATGTTATGGGCATGTTCTCTCACCTGTCTTCATTGTTCATTTTGGAATGACAGCTTCTCCACTCCTGTAGTCCTTACAAACTATAACACTATACTTACATTTGCAATTGTCCTACATAGTCATGATATCTGCAAATGTATGTATGTGTGCAAATGCATGCATGTGTGTAAATTCTGTAAGTTGTAAAATCTACATTGGAACTAATGGAGATCCACCAGGGTCCTGGAAATTTCCAGGAAAGATCCTGAGATACTAAATAGCTTCTTTGACGTTTTGCAGGTTTGGCATCACCCACCGCCATAACTCCAGTAGCGTCTCCTATTTGCAGTAAAACGAGGGGCACCACACCTGTTTCTAAACCTTTGGAAGGTAAGTCATCAAGGCACTTGATACGCCAATGGGTCTGAGACCAGAAGAGTCCCCATGGCACTCTCTCATGGATGATTTCTGCCTGCCTAGATATTGAAGCCAGACCAGACATGCAGTTGGAATCGGACCTGAAGTTGGACAGGCTGGAAACCTTTCTAAGAAGGCTGAATAACAAAGGTACATGTCAGAAGCCAGAGAGAAGCTTTGGTTTTTGTGCTTGTAGCACACTGGGATTCATATTTCAATGAGTAGCTAAGGAAACCTAAAAAAATAAAAAGCAAAACCGTGCTTCTCTCTCAAAATCTCTAAATCACAATTCTGATTGCTTTTCCTCCTAAGTTAAATTGTCTTCTTTCTATTTGACTTCACTGATTCATAGTGAAAGCATTATCTTTATTATCGTTTTAAAAGGGAAGTCAGGAATGATTGGATTACCTAGGTCTGAATCACTCCATCCTGTACTCGATTGGGGACCTCCAGGAAGATTAATTCCTGAGTGTCAGTCCTTGGGATGTCACCTAATCAGGACTGGGAACACAGTAATTTTGCTTTTATACTTGAAAGCAGATATTACACAAAATCGACATGATCTTGGGCCTGATGAAATTTAAATCGTATATGTCAGTTTCTAGTAAAGTAGCAGATGACCTATCATAAATGATTTCTGAATAAATGTTGAAATTCTTGTTTTAGTACAAAAGTCTATGAAGTATACAAAGTTAAAGGAATAATATTCAGAACTAGTGTCATCTCTTAATAAACATGTACAGTATTTGAGCGGTGCCTGGGTGGCTCAGTCAGTTGAGCCACCAAATCCTAATTGCGGCTCAGGTCATCGTCTCAGGGTTGTGAGATCAAGCCCCACATCAGGCTCTGTTCTGGGCGCAGAGTCTGCTTGAGGATGCTCTCCCTCTCCTTCTGCCCCTTTCCTCACTTGTGCTCTCTCTGTGTCTCTCTAAAGATAAATAAATCTTTAAAAAAATATGCCCAGTACTTGAAACTGAATACTAAGCACTGAGAGTCGCTACTGTTGACAATGACTTCCCAATAGGTCAGAAATCATATAGACAACCACTTTATACCAGAAACATGAAAGTTTAATGTAATAACTAAACTGACAAGGCAAGGAATTCAAACAATTCAAAGCTTATTACATAGATGTTATGGTGATCTAGCTCAGGGGGTCAGTAAACTAATCCAGCTCTCCACCTGTTTTTTGTTAATGAAGTTGTTTTGGAACAGAATCAAGCTCATTTGTTAGTGAATTGTGAAGAGTCCGTTTGCACTGCAGCAGAGTTGACGGCTTGCAACACAGGCCATAGAGCTTCCCTTGCACAGCCTCAAATGTTTACTATGTGACCCTTTCCAGAAAAAGTTCTTGCCAATTCCTGATCTGGAATGAGGCTGAGGCCATTTTTTCCTGCAGTAGCAAAAGGAACAAGTTCAGAAATACTCAGTGGGCTTGCAGTGCCTCCTCTCCTACCACTTGCATGGTGCAAGCTTCAGATGGGGATGGGCAGTCCTTTCGTGAAAAGTCAAGTAAGGCCCAGGAAGCATCCACAGAACCCTGGGTGTCACTATCATGCTCTCTCCACTCCTGGAACAGAGCGGGGAAGTAATTTTGAAGCTATTGTGACGCATATTTGGGGTAGTGTTTTGACACAGATCTAATGTCGTGTATTTGCTCCGTCTGTTTGTAGTTGGTGGGATGCAGGAGACTGTACTCACTGTCACCGGTAAATCTGTTAAAGAGGTGATGAAGTTGGATGATGACGAGACCTTTGCCAGATTTTACCGCAGCATGGATTATACTGTGCCACGAAGCCCCGTGGAGCTAGACGAAGATTTCGATGTCATTTTCGATCCTTATGCCCCTAAGTGAGTTATTTTGGTTTCTGTCTTTCACCCACTGAGAAGGGCTGATTCCTCCATCAGCCTTCATGTAGTCCTTCCACAGGGATTCTCTCACCACCACCTCTTTCTGCCATAGAACTTCATTATGCTGTCATGATTATTCTTTAGAGCCAGACAATGTGATGCTGTGGGGTAGATAAAACACTCGCGCTCCAGAACAGATGTGCAAACATCCACGGATGTTTGTCCTGGCCCATAAAAGTAATGCCACTGAATTTTTTCACATAATTGAATATCGTTTTGCAGATTTTTAGATGAACATAAGTTTAGCCAGAGGTCTCTGTACTGTCTCTCATTTGTCATATTGAACTCTTACTCATAACTTTGAAAAATATTTGGATCACATGGGCTCAGACTCATACAACTAGCTAGACGATCAATAAAGCAAATAAAGCATATTGCTTAACTTGCAATAATTTATGAAATTAATAGATCTGAGAGTCTTCTCAGTGATGACCAAGGGCCTCTCTTCACAGAGGATCATGACTGAGCCATCTAAGGAAAGCAGTCATGGTTTTAGGATTCTTTCAGTTGCAGGGGCCAGAAAAAAATCTAAGTCAAACTGACTTGTGCAAAAGAAAGTTGTGGACGGATTTATAGGTTCACTCCCTGAGCAGTGCAGGTGTGAACTAGGTTCCAGAGGCTCCTCAGAGTGATGTATTTCTCTTGCCTGTTTTCCTTTGGGCTGCTTTGCTCCAGCCAAGCCCATGTGGTGGAAGCTGGCCATCCCAGCTGTGGATTTGTTGGCTCCCTACTTGGCCACTCCAGCACAGGCAGCTTCTCTTCTCAGCAGTGTCTTCCAGCACAAGTTCCAGGCTTGATTTTCTACAGTCTGAGTCCAGCCCAAAGGCAATCATTTGTAGCCAGAGGGATAGGAGATGACGATTGGCCAGAGTTGGTCCCAGGATGCCCTTCAGAGCCAGAGCCCATGTCAAGGTTTCCTTAGCAGAAGCCAGGAAGAGTAGACACTGGGCAGGCTAAGCCCATAGCTACCTACCACATTTGTCTATTCCCCACAAATTTATTCCAAGTGACCATCTCTCCAAGAAGACCATGTGGTCATCATGCTTTTTTCTGTAAGCTGCTCCAAATAAATTTCTTGCTTTTTTTTTTTTCAGTTTTTCTCAATTTTTTATCTTAAAACATGAACAGTTTGTCATTTCCCACCTTTAAATGATATTTAGCATATTTGCTTACACAGTTATTTAACTATTTCTCATCTTCTCCAAATGTCATTGCTTGAATCATTATGTATTTAAGCATATCTCTGTTTATATGCACCCTCTCACACAGAGGACAGTCTGATATATAATAGCACAGAAGCTGTGCAGTTGGAAATTGAGAGTAGCAGTGGAGTCTGTCAGGAAACCCTGTGACTGGATCACCCACCTCCCCATGTCTGGTCTGCCCCAGAGAGTTGTGTGAGTGTATGGCAGTCATAGCTGGCCTCTTAGACCTGTTTAATTTCCATATATTCTTCAAAGCCATGGTTACTTTTCAGAAAAGCGCAAAGGGTTAAGAGGGGGCTTGCTGTGAGGGAGTTCGTAAGGAAACTGAAAAAATGTGTAAAAAAATTTAGGGGCACCTGGGTGGCTCAGTCCAGGAAGCATCTGCCTTCAGCTCAGGTCATGATCTCAGGGTCCTGGGATGAAGCCCTGAGTCAGTCTTCCTGCTCAATGGGGAGTCTGCTTCTCCCTCTCTAACCCTCCCCCTGTTCATGCTCTCTCTCTCTCTCACTTTCTCAAATAAATAAATAAATAAATAAGTAAATAAATGAATGAATGAATGAAAGTTTAGTCTAGAGGAAAAAGAAATCAAGAAGCAACGACTGGCTGTAAATTCTTGTAGGGCTCTCCAGGGACAGAAGAAGTAGACGTATATAATATTCCAACAGGAAAAGTAGGAAGAGTCCATGGGTGCGGAAGAACTACTTGCCTTTCAGAGCTATCTCATAGTGGAAAGAGCTGCCAGAGGAGCCTCCAGGCAGAGACCACACAGTGTGGCATCAGAGGAGCCTCTGGGATCTCGGACTAAAGGGGGCCTGAATCCCCCAGCTCCGAGATTCTGTGTCTCCTTGTCAGGGAATGGTGGGCAGGAGGAGGGGTTGTTAAGACTTGCGACAAAATCAGGAAATAAAATCAGAGACCCCCAAAGAGACCAGGCACGGGTGATATACAGACCGAGGCCTCAGCTCCGCTCTGTTCTGCAGGTTGACCTCCTCTGTGGCCGAGCACAAGCGCGCAGTTAGGCCCAAGCGCCGGGTTCAGGCTTCCAGAAACCCCTTGAAAATGCTGGCAGCCAGAGAAGATCTCCTTCAGGAGTACACGGAGCAGAGACTAAACATTGCCTTCATGGAGTCAAAGCGGATGAAAGTAGAAAAGAGTAAGTACGTGGAACTGCCACCCCACCTCTGTGCCTGCCAACTGGTGGTGAGGCGATTTTAATCTTGCTCTACCTTGCTATCACCAATCAGGTGCTCAGAAAACACCCATCAAATAAAAATGAGTACATTTGCACACACACGTGCACACTTGCCTGGAATGGAAAAGCTTTTCACAGAGATTCTTAATAGTGTTGGAGCATCTCTTGGTTAATTTAAATTATCCTGTTTTGCCGAGTTTTCTTTCAAGAGATTGGAGGAGAAGGATGTCCCTGGGCTTTGTAATTCAGCCCATATTCAGCTCTGTGGAGCCCAAACACAGTAATTCCCCACTTTTGTTCGAGAGCAAGTCATTTGATCTCTCATGAGAAAATGTCCCAAATTACTGCTTTTCCTAATCCTAGATTTTCATGTTATTAATTCATGCCTAAACCAATGCTTACCAAATTGCTTTTGACAGGAGCCTCGGAACTGGGGATATGGATTGGGTAGCACAGGGGCCTTGGAGTAGAGTGGTGAATAGGAGCAAGGAGGTAGCTGAGTTGCTCTGCTCTCCTCAGCCTGATAAGGTGGGGTCCCTCATTCTGAAACAGTGGTTTTCTTGGTGGAGCTAATGGTACACACCATCTTGCTAGTTTGAATATTCTTGCTGTAATTTGTATTTTCCTCTAGCAATCATAAACCGATGTGCTTAGAGTTTTCTTAGAAATATGTGTTTATATGAAGTGGTTGAGTCTTTTCATTGTAACCGATTGACTAAGAAAAGATATTTCAAAACCACTATGCCATACAAATTGTCAAGCAGCGTAAGACCCTAATCCCAGCAAAATAATTTTCTGAATTTCTCTCTAGCACAGACATTTTTTAAAGCAATCAGTGAAGAAGTAAAGGCTTATTGGTACTTTTACCTCCTCTACCTCCACTTTTGGGGTTTTGGGGGTGGCTCTGTGATGATTGACAAGTACACACTTGTCAGTGTACATGGAAAACCCAGCATCGTGTTATGACTGTGTTAATTCTGAGAGCGGAAAACCTCAAGAGATTACCTAGTTGATCACTTTGCCTCCAGGAAAAAGATTAGGATTAACCCATCCCTACAAGAGTACCTGCTTTTCGATGTATAGAGACTTTTGTTGACAGACATTTCATGGTTTTCCTGGGGAGAGTGCTTGCATTAACATCTAAACATTGTTAGGAATTATATCAGCTTTCAGTGGAGTTGCAACATGTGTCCAGCTCCTGATGTCATACTAAAATAGCTGATCCACATTGTTCCTCAATTCTTGTCTCCCTGCAAGGTGAGGTGTGACATGTGTCCACATGCAGTTGATACTTTCCGTAGAGTTAAATCCTGAGTACAGTGGTTCAACGTTGAACTTGCATCTATAACCGCACCAGGGGATGTTCTCCCCCCCAGATTAACTTTCAAAGAAAAAGTCGATTATGAACCTCTAACTGTAAACATTGTCATTTCACCTGCCCATCTTGCTCTCCCTCCCCATTTTTCCTTATTCAAACCCTCCCAGTGTCCTCCAACTCCAACTTCTCAGAAGTCACTCTGGCAGGCTTAGCCAGTAAAGAAAACTTCAGCAACATCAGCCTGCGGAGCGTCAACCTGACGGAACAGAATTCCAACAATAGCGCGGTACCCTATAAGAAGCTGATGTTGTTACAGATTAAAGGTACCTAAGAGCCTTGGAGAGGAATCACACATTGACCAAGAGCTTTTAGTCTGGTAACAGCAGGAGTCCTGAGTAAGGGGACGAGAATGCATGCTCTTTGAGAACTTACTGTGTGCCAGGTGCTGTGCTACCTCCTGTCATGTGAGCTTCACAAAATCCTGTGAGGCAGGAGATATTCCACCCACTGAGGCTTGGAGAGGGTAGTGACGTGCCTGAGATCACAGCAGCCGTTGAGTGGCAGAGGTCAATTTGCACCCAGGTCCCCCATTCCAGAAGCTCACCTTCTGCTGCCGCCTCCCCCTGCCCAGGGGGAGGCCCCCCACCATGTTATCATGCAGTCCCAGTTGTCCCTAAGTCTGCACGTGGCTCTCTGCACTCATTTCTCACTGAGGTAAGCAAGCTCAGTGCGCACCAGAGGCAGAGATGCCAGTTCTTGGAGAAGGAATCTGGGGAAAGCAGAGGCCAATGAAGCTGATCTAAATTCCGCTCCAGCACCCGTTCTGTCAATAGCAAGGGAGACAACAGAGAGGCCTTGGGTTGTGAGGAGAAACTTAGCTGCCTCCCAGCAGCAATTCTAGAGAAATCACCACAGGGAAGATGGATGGAATATCCATCATGGAGGGTGTTACTATGTTTCTGCATGACCCTGGCCTTTTTAGTGCACTTGGAGGACTAGTGACAAGTGCAAATAACCAACCTCCATTCCCAAGTTCTGACCAGAGGCGACAAGCTCAGCATGACTGTGGAAAGGCCTAAATCAAGTCATTTAGGAGAAGGTGTGGAAAGCAGCCCAAAGCAGTGCTTCCCTCCAAGCTGATTCCCTCTAAGACTGCCCTGGGTTTGGTGTGAAAACCCTCAGGAAGAGGACACTGTGGCTGGGGAGTGGCTGGCGGGGGCTGTGAAATGTAGGATGTGGGCCAAGTGCAGAGAAGGGACCAGGAGATGAGTTAAAAGGAGGAAAGGAGCACATTTGCTAACTTTCCTAGAGGCGGGAACTTAATTAATCCACACACACGCTGTAAAAGGCCACCGGTGGTGATCCTAAGACACCTGGTGACATTTAGGAAAGTGCTAACAAGGGAGAATAATCCAGAAGGCCATCACTAGAAACCCCCTTCTACCCTCTGCATCATGGAACTGGGATTGGTAGACGAGAATCTTTAGCATTGCAAGAGTCTGTAGCAGGGGTGCTTCCTGGTCCTTCCTGTGGCTTGGAGAGTTCTCTTCTCTGGGAAGGTGGTGACTCTTGGCCTCCTGCCTTACAGGAAGAAGACACGTGCAGACAAGACTGGTCGAACCTCGAGCTTCATCCCTCAACAGTGGGGACTGCTTCCTCCTGCTCTCCCCTCACTACTGCTTCGTGTGGGTAGGAGAGTTTGCAAATGTCATAGAAAAGGCAAAGGTTGGTATCTGAAGAATTAAAATTGTTCAGTTAGGCATCTCCTTTATACACTGATAGAATGTCTACCAGTTGCTAGATCTGTACAAGGCTTCTCAAATGCCTGATGTTTCATTCAAGTGAGAAGGGAGAGGCAATATTTCTTTTGTCAAATGTCTCCCAAACAAGCCTTTGTTAGGTGCTTGAGTGGGATGTTTTAGAAGGATTATAACCTATCTCACTGGTTTTTAAGTTCTATTCTCCTGTGTGAAAAAGGAACTGGCACATCACTTCAAAAAATGCTGCTACAGGGGCGGCCCGGGTGGCTCAGTGGTTTAGGGCCGCCTTCAGCCCGGGGCCTGATCCTAGAGACCCGGGATCGAGTCCCGCATCAGGCTCCCTGCCAGGAGCCTGTTTCTCCCTCTGCCTGTGTCTCTGCCTCTCTCTCTCTCTCTCTCTCTCATAAATAAATAAATAAAATCTTTTTAAAAACTGCTACAGACTTATTGATGGAAAATCTCATGGGAAAAGCCCAGCAAATGGGTATTTTTAAAAAAAACTTCATGAGTGATCTACTGAATTTGAAAATAACTGTTGCTCTAGAGAAATGTACCCCTGGTCCTTTTGTTCCATTCTCTTGACCTTGCTGAAAATACCCAGTAACCGGTTGCCTGCAGCCCCTGTGGTCACATGGTCTTCCTGGCATACACACCATATCTTGCTTCTGATTTCAGTACATGCCACACCACCTCACCACAGGCTTGTCTACCCAGGTAATTGTGCTCCTCCTTTTTTCCAGGCCTCGGAACTTGCAAGTTTAATTCAGACAAAGAGGGAACTTGGTTGTAGAGCTACATATGTCCAAACTATCGAAGAAGGAATTAATACACACACTCATGCGGCCAAAGACTTCTGGAAGCTTCTGGGTGGCCAAACCAGTTACCAGTGTAAGAGTTTACTGTATTTCAGAGAATCATGAGACTTTTCTTAGCTCCTACCTCATTCTTCTAAACCAGCCACTTTTCAGTGTAAAATGTCATACTGTGTTGTTGTTCTCATTTCCAAAGCTGCCGGAGACCCAAAAGAAGATGAACTTTATGAAACAGCCATAATTGAAACAAACTGCATTTACCGTCTGATGGATGACAAACTGGTCCCTGAGGACGACTACTGGGGAAAGATTCCCAAGTGCTCCCTTCTGCAGTCAAAAGAGGTACAGTGTGTGGGTGCCACCCTCCCCAGGAAAGCACTTTGCACAGGGCCTGATAAAATAGATCGGAAGTGCTGGAGAAACACTGGCTAGTGGTTGTGCCTGTTGTTGAACAGTGACATATTTTTAAAGGGTATTAACTTGTGATTTCAAACCATCACTCCATCTTAAATACGAATATAGACTTCAGAATATTGTTCAGAGGAGGCATGGGTCATTGAAGGCTTTTCTATCTTAGGCAAAATGTAAATTTTTTTTTATTTTCTTTCGTATTTTTTTTCTTTTTGTATCTGTATGAGGTGATGGATGTCAACTAAATTGTGGTAATCGTTTTGTGATACCTGTAAATCAAGTCATTATGCCTTAAACTTATTCAGTACTAGGTGTCAATCATATCTCAAAATAACCAGGGAATGAAATGTAAATACTCCTTAGCCCTATCTCTTGATTTTCCATAAACATTAAATAAAATTTTTTTCAGTCCTTAAGTTTCAGGAAAAATAGATGCATATATATATTTTTTTACATATAAAATCTGGGTTTGACAGGTAATATACTAGCTTTTTCCTCCCCATGGGTAAATATTTACTAAAACATACATTGGGCATCCCCAGTGGCTCAGCAGTTTAGCGCCACCTTCAGCCCAGGGTGTGATCCTGGAGACCTGGGATCGAGTCCCACATCGGGCTCCCTGCATGGAGCCTGCTTCTCCCTCTGCCTGTGTCTCTGCCTCTCTCTCTGTCTCTCTCTCTATGTCTCTCATGAATAAATAAATAAAATCTTTAAAAAAAAATACATACATTGTCATTACCATTCTGTATTGTGAAAGTTGCAAAAAAAAAAAAGGAGAAGACACAAAAGAACCTTAAATTTCATTGAATGGAAGAATATTAGAAAGAATGCAATCCAAAGCTAGATGGATTGTATGACACGCATGGGCATTTAAATGGAAAACAAAATCACAGAAAAGAAATAATTAGTAATTTTAAACAGAAGGTGCAATTGAGCCTAGTTAGGAGTTGAATAGGATTTGGATTGCTGGACATGAAGAAATTATTCTAGGAAGAAAGAATAAGCCATAGGCATGGAAATAAGAAATAGCATTATATTCACATATTCATTTGGCAAACACTTAGTAAAGTCCTATAAATATAAGTATGGTATGGTTGTCTGCTTTGGGGGATCCTGAAACTATATAGAGGGGAGACCACTTCACTGGTCCTCAGTGCCTGGCCTTTAAGACGTGGCCTCTATATGCGGAGGGAGAGAGGAAGGGAGGGAGGGAGGGAGGGAAGGAAGGGAGGGAGGGAGAGAGGAAGGGAGGGAGGGAGGGAAGGGAGGGAGGGAGGGAGGGAGGGAGGGAGGGAGGGAGGAAGGAAGGAAGGAAGGAAGGAAGGAAGGAAGGAAGGAAGGAAGGAAGGGAGGGAGACAGGGAAGAAGGAAAGATAGGAAGACACAGTTAAATAACTCTTTTGTGAATTAGAAGTGCTGCGGAGTTTGAAAGTGTAGGACAAGACAGAAATCACACCCACATGGCAGAGGTAGCATGGCAGGGTGGCACCCACTGGTCACACCCTGCGGTCCTTTCGTGTTTGTATAGATTGCTCCATTACAGTTTGACTCACTGTCAGTACAGACCCTGATTCAACCCGAGCATGACTTTGAAGTTAACCTGTTCTTCTCTGTGATCTTCCCAGGTACTGGTGTTTGATTTTGGTAGTGAAGTGTACGTGTGGCATGGAAAAGAAGTCACATTAGCGCAACGGAAAATAGCTTTTCAACTGGCAAAGCACTTATGGAACGGAACCTTTGACTACGAGAACTGTGACATCAACCCGTTGGATCCTGGAGAATGCAATCCGCTTATTCCCAGGTATTCCGTCACCTACCAATGGTATAGAAGAGTGAGCGGATGCTGTCAGTGGGCCTGAGTTCCCACCACGCTCACCTACTGTCACTCTGTGGGGTTTCCTTTTCATAAGTGATTGCAGGCAGTGCCCTGAATATTCTCAGAAAGAACATTTCTTTAGCTTTTGCCTAACTGATGCAGAAATATAGATGCTGTAGTCTTCTGGACCCTGTGTCCAATCTCATTTCATGAGGTGCACAAATTATTCCCACCTGCGGCATTCCAGGTGCTGTCCTGGCAGATGAGTAGCAATTGCTGAAGCAGATTACACGCTGATCTGAAAAGCTTCCCAGGACCTGGAATTCCGCCATTGATCTGAAGGTGCAAAAGCAACATATCTCCTTGTAATTTCATGCCTTCTTAGTGTAGCTCTTGAATTCCAGGACTTACCATTTATTCGGCAGTAGATGATGTCTCTGCCTTTTGAGGGACAGGTTGTGAGAGAGAGGATACTGTACTGAAATAATGATGTAATTTTAATGTTTCCTACAGTGCACTGGACTTTTTTTTTTTTTTTTTGGCAAATCAGAATATGCACAAACTCTAAGAAATATGATCAGAAGGAAAGTAATTCTTACATTGTTGTTGTTTTTCTTAACTACCAGGGGAAAAAAGTGCTATTATGTGTGTCATACAATAGATTAGAAATGGATGTGCCACCAAATGGCACAGAACGTTGAATATCATGCAACTGGGCTTTAATGTTTTACAAATTTCAACTTTCTTATCTAGTTTTGTTTTAAAATCAAATTATTGATTTTATTATTATGAAAACAATCATAAGTTATGTCAATGTGGGGAAACATTTTAAAGAATTGGACATTTAAGATAAAATTGGTCCTGTAGCCTTAGTATTTTAAGGAATGAAGTTAAGGCTGAAAAGAGCATTTTATTTGATGTAATAAAAGAAAAACTAGTGCCAAAGCATAAAATCCATATGATGGATAACATATGTAGCAGTGACATAATCACAAATCTGGGAGTAAATGAATGAGCCCCCAACCCACTGCTTCTCAACATCCCAGATCACAATCACCTGAGGAGCTTTAAAAAAAAAATGCATGTGCCAGGCCGGGCCCCTGCGCCAGCCCGAGTGATGTGTTCTCAATTCGTGTGGGGTGGGGCCATTGTGTCATTATGTCTTAAGAGTCTGTTAGGGGTTTTAAGTGCAGCCAAGATGAAGCGCCCTGCCCTTCCTTCCAGATGAGGAGGCCGGAACTCTGAGGTCTCCGGACCTAGCCCAGTTCAAACATGGAATAGGTTCACCCTCCAGCTCCCGCTCTTAGCTTCACCCTCACCCTGCCACCCGCTGCCTCTCGCGCTTGCTCGACTCCCAACGTAAAAGATCGGTGTCGAAAGCGGAGATCAAGTGCTCTTCCTATAGGCATCCGAGCACGTCTGCAGGGGAGAATTTATAATAAAGAACCAATCATGCAGACATTTGCCGTGAAAGACCAGAGCCTGGCAAAGGAGTCCTGAATGCTCCACGGCTGCTGATAGTCGGCTCCCGAGGCCTACCCGAGTACGAGGCGCAAGTGTGTGTATTCGCGCGCCACCCCGGCAGTCTCCCTAGCAGCGGGCAGCCTCTCTGCTGGGCCATGGCCGTGACGTCAGAACCAGCGTCGCGACGACACAGGAAGTGGTCGTGACGACGCAGGAAGTGGTGGAGCGGAGGTCGCCGCAGGCCCGGAAGCACGGCCCGTCAGTCTCACCGTGGAGCGCGCGCCTTCCGCTGTCCGTCCACGACGCAGGATTGGTTTGGAAGGAGGAGCGGTACCCGCATGAGCCCTCTGCAGCCACTGTTTCCCCAACTCGGTGTTTTCCGGAATTACCTGTGGGCCGAGCGGTTCTAAGTTCTGAGATCCTGAGGCGGGACCAGGCCTCCGGTCGGGCCGTGCTGCCCCTGCCCGCCGTCGTGTCTGGGGGCCTAGAAATGCACATGCAGAAACTCTCTTTATGATCAGTGGACGAAGTATGCCCATTTTAGTAACAGAGGTCTTCACCTGTGCATGGACCTGGAGGGCTTCGCTGCAACAGAGCTCATCGGGAATTCGGGGTGAGCTCTGCTGGCTCCCATCTGCCCATCATGGGACCTCGGCGTGGTGCACGCCGGCAGGGGGCTGAGCACGTGAAGCCGGCGGCGAAGATGTGCGTGTGGCTCCTGCCCTCGCCCAGCTTCCCGTCCCGTGCGCCGCGCCCAGCCAATCCCAAATGCAAGAATTTGCTAGAATTAAAGCAAAGTCCAGTCCTAACGGGATTCACATTGCCTCGGGCGCATCAGCTCCCTGCATACACAGCCTTGGAGGGCTTCAGGCTGAAATACCAAAATGTCACTTATCTGACAAAAGGAACCATTCATTTTCTGTACCACTAATGTCTTCTGGGTTGTTTTCAGTAGCCACGTGGGTCTGTTTTCCATTCCTTTCCTTTGTTTTCACGTGGCTTAATCTCGGTTCTTTCCCCATCTGCTCCCTCCACCCACCCACCCTTGCAGAAAAGGACAAGGGCGACCGGATTGGGCAATTTTCGGGAGACTTACAGAACACAATGAGACGATTTTGTTCAAGGAGAAATTTCTGGATTGGACGGAACTGAAGAGGCCTAATGAGAAGAGTGCCGGCGAACTCACCCAGCAAAAGGTACTTTTGGTAATCAAGTCTTAAATGTCAGGCCTTGGTTTAGGTCCCAACAAAATAGGCCTAGAAACTAAAAGCCTTCCCAGTGTTTACTGGGACCCAGCACATGGGTTCCAACCGCGTTCCACCTCCTGGATGAAAAGTGGCTCTGCCTGTGTCGTAGGTTTATAGGTGTCTGATTCACTGTAGTGGGCTGGGTGTTCAGGGCCCATAGTCTTTCCCCAGAACATGGTTAAATGCTGAGACAGAGCTGAAAATCCTTACTTTTATGCTGTCCCATTAACAGTGAAACCCCAGCAAGTGTGACAAGAAATGGCTGTAGAAATGGGCCACACTGAACCATTTTTATATTACCTTGTAGGAAGATCCCAGGGCAGAAGCCAAGGCATATGACGTGACACGGATGGTGCCGGCACCCCAGGCCACAACCGGCACTGTGCTGGATGGGGTGAATGTTGGTCGTGGCTACGGCTTGGTGGATGGGGATGACAGGAGGCAGTTTGAGATCGCCAGTGTGTCTGTGGATGTGTGGCACATCCTAGAATTTGACTACAGCAGGCTACCCAAACAGAGCATCGGGCAGTTCCACGAGGGAGACGCCTATGTGGTCAAGTGGAAGTACATGGTGAGCACCGCAGGTTAGTGAGCACTTACCGTTTTCTTCCGACCAAGAGGGCATAACCCCAGCTCTGGGGCTGGGAATGTAGTGCTTCTTAGGACCCATTCCCTGTGCGCCAATCTGATCTTTCGCTTTGAGAACCACTTAGAAAATGTTAAGGATAGATCCTGACAGCCTAGCATTGCTAACAAAGGTCATGTTCCCTTATAGAAATGAAACGTGTACAGTAAGGTTTCTCTGCTCCCCCCACTCCCTCTCCTGCCCCATTCCCAGAGGTTTTCTAGGAAAGTGATGATTTGCCTCCAAATGATATTTACCATGTGGCTGTCTGCTGCTTAAAGTCTTAAGTAAAGCATATCTGCTTGACTTCAAACTGAAACCAAATGGTGTAGTAGTAACGCACAAAGGATTTATTAAAAACAAAAGAAGCTATTTCCTCTGAGGCTGGGAACACTAACACACTTTGTGGATTTGATTGAATAAATATATAATCAAACTGCTCATGGCTCCTGTCAGTGAAATACTCAAGCGAAACACTCAGTTGTGTGCTGTGCACTAGAGGCAGGGAGGGAGGAAAGCCAGTGAACTTTGGAGAGAGAATCCTTTTTCCTTGCCAAGAAGTAGCCAGTTCTCTGCAGTGTCCCTCAGCCCCACCACTTAGGACAGAGTTTGTCACAGCTTTGTGATTTGTCAGCTCCTGAGAATCTCTTTGCGGTGGCTGCTCTGGGGCCACAGGGTGGAGGCTGTCATGTGCTGATTGGATGCCCACAGATGTAAAACCATTTGCTTTCTTGCCTAATTGGCCTAAAGTCTGTTAATCAGCTGGCAGCATTTACTGAGCACCTATTCTGTCTCTGTGTGTAAGACGCTTATGTTAGGGAGTGAGTAAATACATCAGACCCTGCCTGCAAGAAGCATTTAGTGTAAATGACAATAAGGCAAGTGTGGGGAGAAGCAACCGTGTCATGCCATGGGAGGAGAGCCGGATTCCCTGAGGTTGGCTCTGCTGGCAGTGGGGGAGCCCAGCAAACTGTTCCCTAGGCAGCTGGTAGATGGGCTTTGCCCAGCAGGACAGAAGGCTGTGCCCAGAGCTGTCGGTCCACTAAGCCCACGAGGCACAGCATTGGCAGCTTTGCTGCTCACGCTAGTTGAGTGCTTCCCTGTGGGTCCATGGGATGTACTCGGTCATTATGCTGATTTCTCGGTGAGGAACAGGACACATGATTAAGTCACCTGCCTGAAGTTGCAGAGCTAGTAGTGGATTAGGATACTGCAAGCCCCTTTCCCATTCATATGGCCGGGGTCATATGAATGGGAATGCTGGGGTCGGCATCTTCTCTCAGGCCCTACATAGCAGCTATGCAAGGTGGGTAAAGTGACAGCCTATCTGGGCCTCAGTTTTCTCACCTAGAAAACACATGATATGCAGCCCACAGACTCTTATAATCTGGTATGGATCAGGTTTAGCACAGGGCCTGACACGTGCTCACAAGGTACAGGAAATAATCATCACGGATGTCCTGAGCAACAAAAGCAAAATTACTGTATTTAACTTGAAGATGTGATAGCATGAATCTACCCAAAGTAATAACAAGTCACTCTCATGAGAAATTCAGTCATTTCCTTACCTGTTAGTTATAAGAAGTAAAAAAAAAAAAAACAAAAAAAAAATTAATTAATAAATAGAACATAGAACAATATTGAAATGAAATAAATCTAAGATTTCTGAGGCCTTCATAGACTATTCTCTCGGAGGCCTCTAGGAAATAATGATTTGGCATAAATACTTCTTGTATTTCTTCCCAGTAAACACAATGCACATCTCACAGCCAGATCCAGCAGCATCTTTACGAGCTAAGTTACAATTCTGAAGAAGTCCAGCTGCAGAGCATTAAGTTAGAGCAGGGAGCTCTCAGATTCCAGATGGTCCCCCTGGGGGCAGAGAAGCACAGCCCAGTGGCATTAACAGGGCCCCTGCAGTGACCGCAGTCCAGCTCCTTCACACTCATACCCCACAAGGGCCGTCCTCGCAAATGGGACTGAACCCGGAGCTCGGGAAGCTCTTCTGGGACCAGGTCTACAGAAACCAGCGGCTGTAGAGACAGTCCCGTCATCCTTCTGGCGGACCCCCACCAGCCCACACAGGCACACAGAAAAACTCCTTGGGAAGTGAACCATGCGCTCCAGGGAAGGGAGACCCGAGACCTCGGTGGGGTGGGTTGGATCCTGCCCCAGTAACCGTGTCCGGGGCAGCAGGGCATGCGCATGCGCATGCCCTCGCTAGTAAGGACAAGGTGTGCAAGGGACCCAGTGACACCAGGCCAGGCAGCTCCGGAGCATGATACAGGTCTCATTGCCATGAGCAGGCAGGCAGTAAATGGGATTCAGCTGTAAGACCACTTGACCATGAGCAGTTCCTCATACCGCAGTCCTTTGTTACTCCTAAACACAACTACTGGTCACAGACATACTCTGGAAAGTATTTTGAGGTACGATGGATCAGCACTTTAAATTAGCCATCTGATCAAGGCTATAAAGGTTACAGTCTGTAATTTCTTACCAATGAAAGCTTAATCTTTATTTTGCTAAAATTAAAAATTAATGAACTAAGAAAAAGTTGTGTGTAGGATTCAACTTAGGTATACTGAAGAAAATTACAAGGAAAAATACTGAAAACTATTATGAAATATTTTAAGAAAATAATTCTATTTTATTTTTTAAAAGATTTATTTATTCATGAGAGACACAGAGAGAGAGGCAGATACATGGGCAGAGAGAGAAGCAGGCTTCATGCAGGCAGCCCAATGCAGGACTCAATCCTGGGATCCAGGATCACGTCCTGAACCAAAGGTAGACGCTCAACCACTGAGCCACCCAAGTGCCCCAAAATAATTCTGTTTTAGATACAGATAGATACAGATACTGAAGTCCACATTAGGATGTTAGGTGATAAAACACTGTTTATTATTGAAATTTGGATATATTTAGTGTATCTAAGTGCTGACAAATTCCAAGATACGTATCAACTTCTATGACCTATTTTAAGCATCTCTTTCCCCAGCTGACATACTGATTTTCACTACTGTGAAGAATGGGATTTGCTAATCGAAGACAAGGTTTTGTTCCTATCTAAATTGGCAGAAATTTCAAAAGAGTGGCTTCCAAACTAATGGTGAATATGCATAACCTATTCATCAGTGGTTCCTCTTTCATTCTGTCCACTTCAAAATACACGAACTTGACCAGTTCATGTCCACAGGAGATGGCACTAAAGGTCGTACTTTGGCAAGTGCTGTAAGAGTTATTATTATCAATTATGAAAACTGTTCATGGAGTGCTTTGCTAAAGGGCAAAAAAGTAAAATAAACAGGGCCCTGGCCTCTTAAGAACTTAAAATAAATGAACTTTCTTCTTACCTTCAAACCTCAAGACAGTTGTGATATTGTAAATGGGACTGGAGCTGAGAAAAATTGAGCTAATATAGAACCAGAGAATCCAGTTATCATCTTTAATTTTCAACAAGCATGAGAATTATAATTGCCTATTTTCTTCCATGGTTGACCACCACTTTCTGGGACCACCCGGGCAGGCATTGGAGGTAACAGCTTAGTCTTCTTATCTCATTCATTCCAGAAGGGTCTGCCTGCAGGTCCTTGTTATCTTGTCACTGGTCACCACCTCAGAGAGGCCTTCCCTCAACAGGGGATCCCATCAACATTCACCCTGCCCCTATGTTGCGTCCCCCTGTCTGTCTTCCTCAGAGCACTTAGGACTATCTGAAACCATCTCGCTCATCTGTTTGCTAGAATGAAAGCAGGGCAGCTGTCTGTCTTGCTTATCAGGTGTCCTGAAGAGTCCCAGGCATACTGCAAGTGCTCAGTGAGTATCTGTTGAATGAACGAGCAAGAAGAGTCTGGAATGCGGCATATATCTAGAAGCGGTGAGGCGAGGTGTGAGATATCGCCTTTTTAAAGTGGCCACTTGACCAGCTAACTTTCTGTGCCAGCTCTTTGGTGAGATGCGTGTCCTATGGGCTGCTCATGTTTACCGAGAGCCTAGGAGGTGCCAGACAGTAAGGACAACCAGCACTTCATCCTGGCTGCAGTCCTGGGGACAGATATTATTAAAATCCCAGATTAGTTTATGAAAGTGATATGTCAGCAATATATCTCTCCCATTTCTGACAGAATTTGGAAACTTCAGAGCGTTTTTTTACTAGAATCGTTTTCACAGACTAAATTTTTCCCTTTGTGCTTAAAGCTGGCCCAGCTGTTGTTTTCAGTATCTCTTCTCTACCAGCTAATCCTTTGCCAAAAGGATGGTGTAATATGGAAAATGTATTTGTGTCTTGGGGAGCGTGGGTCCTGCCTTGGCAGCCACCATTTTTCTCTGTCACACACTTGGAGTGATCTGCTTCCTGCCTGTGGATGACAGGTGTTTCTCCCAGGGCATTGAGAAGACTAGATCATTTTTTCTCCCATTTGGAGGCTCAGGGTCAGTTAACTGGAAGAAGGATGGTTTTTCTCCTTAGCCCCCTGCCCAAAAAGCTGTTTCTTCACTGTCCTCACAGAGCCTGGAGAAGAAAGCCATATATTTGCTCTTCTTTTGGCCTATCAGCCATTTATCCTTGGGTTCTGTGTTGTTTGCAGTGGGAAGTCGACAAAAGGGAGAGCACCCAGTACGGGTAGCTGGCAAGGAGAAGTGTGTCTACTTCTTTTGGCAAGGCCGGCAGTCGACCGTGAGTGAGAAGGGCACATCAGCTCTGATGACAGTGGAGCTGGATGAGGAGAGGGGTGCCCAGGTAAGTCCTGGAAAGTGGCCGCCTCCGGGGATGCCAGGATTGGCCTTCTTGGGGAACCACAGTGGTGTGGCTGGTGCCCTGCGGAGACAGCAGCGCCCAAGTGCCTTTGAGTCCTAGCCAGCTGCTCCAGATCCCAGGCTCTCTGCTCCCCACCGCCTGGCCAAGAGTCATGTGCTCTTAGCGAGATGTTGTATGTGCAAATAGTAAATCCCCAAAACAAGTGCAAAGTGCCAGTGAGTGGTTTGGTTTGGATTTTTTTTCTTTTTCTTTTTTTTAAGTTTCCACTTAATACTTAAGGAACTATAAATAAAACAAAGAGATGCTGTTTTCCACTTCTAAAGCTGGTAGAGATTTTATAAAGCACAGATCCTGGGCGGGTAAGGATTTAGCAGGATGCTTCCATCAGGAAATGTAGCTTGAAACCACCATCCTTGAACATCTTGAGTTTGGTTCAAGAATCTTAAAATTCTCATAAATTCTGATCATTTTTTTCACTTACACAAACCTATCCGAAGGAGATATCAGAGATCAACATAAAAATTAGTATTCCCATCTTCTGCATCCCTCACACCAGCCTGACTGATTTTTCTGGATCACATTAGATCATGTCATTCCCTGGACTGCAGTCAAAGCCATCTGCTCGTGGTCTGTCAGCGCCTTTGTGGCTGGCCCTGGACACCTCTCCTACCTCCCTCTGGTCTTGCACCGGGACCGGGGCTTCCCTAACCTTTTTGCCATTCCTCAGATCTCTTTCCACCTACCCCAGGGCCTTTGCACAATTTTCACATCTGGATATCTTCTGCATCCATAAGTAGCTTTCAACCTCATATGATTTAGCTGTTTGAATGTCATGTATTCTACCCAAATCCCTTCCCATTACTATGCTTTGTTTTATAGCACTTACTATTATTACTACTACTTAAAACTACATAATCAATTTGTCATTTTTGTTTACATTTTGAATACACCGTGTTTACTTATTTATTATCTGTCTTTCCCCACAAGCATGAAAGAGGCAGTGTGAGCTTGTCTCCCACAACGCTATAACCTCAGGGTCTGTATAATGCCCCATGCCAAGACTTTGTAAACAGTTCTTTTTGATGTGCAGATGATCTTTGCCTACGGTCCCAGACTTTAGTAATTAAAATTGACTTTGGCATTTTGGGAGAACATGATACCATGTGCAGATATCTTTACTATCATGGATGAGTAGTTAACAATAGCCTGAGGAAAGAGAACAGAGACATTTTCTCCAAAACAGATCAACACTCAGCCTTCTAGATTCCTAAGAACCGCTCCTCTTCCCTAAAAAATACTTAACATATATTTTCTACAGTGGACTATATAACAATTGTAAGTAACTGCTAGTGACCACTGCATTTTATTTTATTTTATTTTATTTTTTATTTTATTTTATTTTATTTTATTTATTTTATTTTATTTTATTTTATTTTTTATTTTATTATTTTTTATTCATGAGAAACACAGGAGAGAGAGAGGCAGAGACCCAGGCAGAGGGAGAAGCAGGCTCCATGCAGGGAGCCCCATGTGGGACTAGATCCCGGGTCTTCAGGATCCCGCCCTGGACTGAAGGCGGCGCTAAATCGCTGAGCCACCCGGGCTGCCCTCTCACCCCCCGCTTTTTTTTTTTTTTTTTTTTGACCACTGCATTTTAATTTAGTCTTAATAGTGGGTAATTTCAACTGCATTTTTAATTATCGTAAAGGCCAGGTTTGAATCATACCTTCAAAATCACCATGAGAATTTTGAGTCTTAATCTCTCTGGTTTGAGCATTGCATTTTTTGTCAAGCCAAGGGATGTAAAAAACACTTCAAACCTATAAAACACTGCCACAAAATGGTACTTAATTATGCAGAATGGGCTCTGAGATTGGTAAGTTAACACTTGCTGGGAAATGCCCTGACTGCCAGGCTCAATAAACAATTTCCTCGTTAAAGGAAAATGTCTAGCCAAAGTGAGAATGAGTGGAGTCAACCCTAACAGTTTTATGAGCCGCTAACACTTGATGGAACACAGTGGTTCACAGATGAGGGCGAGGCCGTGGCTGGCAGGCACATGGCTCCATGAGTGGACTGTGGGAATTGTTGCCAAAGAGACAGTTCTTTCCCCCAGAATTACAAAGTGATCAGTGCTGAGAGGCAGACTTTGTTTAAAATGCATTTAAATCAGTCAGGTTACATCTGTATCATGAAATACCATTAAAATATCAAAACTCGTGTTTCAAGAGTCTTTGGTGCCCAAAAAATATCAAGTGAAGAAAAATCAGGGTATACAGTAACATAAAATAACAATCCTAGTTTTGCTTGGGAGAAACACATATCTGAAAAATATTTTGAAAGGAAAGGTCTGCCCTAGAATTTTATTAGTGGTTATCTTTAGATAATGGTATTATCACTGGCTTTTGTTTGCACTTCTTGATATTTTCCAGATTTTCTACCATAGGCATGTATTATATTTAAGACTTTGAAAAACCAGTACATGTGACTTATCTGGGTGTGTTTACATTGGAAGGTCCAGGTTCTGCAGGGAAAGGAGCCCCCCTGCTTTCTGCAGTGTTTCCAGGGGGGAATGGTGGTGCACTCTGGGAGACGGGAAGAGGAGGAAGAAAATGCACAAAGTAAGTCACTTTTACTTTTGGAATCAGATTTTCTTCCTTCTGCTAGATATTTTTATGCACAAGAGGGGTTAAAGAAAGTCTACCTTTATAAAGCTGTGCCTTTACCCCTGAAAGGCTCCTAACATTTGCCTTACAAATCAGCTGTCTGGGGAGCTCACAAGCCTCCCAGGCCTGTACAATGTACTTCAGGCTACAACTTTGCATGCAGGAGGCTGGATGATGATTACTTCACTTTAAACTGAATCCTCACAGCGACTCTGTTTTTAAGAGGGAAAAAATTCAGTGGGTCGTCTATTATAAATTATGAGATTTTTGTTGGCCAGCATCCAAAAAAGAAAAGAAATGCTTAGCATCGGAGCCTCTTGAAATTATGCCTGTTATATGATTTGCTTGGTATTTATAGATTTTATAAAAATGGTTTTCCTATATCATGAACCTTCTTCTAACTCCAAAAGGATGTGCTTTCTGGGCCAGCAGTAAGCTGGTTGCTGCTCCCTTGAGCCTCCCCTCCATCCTGCCTCCCAGGCCCAGGCCCAAGGGCGCTGGTATTGGCTGGTGACTGAGTGCCCAGCAGGGGCAGCTCTCCACACAGCACTCGTCCTAACTCTGTGCCACTGGTGCCCCCTGCAGGTGAGTGGAGGCTGTACTGTGTCCGAGGAGAAGTGCCCATGGAAGGAAATTTGCTGGAAGTGGCCTGTCACTGTAGTAGCCTGAGGTCCAGGACTTCCATGGTTGTCCTCAACATAAACAAAGCCCTCATTTACTTATGGCACGGATGCAAAGCCCAAGCCCACACGAAGGAGGTTGGAAGGACTGCAGCAAATAAAATCAAAGAACAGTGAGTGTTGTGTGTGAGGGCCCCTCCAGCAGGGGCTTCCCTGGGACATGTAGGCCGAGGCTGGAAAGCTACCCAGTAGAAGCCAGTAGACACCCCAGGGTACTTAAAGTGACTTCAGCGAGGGGTAGTTACGAAAGCTGTCAGCCACCTCTGACCATGCAAGTGGATGTCACACACGTCTCTCTTGAAGCCTCCAATGGGAGGGCTTCCCCTCCTTTCAGAGGGTTTACTTGGCTCAACAAAAGGCAGAGTGAGGAGTGAAGGAAATGACCCCAAGTGCTTTAGTGTCTTTGTAGTAAGATTTCAGCTTTTGAATTAAAAGCCTGGAGTCCTTTGTTATTTAAAGAGAGCAAATTTCAGATATCTTTTAGGGGTTCAGAGTTTTAGTTCTGCCAGAGCAGTGGGAAGTCAGAAAGCATTTGGCTGAAGGGGAGTTTGGGAGACAGCACCTGTGCCTGGCTGTAACACGCCCCTTTTGCCGAGGACAGCTGTATTTCTGCACTCCCAAGGCAGCCACTGGCCAGGGAGTCGTTGGATGGCCTGGGGTGGTTCTCGGGCACAGCACACCAGAAACTGGTCCAGGCAGGTCCCTGACGGCATTCACCCGGAGGAAGCCCCCTGTGCTGTGGCATTATGTGAGGGCCCCAGGGGGAGAGGAAAAACTGAAGCAAGAAGAGAAGGTGTGCAAGGGAAGGATGTGCTGTGCAGTCCCCATCCAGAGGGGGCTGTGGCCCGGGCCAACCCAGCTGTGCAGACAGCCAGAAAGATCCCCACATCGCCCAGGTGTTCAGGGCATGCCTAGCGTTTCCACAGCCTGAGACCCGCAAAGACAGTGGTGACTTGTGAACATTACGAGTGAAGAGTTTCCAGGGCCACAACATGCCACTGAAGTGCCATTTGGTCAGATCCTTCCCCTGGGCACCAGGGCAGTGTGGCGTGGGCAGATTTCCCTTGGGGCTGCTCCCAGAGCTGCGCTGTGGGCAGCGGCAGAGAGGAGCACTCAGGCCAGTGCCCTTTGAACAGGCAGCCAGCGGAGGAGCAAAACGTCTCATCTCGAAACACTGTTCTGTGTGCTCGGGAGGCAAGGAGGGGTGATAAGTGACATTCAGTGAGGTAGTCAGGTATCTCTGGTCCATTGGCTTTTCCCCTTGGACCACTGAGAAAAAACAAAACAATGAACTCATTCACTCATTCACTCAGCAGGTATAATTGAGCATGTACTCAGCTCCGAGTTCAGATTTAGGGACCAGGGACTCAGCTAGTGAACAAACCCAAGTATCCGTCCCCGTGAAGCTAATGTTCCAGCAGGAGAAGACAAGGAATAATAAATGTGTATGTTATATATAAAAATGTAAATCACTTTCACTCTGTCTTATATGTAATTGTACATTCTTCTCAAAGGGCCAAGCCACTCCTTCTCATTGCCTCCCCCCCACACACATTCTCAAAAACCACAGAGCATGTTTTCATTCAGTAGTAAGAACTGATTTAGTGAAAAAGTAGGAGAGATGGTGAGCTAATCTGTAGATTTAGTCTTGAATGATTTTGTACTGCCAACACTTCCAGGGCTTAGTAAAAAAAAAAAACTGACTGGATTTTCTCCATGCAGATGTCCCCTGGAAGCAGGACTGCATAGTAGCAGCAAAGTGACAATACACGAGTGTGACGAAGGATCCGAGCCGCTGGGATTCTGGGATGCTTTAGGAAGGAGAGATAGAAAAGCGTACGACTGTATGCTTCAAGGTAACAGAACATTCCATAGGAACAGAACATTCTGTAGCTTCCTTTCAGTAATGTAGTCAATACATTAGCATCATATTTACTGAGCATGTACTGTGTACAGCACCCAATGAATACACCTAGGCTAGGTCCTCACAGGCCTACCACCCAATAAGGATGCTAAATAATATGCAAGACAAGTATAATGCCAAATAAAACTTTTGCATGTCATAAAAGAGGTCCAAATGAAGGAAGTTGAAAGTTAAAAAGAAAAAAGATTAGCTCCACCAGGAAAATCACACATGGCTCCATGAAAGATCTGGCATTTACACAGAGCCTTGAAGGTAATCATGACTTAGAAAGAGGCAAGAAGAAAAGTCCAGGAAACCAGATGAGTAGTAACACACTGTGACCCTTTAGTCTGGCCAGTGTCCTGGGTGCAGGGACATAGTGGAGTTCAGATTAGAGAAGGGGTCACTTTTACATTTAAATACACAAAATCAACTTCAATACAGTTGAATGTAAGAAGAGCTAACAAGTACTAAGCAGTTTAGGATGAGCCAGGCATCACCTCAGCACTGGATATACATTAACCCAGCACTCATAGCCTAACGCCGCCATGTTTCTATGGATGAGGAAACTGAGGCATGAGGAAGTTCATCTGCTTGCCCAGCGTTGAACCACAGTGGGGAGTACTCAGAACCACCACTCCATTATACTGCTTCTCAATTTTCATTAACTTTTATATTTTTTGGGTTTTTTTGAGAGAGAGGGTGCACATGCAAGTGCACACACACACAACAGGGTGGTGGTGTGGCAGGGAGGAGCAGAGAGAGGGAGAATCTCAAGCAAGGGATATCTCACCACCCTAGATCATGACCTGAGCTGAAATCAAGAGTCAGATGTCTAGCTGACTGAGCCACCCAGGTGCCTCTATACAGTTATTCTTAATAATGCATGTTGATGGGAAATGTTTAAAAGCAGAGAGTGGCTAAAAAAGAAACTAAGGCCCTTACAATCATCTCTCTCAAAGGTAACCAGAATTAACATTTCTGTATGTGATCCGTACATATCTGTATTTAAGAAAATTTTGGAGAGCAGTGTGTGTGTGTGTATATATATATATATATATATATATATATATATATATATATATATATATATAGTTTTATAACCTGATTTTTCCCTTTATTATGAACAGTTTCTCAAGTTCTTATTTAGATGTTTGTGGCTGCAGGATATCCCAATGAAGATGCTGTGTGCCATTTTCTACTTAACCTCTTCTGTTTTAACTTTATTTTAGAGAGCTGTTTCCAATTTTCCCCATTATACAATAGAACTGTGAATAAATTTAAAATAAGTATCTATGTTTACTTGTAGTTAAGTTCCTAGTTACAGAACTGTTATGATGAAGATAGAAAAGATTTTGAGTACATATCAACAAGGGTGCCCCAGGACATTGGCACCGAGTTCCATTCTCAGCAGCAGTATACATACAAGAATGCGCACTTAGCAGCACAGAGACTCGGCACTTCTCCTTCTTCTCTTGGCCAAAATTAGTGAGACAAACTAATACCTAAGCACTGTTTTAACTTAATGTTTTAAACTGGAAGTACTATTAAATACTTTAATTTTTTAAATCATTTGTGTTTCTACTTTGGTGAATGTTTTATTTTTATTGAGCTATTTATCTTTATCATACTTCTTTATATACTAAAGATACAAGTTTCCATATTTCTCCTTTTGTCACTTGCCTTTTCATTTTGTTTGGGGTTTTTTGCCATGAAATTTTTCATTTCTGTACTGTCAATGCATAAATCCCTTCTTCCATTACTTCTTTTATAATTCTGATTAGAAAGGTCTTCCCCCTCTGCAAGTTCAGAGGATTCTTACCTATCTTCACATTAATGTTTGGATTATCTTATGTCTTAACGTTAATTCTTGGATCCACCTGGGATGTATACTCTGGTGTATATTTTATCTTCAGCTTTGTTCTCTTTTCTTTCAAAGATCCTGGAAATTTTAACTTCACACCTCGCCTATTCATCCTCAGCAGTTCCTCCGGTGACTTCTTAGCCACAGAGTTCATATATCCCGCCCGAGACCCCTCTGTGGTCAACTCCATGCCTTTCCTGCAGGAAGATCTTTACAGCGCGCCACAGCCAGGTATGGCTGCGCAAGATACACCTTCCAAAAAGCCTTTTTATTTTACTTTCATATTTAGCAAACAGCTTTTATTTGCCGAGCACACTGGCAAATAACATCCTTATGTTACCTAATTTCATCCTCACACCTACCCCAAAATGAAGAGGACATGAACCATATGTTAACAGTCTGAGAAACTGAGACCTGGTTACTGAACTCACCCAGATATGTCAGTTAAAATAAGGTTGAGCATATCTGCATCAGGCCCAGAATCTCTCCCAGCCTCCACTCTGTCTTGCTGCTTCACAGTCCGCAGTTGGCTGCCCCTGCTCCAGCCATCATGTTTCACCCGAGACAGAAAGGAAGGGTTGGGAGGAGGGCAGTGATGGGCCTGTCTCTCCCTTCTATCCAGTAAAACCAACACTTTCCCAGACGCCCCCAGCTAACTTCTGCTTACATTCACGACCACCTCTGCTTCAAGGGAGCCTGGGAAAGCAAGTGTTCTGGGAGCGAAGGGGTAGGAGCATCTGCTGAGTCCACCAAAGTTCAGAGTCTGCCGTGGTGCCAGGGCTGCAGGCAGGGCTGAGGCCCCCGCCTACGTCTTCCCATCCCACGGCCCCCTATCTCCACTCAACCTCCACCTTGAGGCAGAACATCTGTGCTCTTGTTCTGGTGGGGACAGTCTCATTCACCAGAGGCTGGACTGCATGGACCCTCTGGCCCTCCTGCAGTCGAGTCTGAGCACTTGTGCCCTCTCCCTTCAGCCAGGAATGTCATGGTATCCTGGCCGCCCAGGTCTGCACCTTCAAAGCTCAAGTGGTGCCCTGGTCAGACTGTGGGAAATACCAGCAACTTTCTTAAGAGAGGCGGCTGCCCACCCTCTTCCTGCCAACACTCAGGACGAGTTATCAGCCTGGTGATATCAGGGTGTGGTGTACACAGAATCCTGAAATGCATATTAGAAAGGACTCAGGGCCAGCACACCTAGCACATGTGAAACCCCTTTGCCACATGGAGCAAGAATCAGGGTGACTGTTTGATGAGAAAAAGTGGGGAAGAAGAAGTATAACACATCTACTTCTCAAAGCCTGTTTTTCTCACAAAGAACCATGAACTTAGTCACCAAGAAGCAATCACACATGGTCCACGAACCTCAGTGACTTGTAGGGTGAGGGAGATGTACTCTCCGGTTTTGAATATGTTCTTTGGGGATAAATGGTGCTCACAGCCCCTTAAGGGGCACATGTGTTGCCCCTGCACTCAGCGGGCTACTGATTCCCAAAAGGGCATCTGGCAGGCCTGTGGCTGAGGAGGGGCAGAGGGAGACAAGAGGAGGGGAAGAGAGAGGCCGGTGTCACAAATGCCACCCCTCTCTGCCTGGAGGCCTTTTCTGATTGAATGCTCAAAGGGCTGATACCCTCCCCTTATTCCTGCCAAGGGGATCCTGACCCCCTGACAAGAGCAGCAGGGAGGGAAGGCATCCCTTAGGTTTGGGCAAGGGTGACCTAGAAGCATCCATGGAGGAGCCCCTGATTGTCTGGTCTGCCCTTTTGCCCTCACAGCACTTTTCCTTGTTGACAATCACCACGAGGTATACCTCTGGCAAGGCTGGTGGCCCATAGAGAACAAGATCACTGGATCGGCCCGCATTCGCTGGGCCTCCGACCGGAAGAGCGCCATGGAAACCGTGCTCCAGTACTGCAAAGGTAAGCAGCATGGCCACAAGCTTTGCCCCCCACGTCGGACTCACAGACCAGTCTTCCTCTTCCTGTGTTGCCGTAAAGCCTGGCTGACAGTGATGAACCCAGTGTTTCCCCACTTTTAATTTTTTGAGGCTTCTTAATTTTGAGATTAGTGCATTTTTGGCCATCCCCATGAATGAGAATTTATTGTTCTCTTTTATATTACTGGGCCATCTAAGTTGCTACCCTCAAAGTCAAAGGCTATGTTATAGGATACCCTGGATTGGATACCCTTTTGCACTGAGGATTAATATGTTTGGGACACATAGGCCTCCATCCACGCATGGCACCACACTTTCATGTCTGAGAGCTGAAAGCTCCTCCACGTGGGCTGACCAGTGGCAATCTTTTTGTCATTCATTATCATGTTTAGTGTTATAGCTAAAGAAAGAAAGATCTACAGATAACTCATGGCTTTTTACTATACTGTCCACCTAGAATTTATAGTATTTTTTATAAAGTGAAGATGCCAGTAATAAATTTCTTATCTTAATTTTTAAGGTTTCGTGGATTAGTTTCACTGAGTCCATATAGTCCATTCTCTCTTGAAAAGCTTGTCAGTAATAAGTAATAAATTTCCACCAATGTTTAAGTTAGAGTGGCATATAAAATGCTGTCATTAGCTGTGTAACTGTCATTGAACCTAACGCTGCATTAGGAAGTCAGAGGCATTCTCTACAAGTGAGCACAAGAGAAAGAAGATGTCTTACCCAGATGCCACAGAGAGAGGCTTTCTCCCCTCCAGAGTCAGGTCAATTACATGCAGTTTTATGCATCATTATATGCATAAAATTGACATTTTGTATAAACATCATCCACGTGTTATTATGAACTACTTCCTAATTTGCATTTTAGCCATAGGAGATCCCAAGAAAGAAGAAAATATTCCAAGGGAAATCAGAGAAAGCCCAGGTCTTCGGACCCAAACCCTGGGTGTACTGACATTGCCTTCCGTGTACCTACAGGAAAAAATATCAAGAGGCCGCCCCCCAAGTCTTACCTTATCCATGCTGGTCTGGAGCCCTTGACATTCACCAACATGTTCCCCAGCTGGGAGCACAGAGAGGACATTGCTGAAATCACAGAAATGGTGAGCGCGCCGTCTTTCCCCGTGCAGGGTAGCTCCCTGCCTCTCGAATTGCAGGTTAACTTTACCTTGGAGAAGCACCCAACTGCATTTTCAAAGAGAGAAAACCTTTGTTTCTTTTACAACATGTTAACAAGTCTACATAGAATTAGCTCAGGAAGAGGAGAAATCATTTGAACTATCGTGGTTAATAAATCATTTGAGCTGTTTTGGTTAATTTTCTACACCTGGTGCTCAAGTTAAAAAAACTTAAAAGCAACGGTGAACTTAATTACTCTGAAGACAATACATACATAAAAGCTGCCATCTCTTCATCATTTAGCTAAAAATCTATTGCTTCTCGAGGTCTGTGTAAGACACAACAAAAATCCTCTTGTTTCAGCCATTAACCTTGTGTTAGAGGAGACAAATAATAAACCTGTGATGGATTAACCTGCTTTAATACCTAAGTGAATGAATGTATCGGGAGTCACTCCCGATAAGCAGTGTTAATAGCTCATTCATAGTCTTTTATGAGACCAGCTGGTGTTAACACAGGAAGCATTTATCACAACCTTTATTTACTAAAATATATTATTAACCAGAACGTTATATTTCCAACCACACAGAAAGAAAAGCTACTACAGCTATATCGGATTTCTTCAGTTATGAGTTGTTAACATTGCTAGCAGTAATAGTCCAAGGGGTGTTTGTTTTGTTTTGTTTTTGTTATTTTTGTTTTAGTAAGGAAATAGGTTCTATGTTGGCTTTCTCACTGATGTGAGAGCTGCTGCTCAGGGGAGAAGACTTGGGTATTTAATGGGAGGTCTGGACAGTTTTAAATAAAAAGAGTTCATTGCTGCTTGACAACGGACATTTAGTGCAAATGTATGTTTAGTGCAAGCAGCACTGATGAGTCTTAGCTCTTCTGGAACTGAGCGGACTCAGTGTCCACACAGGGAGGAGCCCGAGAGCAGCAATAAGGGGTCTGTTTACCATAAACATGCAGTGCACGGTGAGGATTATGCAGAAGGTCATGCTTCCTGTAGTCTGAATTAAGGTCGGAATTCCTCTGTTTCCCTGCATCCCCCCCATAGATCCTCGGGGAGCCGTGGGCTCACAGCATCATTGTGAGCAGGCCTGCAGGCTTGCTACACCACCTTGTAGTAATAACACAATCGCCGAGTGCTTGTGTGCACCAGGCATGGCTCCAGGCTTTTTACTGTATTTTCTCCTTTATTTTCACAACCATCTATTAAGGGACATCTTCACCTTATCCCTGTTTCCCCACGGAAGGAGCTGAGACCCAGAAACCTGAAGTAGCTCGTCCCAGGTCTCAGGTGCAAGCTTGCCCCCAAACCCACTCCTTGATCACGAGTGTGTGCCATCAATTGATGAATTTGTCAATAGTGTTACTCATTTCCCTCCAATCAGAAAGAGGGAAGCCAAGCTGGAATTCCAGGTTTAACAGAGGAAGATAATTTACCTGCAATATCCTGCACAGAGTGGTTTAAAAAAAAAAAATCTAGATTCAGCAGCATATTCTAGCTGCATTTTCTTACCTTTTTTATTATGGATTAAGAAATGCGGCTGACGTGGGAGCCTGTGATTCCTTTGAAGGTTATTTTTAAATACTTTTAAACAAATGCTTCTAGTGTCTAGAGTTCAAATAAATTAATCTTATGCCATAATTCACTCGTGATATTCCCTAAACGTTTGTCCAAGACAGCCCCAATGCAGGATTTATCTGGTGGGGCAGGAAGACACCTAAAAGTCAGAACCATGGAGCTTTGGGCGCTTCCTTTCAATGTCAGAGCCTGCTTGCTCCTGAGCGAGCCTCTCTGCAGGGGCACAGGGCGGACAGGCTCGTGGACTTGCAGGCGCGCAGTAGAACATTTGTGCGGATGCAGGGCACGAATCTCTCTGCTCTCTCCTCTTCCCTAGGATACCGAAGTTTCAAATCAGATCACCCTTGTGGAAGATGTCTTAGCCAAGCTCTGTAAAACCATCTATCCCCTGGCTGATCTGCTAGCCAGGCCGCTACCCGAGGGAGTTGATCCTCTGAAGCTTGAGATTTATCTCACCGATGAAGACTTTGAGGTAAGCATGCCCTCGTGTGGGACAGCATTTAAGCAATATGCTTGGCTTGGATGGGAAGTCCTTTTTACTCACCCGCTGATGTCTCTCCGAATTTTGCAGTTTGCACTAGACATGACAAGAGACGAATACAATGCTCTGCCCGCCTGGAAGCAGGTGAACCTGAAGAAAGCAAAGGGTCTGTTCTGAGCGGGAGAGATGCTAGAGGCACCTCTGTCATCACTTTCAATACCATTGGACCAGGGAAATGGGTTGTTTTTTTTTTTTTTGAACTGGTATTTTGAAAAAAAAAAAACAAAAAAAAGATTTTTTTAATCAGAGTTTTCCAAAACCTGAAGTTATTAGCTCTACTGCTTGTCCCGGATTTGTGTATTTTGTAAATGTTTAAGCGAACCCTTTGGAAACTCTCTTTCCATAATCCAGCAGGTAATGTTAATAAAGGCGTCCCTGCGTGCACTTGCGCAGCACCTCCTGCGCTGCCCTCCCGTGCCAGCTCAGCGCTGCCTACTTTTTTGGAAGCGACTCTCTTTATAAAGTGTTATTTTGATAGTTTGTGGGTTCTAAAATATATATATTTATATAAACAACATATAAATCAAATATGTATTTAACAAAGCAATATGTATTCATTCACTTTTAAGATTTTTCTTTTGTGTCAAAATAATATTCAAAGGTAGATGGAATTGCTTCTACAGAATTAGCTCTGGCACCCATACATATCTTCACACGTGTTCAGAAATGTCTCCTTCAGCATTAGGTATGACTTGTTCTGAGTGCTGCTTCCGGTGCTAAAATGAACAAATGAATTTATACTTCCTGGCATGGGCTCTGAAGAATCTGTGCAAATCCACCTTTCTACCTTAATATCTCCCCAAAATGTATAGTGCCTTGTTTTTATGTACAGTTTATATACAGAAAAGTTTGCTCTGCATTTTTTGATGATGGTTTGGAACATTATCTCCAATTTTACTCAAAACTAGTAGAAATTAAAAAAAAATCTCAAATTTCTAATACCTGTTGTAAACATGAAACATTGTCATTTTGCGGTACAGAGCTCCAAAATAAAAGCTTCAAGAATAAACACGATGATTGATTCACATTGAATCCCAAGCATGTTCCTTTCTGGAAAATGTGGGGTTTTTTACATTTTTATAAATGTTAACCTAGTATCAGTGTTTTGCCATTGAATATTAGCTGCTGTAACTCTTAATTTAGGACAAGATTTTATGTAGGCTCATATAACTAAATAGACATGGGACCCATAACATTAGTTCTGGGTTACTATTGTTGACATATTGAAGACCTATTTTTACAAATCATCACTCAAGCTTTTTACACTAAAACTCTCTGTATTTCCTTTTTAGGATCTCAATGTCTTTTTAAGAATATTGAATATATAGGCATTTAGAAAATCAAAAAATGAGAAAACTCCTCACAGGCTCCCATATTCATTAAATCGCACATCTGTGGTTTTGAATGAATTCTATAGACCTGCTATGAGTTGTTTCTTCCTCCCTCCCACCCACCTACCCCCTTTCTGGTCTCAGTTTAACACATCAGATAACATTTGCTTTAAACGTCATCATGTGAAGTTGCTTATGTGCCCCCACCCTGGGACTGCACCTGGGTTGGCCCATCACCTATCGCTCCTGGTCTCCCCACTTTGAGACTCTGGAATACTGGGCAGTTGCTCAACTTTCCCACCTTGATTTCCTCTGTTTGAAAAAAAAGGATGCCTGGGTGGCTCAGTGGTTGAACATCTGCCTTTGGCTCAGGGTGTGATCCTGGGGTCCTGGGATTTGGGTCCCGCACCAGGCTCCCCATAGGGAGCCTGCTTTTCCCTCTGCCTGTGTGTGTCTCTGCCTCTCTCTCTTTCTCTTTGTCTCTCTCTCTCTGTCTCTCTCATGAATAAATAAATAAAATCTTTAAAGAGAAAAGAAAAAAGTAGTCAATACTAGCTACCTTGCCCACATCCTAGGATTGATTCTCAGTGAGAATCAGGCTGAAGCTCTTTGGACACTGTCAAGTGCTAATACCTGCTTGTGTTGACATAACTGTGACAGTAGCTGAAATAGGAAACCATCGGTGTTGAAGGAGCATAGTCACACACCTCAACATTACAGACGAAACCAGAAAAAGTAGAACCTTCCAAAGAAATGTAGAGGAGGAAGGAGACTAGGCATTCAGAGTATGTGTCCCACAAGCAGAATGCAAAGAGGAGTGGGGATTCAGAGCTGGTGGGGCAGCCAGGGGAGTTTCCAAAGGACAGGCAGGTGACCTACATTCAGAGTCACCCAGGTCCCTACATACACAGGAACTTGGGGTGCTCAGAGAGCTTCAGTGGACAGCCTGCTGAGGAAATAGATGAGATAGGTGTCATCGGCAGTGTAGATAAGATGCCAGCAGTGAGTTTCCTGCCTCTTCTCTGCAGAGAAGGTGCCCATCTCATCTACCTGCCAACTTCCTGCTTGCCTCTTCCTCTGAGTCATTTCCTGTGTCTCTTTCCTGCTTACAGAACTGGCTCCTCCTTGGTTTTTCTGATACTTTTCCCTTCACAGCTGCATCTCTTGAACTTTGCACACGGGGGGAAAGAAGCCAGGCTACAAATCTGAATTGCTGAATCTGAGCAATTCAGCCAGGTAGGTTGCAACAGCGTTCCCGAAAGCTGAGGAACCATCCTGAGGAACACCTATTGAAACAGAGTCATGCAGTTACCTTAATGTGCTGCCTTTGAATCAAAGGGCACTTTGGAAGAGGGGAATGCTCTTTGGGTTGGGATTGACTGACATCAGAGCTGCAGTGGGATACACGACATGTCACGTAGGTTTGGAGGCTTTGGAGGAACTGTGTGAATGCCATGAGTTTCCAGAGAGGGGAAACCATTGTCCCTGCTCCTCTTGGGCCATGCACAGGTCAGGGTCAGGGAAATCCTGCCCAGGGAGCCACTTCTTTCCCTCTTTATTTTAAAACCTTGGCCCCACTTGTAGAGCTCCATTTTGCTAAGAGAAGATGCATTTCAGAAATAGCTTGAGAATCTATGTTGGTCTTTTTGTTGTTTTTCTCTTTTTCTGATTATAAAAGAGAAATGTTTCTTTCGACACAGAGACTTGCAATGAATGTTCATAGTAGCATTATTCCTAACAGCACAAACCCGTAAACAACCCACTTGTCCATTGACAAGCAAAATGTGGTGTGTCCACACCATCTAACAATGCAGAGTACAGAAGGCGGATATACATTACCACATGAGTGAACCTCAAAAACATTATCAAGCGAAGAAGCCAGTACAAAAGACCACATGCTGCTTAATTCCATTTATGTAAAATTTCAGGAAATCTACTCAGAAAGAAGATCCATGGTGGCTGGAGATGGAGATGGGAATGAAGGGCGCCTGCAAAGGACCACAGGGGTGATTTTGGAGGTTATGGAAATTGCTTTAAAATTGGAAATTGTTCTAAAAACTGTGGTGATGGCTGCACAACTCTATAAAAGTCCTAAGGCGTATTGTACATCTTACATAGGTGGGTGTTATGCTCATGTATAGCTTAAGAAAACTTTTAAAAAATACACTTGATCTAGGTGAAAAATGCAAACATGATAATATGATGCAAATAACAGGATGCAAACAGAACATATCATTTAGGACTTGGAAATCATAGATGTCCTCCCTGCTAAATAATGACTCCTGCCACTGAAGGCAGTAAGGCAGACTGGGACTCTCACAAAAGGTATAGGGACTGTGGCTATGAGTTGTAGGGGACAGAGAGTGAGCTCAAATCCAAATACAAGGAAGTGTGGGAATTTGTAGCCAAAGTCAGTAGATAGAAAATTACTAAGAGGAAGCACGAGGGTAAGGGAGAGTCCTGACTTTGCTGACCCAACAGGATTCTTGCTGAAGCCAGGCCAGGCTGATAAGACATGACCTAGGGATGGTGAAAGAAGATGAACCTAATCAGACACCAAGGGTGATGGGATAATGAGACGGTAGAGGATCCGACCAAACCTACCTGACAGGATTTGTGCTACAACTGTGCTCTTGGAGGACATGCCCAAAGACCGGGACTTGTTGGGCTTAGAGGAGCCTGTCTAAAGTTTGATCAAGGAGGCTTTATCACCACTTCTCAAATCCAAATACTTCAGTAATTTGATTTATATTCTAGATTTTTATTTGCATCTATTAACAGATGTATGCTCATACTTTTTTTTTTTTTTAAGAAAAAAGTTGCATTTGTTCTTTACCATCATAATTTTCTGTTAGCAATAGGGCTCCCACGCTGGTTCTTGGATGTTTGAGGGTGTGTGAGGTTGAGGCCACGTGGGGCACAGTGTAAAGGCCCAAGTCAGCCCCAGCAGCCCCCTACCCCATAACCATTCCCCATTCCTTGCTAAGGGTGGGCAGCATAAAGCTGGGCCCACAGAAGGGATCTAGGGATTGGTTTTCATAGGCCTTCCTTGATCTCCAGTCTAGAATAAGGGCCAAAAGCACCAAAACAGGCAAAAGCCTTGCTGAACAGCAGTGACTAGTGAGTGACTAGGAAGGGCCAGGCGGGCAATAGCATGTCACAGAACAAGGTAATGATTCAAACACAAATAATGGAAAATTGAATATATTGATATAGCATTTGACCCAAAGACAAACTCCTACTTCTAAAGAGTAAATGCATTGATTGCATTGTAAGTACTTGCTCTTTCTGCACCAGAGAAAGAATGTCGGGGCTGCTTCAGACTGCCTGAAATAGAGGTATGCCAAGAGTTAGACCAGAAAGATGGATTTGCAAGGGGAGAACTTTGGAGGCTTTCTGTTTCCGTATGCACTACCCCGGATGTGCTGCCATTGGGGAACTTGTGTGGGAATACCTCCTCTCAGGCTCATCATTCGAATGCACAGTGCATGACGTTGGCCCTTGAGGATTAGCAGGGAAGAAAGATGAACAGACCAGCCTTCCTCATTTCTAATAAACTGATCCCCTACTGAGCTTTTCCATCATTCTGAGATTTAAAAAAGGCTGTAGGAGCAGAAGTGAATGCAAGCTGAGGTACAGGAAGGCAGTGTTCATGGTGCCGCAGCCCCAACATGCCTTCACAGCCTCACCACAGTTGTGGGAAATGTTTCTGACGCTGAATGCTGTAGAGCTCTACAAGTCTCTTAAGGGATATATTGGAACTGACTTGTATTATCTGGAAATTGACATAAATTGCCTGTTATTAAATCTCACTGAATTGCTAAGTCCAACTTTGCCATCTGAACACCATTTTAGCATCCACTCTGAAATGTTTCTAACAGGATGTGTTATCTCCATAAAGATAAAGAAATATCGAACAACCACTGAACAAGGAACCCCTATGCCTCGGTGGAAGCAAAGAAAAAGAAAATGGGACAGGAATGACAGACAACCTAACTGGTATTTTTTTGATTAGTGGTTTCTCCATATTTAAAAAGAAAAAAAAAAAAAAGCAAGCAACTAAACAATGCATTTGGGAGCTGTTAGATATGGTTAGTGTCAGAGCCCAGCCTTGGAGGAGATTATAAAACAGGAACGCTGCCTCCCCTCCTGCTGCCTTCCCTTGTCTATTCCAATCCCCCAACTGCAGTGTCTCCTTCCCCTCTGGATGATTGTGCTTCCTGCAGGAGGCCATTCTGGTTTTCGAATCAGGAATCATAAAAGTGAGCGTGGAGCATTGTTTGCCAATGATGACATTTCACGCCCTCAGGGGAAAGAATTTTTCCTAACTGTAGGTTAGGGTCTTCCCACAGAGCTGACTGCAGAGCCACATCATCTGACATCTAGGATCACATGTTGTATACTCCAGACCTGTCATTATTGGCATTGGTCCATATTCACTCAGGAGCATGTGTATTTACTGCTCATTCATTCAAATATTTATGGAGTGTGTGTACAATGTAAGGCTCAACAGAGAGCATAAATATGAGCTGTGTCAAGGCTCAGATCCCATAAGGAGCCTTCCATAGAAGGAGAGAATGATGGTAACTCACCAAAAAGTATCAATAATGATGCAATGAGAGTCTAGTAGAGGTTGAACTGTGCAGCCCTCACCCCCCAAAAGAAAGTTATGTGGAGTCCTAACTCCCAGTATCTCAGAATGTGACCTTCTTGGGAGATAGTCTATAGATAACCTAAATGAGATCACTAAGGTAGGCCCTATGCCAATATGACTAGTGTCCTAATATGAAAAGGAAATTTGGACACATAGGTAGTGGGAAGACAGCCATCCACAAGCCAAGGAGAGTAGCCTCTGAAGAAACAAGCCAAAGTACGACACCTTGATTTCAGACTCCTAGCATCCCAAACTGTCAGACACTAAATTTTGTTTTTACATATATGTTTTAGATTTGTTTATTTATTCATGATAGATGTGGAGAGAGAAAGAGAGGCAGAGACATAGGAGGAGGGAGAAGCTGGCTCCACACCGGGAGCCCGACGCGGGACTCGATCCCGGGTCTCCAGGACCACGCCCTGGGCCAAAGGCAGGTGCCAAACCGCTGAGCCACCCAGGGATCCCCCTCAGACACTAAATTTTGGTTGTTTAAGCCACCCAACCTGTGGTGCTCTGTGGCAGCCACCCTAGAAAACTACTACAGAGTGCACACTGGATATCCCAGTTGGAAGAAAGAGGGAGGAGAGTTATCAGGGTAGCTTCCTGGAGGAAGTCCCATGGGGTAGGCCTGGAAGGGCAGGCAGGATTTCCCACTGCAGCTGGGCATCATCAACCCATCAGGCAGAAGCTCCAAAGGGAAGGGACTGGAAAAGGGGAGACAGGGAGGGCCCCCAAATCTCCCCACTATGGCATGGGCAGGATGTGGGGAATAACAGGACCTCATGGGTGAAGTGATGCTATGAAAGGGGAACGAAGCTGGAAATGAAGAGGCTGATTGACCCAGAGCAAAGGACACGTTCACGTGTGAAGATGATCTGGCCACACTACCTAGGACTGACTCCTCTGGTCTCTAGGATGCATTGGGCCAAGTGGGCAGCATCCCTTTCTCACAGTGACCTGGTGCATTTGTTTCCAGGACTCATTGGTCTCATCTTTCTTATCTTATACCGTGTGCTAGCACTTCTATCTTGTACCTTTATAGTCACCTAATTAAGGTGTTGAGTCTGTTAAATCTCCTTCCAGTCTAATCTTCTTATAAAGATATCTCTGAAAACTCTCACAGACAGCATAGTATATGGGAAAGGCTGGCTTGGGGTATTTACACAATAATGCCATCTTTTACAAATATCCTGAAACCACAAAGTAGCTCTGCCAACTGTGGCTTTAATCTTAGAAGCTACTGAAGAAGACAAGAAATTATTTTGTTACATTGAAAATATTTACATTTCTGAATCTTGCTCTTCCATTGCTAGTTTAAGTGTGAAATATAAATGCTTTTTAAATGTTGGTCTTTTATTTTCTTTGAGGTCCCCCAACTTTTATTCCATTAAAACAAACTCTTTATCAATGTATTCATGACTTCTAGGCACCTTACAACAATCATGAAATTGCTACTAGAAAACCAACTACATAATTTTTAGAGCAACATTAAAATATAGCAACACTTTACTTGGTCCTTTTAACATATATATATTTGAAAAGCCCTGAAAGATTGATTGGGCATATTGTAGATAAAAGACTGAGGCATGGAAAATGTCAGGGATTTGGCCGAGATGGAAGACCGAGCTATGGCAGAGGCAGTGCAAGGCTGTACCCAGGTTAGGCTGTGCTCCATCTCTATCCAATTATTACTGAATAATCAAGACCAAGGAAAGCCCATTATCTCTTCTATAGGAGGCACTCGGGAGAGTCATTACATGCTGAGTCTTATACCAGGTGATTTCATCACATCCTGGGAAGCAGCCCCGTGAGGTGCTTGTTATCCCACCATATGGATGAGGAACTCGGAAGCCAAGTTCAATGCTGTCCTCCTGTTGCTAGGAAATGGTAGAGGTTGAACTTGACTCTGCCTCTGATTTCACTGTGGCCTGCTGCCTCCTCATGGCCAAAAGAAAGCAGCTACTAGTTCTCACAACCTCCAACCCAAAGTTTGACTCAAGTATTAGAAAGTACCTCAACTGGCCCACCTGTTCCCTACTACCCATTGCCATTTCTCTTGGAGACTAAGATAACTGGAGATGCTGCTGGCACCACAAACACAACACAGGGAGGGAGGATCACAGAAAGAGGAGCACAGGCTCTGGGGCCTCTCAGACTTCCACCTCCAGCCCTGCCACTTCCAGCTTTGAGCTTGAACAAGTTCCTTAACCTCTCTAGACCTCAGTTTCATTGACCTCGGTAAAATGGGGCCGGTGAGCCAGTCCCTGCCCTTTATGAGGCTGTATGGAATAACAGAATGTGTGCAAAGCACTGTCCTGCCACAGGACAGTTTAATAACACAGGATGGTTGCAATGTTGAAAAGCCTTTGCCCGCATCAGCCAGACCACCCGATGGTACAGCTCACTGGAAAAGCAAGATGCAGAACTCATTGATGCTTGAGCAACCTTGACATTCAGGCTCCTGGGGGCTCAGGGCGGGGCCAGGACTCCACCAGCAGCAATTGTGGCCACTGCCTGCATAGGAACTCCACTGGTGACGCGGCATCACGCCGCTTAGCCAATGTCCAACACTGCCCTCATTTGCAAGACTCCAAACACATCTTAGAAATCTAAAGCTGCTTCACTGACAGTTTTAATTTCATCTTCAGTATGACCCCAGGGGGAGAGAAACAGGCCAGATGTCCTCAAGGGCAATCTAAGCGGGCCCTTCCGTTCTAGGCAGGACCCTTTGTGCTGGGCTCCAGAAGCCCAGAGAGCTGTCAGGAAACTCCCTTCTGGAAGCTGGATGCAGCAAGGGAGGTTCCAATTTCCTCATCCCCAGAGACTGCACTCTGCTGGTTCCCGGGGCGGGGGAGAGAGATGGGCACCCTCTTTCTCTGATTCCTGGGTGCAGAAGGGTTTTGCCTCACCTCGGTTTGGAATTCTGACGGCCTCATCCCCTGGTCTGGGCTTCTATGGGGACAGGGTTCCTTAGGGTGTTCACAATCAGCAATTCTGGTTTAACGTTCCACAGGGCAGCTGGGTGGGAAACAAGAAGCTGAATCCCCTTGCACTCTAGAAGAAAGGATGTGTAGGCCTATAAAGCAATTCAGGACTTGTGTCCATCATTTGGAGGAACAAATGGAGTTTTTTTCCCATCTGTGTTCACTTGGAGGGAGTAACATATTCAGATGGAATCCCCACGATTGCCTTTGGTACCCAGGTAGGAGCTGTGGCAGGATGATCCAGTGCCTCATGTGGGGCCCTCATAAAGCCATGCTACCTGACTGTGCCCATCCCCTGGTCCCCATCAGCTCCTTCTTTTCCCCTGCCACTCCCCCAAACAAGCAAACCGGCTAAGGGAAAGAACAGTACTTCCTATACAAACACAGATTCTAGGGGCACCTGGGTGGCTCGGTGCTTTAGCATCTGCCTTTGGCTCAGGTTGTGATCCCGGGGTCCTGGAATCGAGTCCTACATTGGGCTTTCTGCAGGGAACCTACTTTTCCCTCTGCCTGTGTCTCTCATGAATAAATTTTTAAGAATCTTTTAAAAAGCAAATAGGTCCCCCTGAAACCCACCCCAGGCAGAGAGTTCCCCCCAGCCTCCCCTCCCCCCCCGCCCCCCCCCAGGGAGAAAGTCCAGCTTCCATTCGGATTCTAAGACCTCCTTCGCAATGGCTAGTCAGTGAAGACTGAAATTTCTTCATTAACACTCATTTTAATCCAGGGTGAGGTGCTTGCCGTTTATATCCAAATGGTCCTTTGACAGATTTATATTGATTCTGAAATAACCTGTCAGCGGCATTTCTCCAGCTGAAGAAGCCGGAACTCAGAGCGGGGACTGGCGGGAGAAGGAAATCTGGAAATTACAGACGAAAACCGCTGGCAGGCGGCCCAGCCGGCAAGGCCGGGAGAGGAGCTGCATCCCCAGCAGGTGGCGCTGTTGCTCGGCCGCAGACGGAGGAGCCCCAGGGCGCCCCGGGGCTGGGCTGGGCCTGAGCGGGGCAGCGAGCGCCAGGTCTCCGGCCTCGGGCGGGAGGCGCGGGAGGCGTCCTTCCCCCTGAGACCCCAGCTGACCCCGAGTGACCTCACTAGCACGCGCTGATTTGCTTCCAGCACAAAAAAAAAAAAACTTAAATCCAGGGGCCCTGGGAGAGGAGTTCCCGTCCTGCCGCCTTTGGATCGGGTCCCTGTCTGGGGCTCCAAGAACGTTTCCAGAAGCACCTCCAGTGAGGCCAGCAGGGCAGGGGCACACGGGGTGGGAAGTGGCACGAATGGAACTGCCCAAGGACCTGGGCTTCCGCGGGCCAGGAGAGTCTTGCTGTGAGACTGTACACACATTTGCATCTGTTTATTTATTTATTTTTATTTTGTTACCTTGTCCACAGCACGAAGGGGATACCCTTCTTACACTCAAGTCAGCCGGTCAGGAAATCTGTCTGCAGATGAAAAGTGCTAACTTCTATTTATCAAATATTTAATTAGCCACCATTGGGGAGTGATTTGTAATAATCTATTCAACTTGCTATAACCAGAGAAAGATGGCATGAGCAGAAAAATTATTTTAAATACAAGTTTTCATAGATTCTGTGCCTGGTCAGGACAATGAGAGCGAACATTCACATTAGCTCTCCATTCCAGTCCTGCTCTCCAGGCGCTGAGGACACAGGCTGCCTTCCCACTGGGCCTGCTGGCCATGACCCCCTCACCCACAGGCCTGGCCCAGGTGCGCGGGGCCCACCACGCTTCTGAGCCCTGCGCTCCTCTCTGTCCCTGCAGGCCTCCTCCCCCTTCCTCCTCCAGCCAGTTCCTTCACGTCCTGTCACAGGCCTTCCCCTCTGCAGCCCTGGCAGGGCTCGGGGAGGAGGAATTAGGTCACATGGAAGACACCGGCACTTTCAAAGGAGAGACGCCAAACCGGCTGAGAGTGAAGGTGACTCAGGCATTTCCAGTTGCTTTGAAGATCCGGGCTCCTGGGCCACCAAGACCGTGCTGTTATACTCGTCCATGCAAGCCTCTAAAAGCAAAATCCGTTTTTTTCCCCCACATTCACTTGTTCTGCACACATGTACTGAGCTCCTGCCGCTGGTGTAAGAGCTATCCTAGGCACACATGTTAAAATGGTACAAATGATGGCCTTGGACTCACTGGCAAAGCGTAATTTTCAAAAAACTGAAAGCAAAACCCTCCTCCAGATGCATGGTGAACACAGGTGACATTGGGGGCCTCCAGGAAGCAGGCACCAAGACAGGGTGAGACGCATAAGACAGTATGGGGAGGAACATTTATGGGGGGATGTGAAAAGAGGGGGAGCAGGAGGAGGCAGAGGGAGCCTCCCAGTGGTGATGGAGGCCTGCACCTGGGACGGGAGGAGGGAAGGAGGATGAGGAGAGCAAGCTGTAGTGTCAGGGGTAGCACTGAGGGATTTTGGCCAGCCCATAGGGAGCCCCGCAGCTGCTCTTTCAGGACATGGGCAGAAATGGCCAGGCCCCAGGACACCCTGGGCTGGGTCACTGGCCGGGTCTGATCATGGCCCGAAGGCTAGGGCGCACCCAGAAGGCGCTGAGCCTAGAAGCTGCCAGCAGTCCACACCCTGAGCAGCGGGCCGCCAGGCCCACCATGGCCATGTCGAAGACTTAACTTAAATCATTAAATGGTCAATGATGGAACTAAGCAACACGATAAAAACATTAGTTCAGGAGAGGCTAGGAGAAAAAACATATACATATATGCAGACGCATGTCTGTTCCTGTCTATGCACAGCGGGGAGACAGTGGGGAAAGGAGTAAGGGAATCAGATTTCAAAACAGGCTCATGTCCCACAAGGTAATAAAACCATTAACATTGGCAATTCCTCTTTCGTACCAGTCAGAAATCATTTGCACCTCTCCTGGACAAAAATCATTCATAGTTTATCTGTTTCCTACAGATGAACATTTAACATTAGAGTCTGAGCCCTCATCAGTAGCAAGCTGTGATCGGACAAGAGAGTGCTCCCTCGTGATGGAAAGGGAGGTGGGCGGGGGTGGGGGTGACTGGGTGACAGGCACTGAGGGGGGCACTTAATGGGATTAGCACTGGGTGTTATGCTATATGTTGGCAAATTGAACTCCAATAAAAAAAAAATGTTTTTAAAAACTGAAAAAAAAAAAAAAGAGAGAGAGTGCTCCCTCGAGAGGTACAGAGGGCAGGTGGGCCTACCGGGTGATGCGTCACTGCTACGGGCAAGAAGTTATCTTTGTACTTCACCTCTGAGTTTTGGATAATTATTATCTCCTTGAGGAGCTTACATTCTAGTGGAAGAAAGACAGAAGTAAGAAGAGATACCTAAAACTTTACATGACAAATGCTACCACAAGGGCCAGCCCACAAGAGGGCCACCAGACTCAGCCCGGGGCGTGGGGACACAGGGCTGCCCCAGGAAATGGCACTCGACAGAAGCCAGAAGTGTGGTAGAGTTAACCAGGTGCAGGGCTGGGGTGGGTACAAGGACAGGAGAAATCAACACTAAGGCTCTGAAGGGGCACCTCTGAGAATTGCAAATAGTTTCCGAGGGCTGAGGGTGAGCAGGGGATGGTCCTGGGACTGGAGCAAGCCATGAGACGAGTGGGGACACGGGTGAACTATCTTGTGCCCCATGCTCAGGTGTGGGGATTTTTATCCTGAATGCAATGAGGAGTCGCTGAAATATCTGAAGCATCAATGTTTGATAAAGACCACTCTGGCTGGAGTGTGGAAAGGAGATTGGAGGACACTAAAACTAGAATGGCAGGTGGGCCATGAGGCTGTTGTGATCTAGGTAGGAGGTGATGGTGGCCCAAACTTGGGGGGTGGGGACAGGGGAACCTAGCAGATTATGTGTCACACACCCAGGCTATGGGGACATTCGGGGAGCTGGGCTGGCCTGGCCCCCCACCCACGCAGGTTACTGTCGCTGTTCAGAAGGCTTCTTGGTCAGCCACATGAAGGATGCCGGGCCGAGAAAGAGACACACGAGCCTCAAAGTCCTCTGCAGCTACGGAAACGGTGCGCAGGCACACAGGCTCAGAACCAATCCGACTCCCTCATTCATTCAATAAGCATGTACTGCCCACCTACTGTGCTGGGCCCCGTCTGGACTCCAGACATAAAGAGTTGAGCAAGAGCCAACGCTCTCAATGAGCTTGCCTACTAGTGGGGGGCACGCTCTCAAGGAGCTTGCCTACTAGTGGGGGGCACACAACAAACCATAAACACAAACGGACCTGGTTTAATTTCACTGAGCTTCCTGCATCTGTGGTTTGCTCTACGTCATTAATTTTTTGGAGGTTGCTGGCCATTATTACTTCAAATATTTGTTCTGTTCATTCTCTTTTCTCCTTCTGGTATTCTGATCATGTGTCAGTGACATCATTTGTAATTGTCCCAAGGTTTTTGGATGTTCTGGGGTTTTTCCCCCATTGTACTTACATTGATACATCTTCAAGCTCGTTGATTCCTCACTCAGCTCTGTTGAATGTACTGATGAACTCATTAAGGGCGTTCTCCGGGTCCAGGGCTTCCTCTGAGGCTTCCTTATCTCTCTGCTTACATTCCCCAGCTGTTCTTACACGTAATCTACTTTTTCTAGTACAGCCCTTAACAGATTAAGCATCATTACTTTAAATTCCCAAAGTGATCATTCTTAACATCTGTGCTATTTCTGAGTCTCATTTTGATGCTGCCTTTGTCTCCAGACTGTGGGTTTCCTTGGGTTTGGTGATTTTCTTGTTGTTGTTGAAAGCAGGAGATGCTGTACTGAGTAATAGGAACCAAGGTAGTAAATAGGCCTCTTCCGGAAAGATTTGTGATAATCTGCCTAGGACAGGGCAGATTTGTCTAATGTTTTCTGTAGCTATAGTTGCCAGAGACTCTAGCATCTTTGTGTCTGCTTTTTGTCTTCCCTCCTGACTTTGGGCTCCCCTAAGTACTCCTCCTCAGAGAGCCGGGGGTTGGTATGGGGTTATTCTATTACCGTTCCTATACAGGCCGGCCCTGCTGGCCTAGGGAAGGGGGAGAGGGCTACCATCTTCCAATCCAATCTCAGCCCTGTAGTGGGCATGGGCTTCTGGTCTGTGGTCTTCCTGAATGGTGAGGTGGGGCAGGAGGGCTACCTTTCCCCTGACGTTAGGCCTTCCTTATGGAGAATGCTCTGGTACATTCACAAGGATGGCTCTTTACCCCAGCCAGAGCTAGGGATCTTTCCCAGGTCTTTCCAGAAGAACCTGAATTCCTAGAGCTAGAGCCCAGAAAGTGTGGGGTCTCCCCAAAACTGCTGTCCCTGGGAATTTGTTGTTCTCACATTAGCCTACACTCAGTCTCTGCAATTTGTCACTTTTTCAAATTCCTCCCAATTCACGGGGCCAGTGGCTTCTGCTCCTGCTTTTGGCTGTGACTCTGCAGATTCCAGGGCAGGGGCTGGCCCAGAAACCTCAGTTCTCTAATGAGTACAAAAAAGTCATTAATTTTCAGTCTGTCCAGCTTTTCTCATTGTAAGGCTGGGAGTGACAACCCCCAAGCTCTTTACAAGTTGGAGCTAAAACTGGAAATCTGTAAGTAACTTACTTTCAGATAATGATAAGGGTTAGAGAACCAACTGGGGATGGGGAAGGGTTACTGCAAGATCATAAGAAGTGTCTAGGAGGGTATGCAGAAGAGATGCGAATGCAGCAGGGGCGGCCTCCCGAAAAGCTAGGGGAGGGTGTTCAGGCACAGGGCCGGCAGGTGGAAGGTCTCAGTACTGTAAAAAGTTACGTGTGGCTAGAGGCCAGGCAGAGGGAGAGTAGAGGGTGAAATTGGGCAGGCATCAGACGGGAAGACACGCAGGTTCATCCTCATTGCTGTGGGAAGCCATTAAGCAGGAAAACCTTGTGGTGGAACTTACATTTGCTAATTATCCCTCTGGCTGCAGAGTCCATATGTCTGGGTTTGCCCAACAAATTCCTGATTTATGCCTTTTACTTGGTGTAATCACTTATGGCCCCTCTTTTCGCTTTCCAAAGTGTCGGGATTCAGACAAGAAGTCACAAGATCTCCCCGACTCTGGCCACAAGACGGAGATATAGGGACAGCCATTGTGGCAGCTGAGAAATCAGTTGGGAGTGAATGTGGTGAGGTGGGCAAGCGATGGTAGATACCTGGACGGCTGGGGGAAACTGATGCCCTTGGGATGTGTTACAGAGATGTGACCAGCAAGACAGCTACTAGACTGAGGGGTTGGTGGGCAGGGAAAGAGGGGGTCAGGGATTCAGGTCATTGTGAATGACTCTCTCAGCCCAACACGTAGATGGGCCATTGTTTGGCTTCCATTCCCACATCTATCTCCCTAATTCAAGGCTTCATTTCTCACCTGATTTCAGATCTCCCCTCCATTACCCATGGGCATTTGGCATCATCTCCACAACCTGTGGTCCCACAGCCCAGGTCAAGAGCAAATACCTTCCTTTGGCAACAACAACCCTTCAAATGACCTTCCCCCATTTCCCACATGAACACCCACCACTTCCACATCTCTCCATCCTTTAGGCCACTCAGAGCCTCCGTTTGGGGTCCCCTCCTGGTATCTCTGCCAGAGGAAATTCTCGCCCTGTAGGGGGCTTTTGTGGTGCCTCCTCAGCCAGCTACCATCCTCTTCTCTGAATGACCAAGACCCCCAAATCTTACCTCTTTTTAGGCCCTTAAGTATTCTACCTTCTAGAACAGTCATTTGTGTATTTACCTTCACTCTTGAAGTAGTTGTGAGCCTTTGAGGCAAAGAACAATGTTTTGCTGATTTTAAATCCTTCAGGCACATCATGAAACCCAACTCTGTGTGGAGTTGACTATACTAGCCCCAGTAAAAGGCTGCTGCTGGTTTTGTTGGTTTGACCCTGTCAGGTTTACTCCTTGACTTCGCCATGATGCAACCAAGTGGAAAGTTGGTCATGGGCTCCTCACCCAGAACCAGGAATGGGATCCATGCAGGGCAGACAGCCCAGACTTGGCCCCAGGGTTTGCCCTGGCATTCAGGACTGGTGGTGAGAGCCAGGTAAGGAGACAATCCTACCACTCAGTAGCTGTGCACTTTGGGCCACTCACTTAACCCATGTCTGAAGTTTCTTATCTTCAAAGCAAAGGTAATAATAATGCTTGAGCAGGGATGCGGGGACGACCACACAAGACAAAGCACATAGGGTGCTTAGCACAGTCTGATTTATCACTCAAGTGACCAATGGAAAGGAAGCCATAGAGAAAATTGTGACTAAAGCTGTTGATGGTCTTTGATCATTTTACTAAGTATTTTTATATTTTTGTTGATAACAACTTGGAGAAGGGGTGTGGGACAAGCACAGCTGGCAGGCATATAAAAGAATACAACTCCTCTGAACAGCAATTTACCAAGAACCTTCAAAGTGCTATCATCTGACCAGTAACTCCATGGAGGAGATTCCGGGGAATCTATATCATAAAAACTCACAAAAATGCAGAAAAGGCTGGTACCAAAAATATTAATCCCAGAGTTATTTGCTGCAGCTGAAAATTGGAATTGAGCAACTATTGTACAAGGAAATATTTAAGCAAAGTTTTGCATGATGTCAAGATGTAGTTAGGAAAAGCATACTTACAAAGAACTTTTTGATGACTAGTGAAATGTGTATCATATTAAGTGAGAAAACCAGACTACAAAAAATTTGATGTACATGAACATAGTGATGTAAAAAGTATGTATATAAAGAAGAGTATGCAATATATGAAAGTGTGAGTATTGGGTTGCCTCCAAGTGATGAGATTACAAACGTTTTAATTTTCCTTTTTAGATAGTTTCTAAAAAGGAGAATGTACTTCTCTAATCAGAAAGAAAAGTCACACTATTCTAAAAGATGCTTGATAGGGGCACCTGGGTGGCTCCATTGGTTAAGCATCTGATAATGATCTCAGGGTTCTGAGATTGAGCCTGCTCAACAGGAGCTACCCCTCCCGCCGTTCATACTCTCTCTCTCTCTCTCTGCATCTCTCTCAAATAAATAAATAAAAACTTGAAACAAAAATGGCACTTGATAACTGATCGATTGATCATCGTGGACCCAGAGCCTATCCAGGTTACTTTCTGGATGCCCCATCGGTAGCTTCTGAGAGGTTCAATCTTGACCACATTGTTAAGCTCATTGGTTCCCCTCTCTGGACCTTGGTGGTCTCACCTGTAAAATGGGGCTACTAATCTTCATCCAGCAGGTGGCCAGGTCCGGAGCTGTTTGAAAGGCCTGCCTCCTTGTCTCTGACAATCTTGCGGGAGCCTCCTTGGTGAGGCCATTTTCTCAAAGTACAGACAGAGGTGATTAGGGCTGGCTGACCAGAGAAACACGCGTGGTGGAGGCTGGTGCTTCTCTACGTCATGGTGCTGAGCAGGTGACAGTGGAGGGCGACGTCAAGGGCTGGAGCTGCCCTGGGCCAACCAGGCCGAGAGCCAATGCTGGGCAGGAGTTTCAGGAAAGAAGGGACAGGGCTCCGTCCTTTCCTGTCGGGCTGTGGTCCTGCCAGCTGCCACTGGCCTCCAGCTCCTCGGCCAGAGGGCACATCCGCACTTCTCTTCCTCTAAAATATTCGAGGTGCCAGGGCCCCACGAGCAGAGCTCATGCCCTCTTGCCTCCCGTGCCCCCTGGCACATGGGAATCAGAGGGAGAATCTTCTGTTCTGAACGCCAGGCCGAGGACTCAGGACCTAGAATGGGAAGGCGCAGTCCCCGTGGTCCTGGTGGGCCAGGCAGGCCGTCCAGACCCCCGCGGGGGCCTTCCGGCTCCTTCCAGGGGGCGTGAGCAGGCGGGCCCCTGGGAGGGTCCAACCCGCACTCAGGTCTCTCCGGGCGACGGCGGCGGCTGCACCGAGCCACCCCTCATTGCCCATAGATTCCGCGAGCCGAGCCCAGCCGAGCCGAGCAGGGGTGAGTGGGGCCTCGTGGCGGAGGTCAGCGCTGCACCCGCCTCTCCCCGGGCCCCCTGCTGGGGAAGGGGCCCTGGGGCTTTCAGGGCCGGTCCCCCCGTTTACAGAAGGAGGCGCCAGGCCCCGCCGCCCAGGGTCGCTGTGAGAACAGGCCGCACGCGGGCCTGCGGGGGGCGGGGGCGGGGGGGGGGGGGCAGCCCCAGGGCAGGGAGGGGTTCGCCAAAGGAGAAACCAACCGCCCGCCTCTGACGAGGCAGGACACATCCCCAGGAAGCAGTCACACAGCGAAGCGGGGGTGATTAAATGCAAAAGTGCGGGCGGCGGGGGGCGGGGGGGGGGGGGGGGGCGCCACTTCCAGCAGCCCTGCCCCGCCCTGCCCCGCCCTGCCCAGCCCGGCCCGGCCCGGCCCCTAATGTCTCAGCAGGCCCGGCCACGGCCGCTGACGGCCAGACACGGAGGACATGCGCCGCCCAAACCAACGTTTCCAGAAGGAAGCGGCCAGATGGCGGTGCACACCGTCGGCCGTGATGGGGGAACATCTGTAAGGTCGCCCCCAGAGGTCACGAAGGAATCTGGAAGGAAGGAAGTAGTTTAAAGTGCAGAAGTGCAGTGCAGTGCTCATCCGTCAGCCTCGCCCCCCCCCCCCCCAAGTACCCGGGGCCGAGGAATTCGCAGCAGGGGGCGGGCGCGGGGTGGGGGTGGGGGGCTGCGGAGGCTCCCAGAGAGGCCGGCTGGGGCGCGAGCCAAAGTGGAAGCATTTGTGAGTCGGAGTAAAGGAGCAGACTTGCCCTCAGTGGGACAGTGGGGCTCCCCTCCCCCACCAGTCTCTTGGGCCAAAGAAAGTGAGTTAAGTGCTATTAAGGGCAGGATGAGAAGTGGGTGGGGAAGACCATGGGGCGGCCCCTTTCTCTAAGGGAAAGCTATTTGTATATTAAATGATAAGGCCTGTCTACACCAGCTGATGGATTTACCACCAAGTTCTCACCTGGGTCCTGCCCAGATACCTGCACGCAGTGGGGAACCGGGGTCTGGCGAGGGCCACCATCCTGACTGGCTGTGTCCTGCGGAAAAGGGACCCAGGTCAGGGCTCTCTTGGCTGCAAAGTTGGCTTTCATGAAGACACACGGGAGCTTCCAAATAGGGTCCCAGAGGCACCAGAATGAGCTAGGAAAGAGTAGAGGAAATTCACCTCCGTCTTGCCAGGTGAGCAGAGGTTGCTGCTGATCCTGAACCAAATCGCTCAGACATTTTGGGGCTCTCATCTCCCTGATCCACTTTATGGGCTAAGTTACCAGCTGTTGTTTGGGTCTGGCCAGCCTCCAGGGATTAACTCTTGGGTCTCATTTGTCCTCATTAACATGAACCTGAAGGTATCATGAAATGTCCTAGAACAGACAGGGGCACCTGACAGATGTGGGTTTGAATTCAGCCTCTGCCACCTACCTGTGAGCCTGGAGCAAGTTTTCAAATCTCTAAAAACTTCTGTTACTCATGTATAAAATGAGGGAAGGTGATGTCTCCCTCCAGGGTTTGAGAATTAGCAATCATGTGTGTATATGTTTGCTCAGATTAGAAACCCCATGAGTGGTGAGAATTACCTTATTTTTCTGGTTGAAAACAAGCCTGTGATGGAAGAGCTACCATCTTAGTGGAACAACCATACACCAGAGACACAAACCTGTGGCATGAAAACAGCCTCCTCCCCATCCCACACTTTCTCCCCTGCCAGCAAGTCCTCAACTGCTTGTAATTGGGTTTTCTGTCCCAGCCCAGGAAGGTCACTGGTGGTTCATGCATCAGAGGGGTCTTCCTCTTCCAGTCAGTAGGGGTGGTGCTCAAGGTAGGTAAGGGCAACAAGAAGCAGTTCCTGCTGAGGCCTTGCTGCAAATGGCCTCTAAAAATCCCACAGGAATAGCCCTACCCAAGCAGCACCTCCAGGGTGCACTAGCCACCTGTAGTATAATGAGAAATATATATATGGTTCCTATCACAGAGCTCCTACACCCTTGGAATTTCCTGAGTGATACGAGTGATTGTCTTTTGTTCTACCCTTTGGTCTTTGTCCCTGGTTCCTGACAACAGAGCTCCTATCTCTCTTGGAATTTCCTGGATGATAGGAGCATCTTTTGTTCTAGTGAGACAACTCTGGATGTTACCCTAGACAGCTTCAGGATGGGGCAAGTTGCCAGGTTAGACCTTGATTAGAAGCCTGGAACTTTCGGCCCTTCCCCTCAACCTCTGGGAAGGGGGCTAGGACTGAAGATTGAGTCAAATCAATCATGTCTATGTGAGGAAGCCTCCATAAAGTTCCCAGTAGCATGGAGTTCAGGGAGCTTCTAGGCTGGGGAACACATCTGTGTGGCAGGAGGGGAGCACACCCCAATTCTACAGGCACAGAGGTTCCTGTGCTCGAGACCCTTCTGGACCTTGACTTATACATTTATTCATCTGGCTATTCATTTGTATCCTTTACAATAAAGTAAAAATATATATATAAATTGTGTTTCTGTGTTATGTGAAGTGTTGTAGAAAATCATCACAAGAATCCTTGATTTATAGCTGGTTGCTCTGAAGCATGGGAAGCCTAGGCCTTGTGGCTATTGTCTAAAGTAGGGGCAGTCCTGAGGCAATAAGCCCTTACCTTGTAGGATTTGCCCTAACTCTGGGTAGACAGTGTCAGAATCTCATTGAATTGTTCATCCAGTTGCATTGGAAGAACCAGAGAACTGATTGATGGCATTGGAAAAAAGATACCACCATCTACATTTTCACAGTGACCAGAGAGCATCCTCAGAAGGGAGGGAGATATCACAGCACAGTCTCATTAAGGAGAGACTCCAGGCAGGGTCTTTCAGAACCTTCCTGAAGATACACATAGGCCTTCATCTCATATCATAAGAGTTAAGCCCCATTTTCCCTCCAGCCAGGGTCATTAGGGCACTTTAGGGAATCCTAACCAGTCATAATGCTTCTAAACACTTTTTCCCCCTAAAACTTGAGTTCTTAATTCATTAATATTGCTGGCTCATTAAAAGATCCTAGATTATGTATGTGTTGTGCTACATCTCAGGTTTTCAAAGGACAAAATATTACTTTTTAAAAAAAGATGTTATTTATTTATTCATGAGAGGCACACAGAGAGAGGCAGAGACACAGGCAGATGAAAAGCAGGCTCCCTGTGGGGACCCTGATGCAGGACTCAATCCCAGGACCCTGGGATCACGACCTGAGCATCAAAGGCAGATGCTCAACCACTGAGCCACCTAGATACCCACAAAATATTATTTTCAATCTCACTTTGAATACAATCTGTAAAGAGGAGTGCAAGTTCTTTTTTTGTTTTCTTAAGAAATGCCAGAGAGACTGTCAAGCACCTCTTACCACTTATCACATTGGAAGGCCACCCCAGCATCTTCTAGAACCCTCAAGAAAGGAAAAATATGACAGAAATAAATATTCACAAAGGTCTGCAAGCCCAATATTGGGTATCTTCTCTGGTCCTCACCCTGTAACCAGCCCTCACCTCCCCCAGGCATTTCCCTATTTGACTTCTCCTCAAATTGTTTGAGACACTTCAAACTCAAATTGTCCAAAAGTGAACTCATGTTTTTTTTCCCAGACCTGGCTGCCAGCCCCACTTGATTCCTCCTGAGTTTCCACATCAGTAAATGGCATCAACAGTCATTTTTCAAATGACACAAGCAAGAAACTAAGTCATCCTTATTTCCTCTATTCTCACCACCCAAGCCATGCATCACCAAGAACCAACCATTTTGTTTCCTGAGTATCTATAAATCCATGCACTGCTCACCACCCTCACTGCTGCCTCCCTCATCCAGGCTATCTTTATCCTTTACCTGGATAACTATAGTGGCCACCTCTTTGGATCCAGTCAGATTCTCTTCCAACCTGATTCTAACTCTGCATCTATAAGGATCTTTCCAAAAAGCATGGCTGATCCTAGTACTCCCTGTTTAAAGTCCACCAAAGGCTTCCCATTGCTCTTTTTTTTTTTTTTTTTTTTTTTTTTTTCCCATTGCTCTTAAAATAAAAACCAATTACCTAACAAGCCTACAAGGCCTCTATTCAAATGCCCCTGTTCTCCGTGCTTCAGCCATACTGGCTTGTCTAATCCCCGCCCAGTGATTCTTTCCAATAGGCCTTTATACATGCTGTTTCTTGCATCTAGAATGATCAAATGCCACGACAACCCACCCCTTCATCTAGCTAGCCTTTGCATGACCCTTGGATCTCTGCTCTAGCATCATTTTACTAAAAGCCTTCTCTGACTGCTTGGTCTAGGTGGTTCCTTTATAACTAAATTCCCCTTTAACCTTATTCTTTCATTTCCTGAGAGCAGGAATCTCAATTTGCAATTTCATAGTATTAATGTGATCGCTTGATTGATTTCTCTGCATCCCAGAACCTCAACACAGTAGTAGGTTCTCAACAAATATGATTGAATGAATGAATGAGTTAAAAATATTTGGGTCATGACACATCCTTTAACAATCAGAGATTTATGACATCACAAAATAGGTCAAGGCCACAAGTTCCACATATTCACAGGGATAGGTTCTTATCTGAGATAGAAGGTATCATAAAGCTGGGAATAACAAATGAGAAAGCCATCATGCACATGTGTGGTTATTCAAAGCCATTGTCCTAGAGAAAAGGTCACAGACTAAGAGAAGAGTCAGGTCCAAAGGCTTTGAGAATTAATCCAATTCTATTTGGAGAGTAAACCTCTGATTTCAGAAAGTCTGCTGCATCAGCTTTAGAAGAGTGGCAAGGGCAATTTTTTTTTTATTTTTTATTTTTATTTTTTATTTTTATCATGGGGCCAGAAAGCATCCTACTGGTATTCCCTGGAAGGCCAGGGAAACTACCTATGCTTCAATGTTGGGTCAAGCCCATGCCACAAAAATTTTTCTTGCTCTAATGCCAATACCACCTTTGTTGAGAAACACTGAAGGGATCTGGTTGGCAGGGGCATAATACGACCACATATCCCCCTAAACAAGCCCCACGGTTCTAAGGAACTGAGCACTCAATACCAAGAAAAGAGGAAATCACTGTTTATTAAGATACAGAGAATGAAGCAGTGGCACTGACAGCTGCCTCCTCCTGGGTTTACCGGTCCTGGTGCCAAAACAAAGGAGGGCCCTCATGGTCGGGAAAATGGCGGGCACACATGCTTGCATGCATGTGCATGCACACACACTTGGATAGACTCTGGCTGGCAAGAACACACACATGTGGATGGATATGTGTGGTCCTAGACAAGGACAGTTGATCCTCCGCCTGCCAAGGCTTCTGTCTGGGGAAACTTGTAGGCTTAGCACTGAGTCTCATGGAACCACCAACTAGATGGATGCAGATCACTAGCTCAAGCTCCCCAGGCCAGACTCCTCTCTTACTGGTTCTCCACAAGATCATCTGATCAGAAACAGAACTGCTAAAAAGTCCCCCAAGCAAAAGTCTGTTGGCACTCCCCCCAAGAAATCTGTTGGTACTCTTTCTCGAGTTTGCACTCTGTGGCAGATGCCATTTTTATGGGCTACCTTTACTTTGCTGGTGCTAGTGCTGATGCTGATGCTGTACTGGCAGTGCCATTTTTATACCCTCACCCTAACCACCTGACAGTCCTAGGCAAACAGCATGCCTCCAACCTGTACTGCCGGGACAGCACCACCATACCAGCAGCTGAGCAGCCCTGCACTGCTCACATGACACTACCAGAGGCAACAGGAACCACAACCCACATAGGGGATGCCCTTTAAGCCCTAGGCTCAAGTCAGGGGGTGAAGGGTTTTGCATTTCTGAGCCCCAAGAGTCTGAAAAACGTGGAGAGACAACCAAGGCAAGATTAAAGAATAAGGTTCATCTCCTACACAGAGTACCCCTTCGTGACAGAGAGAGAGAGAGAGAGAGCTGTTTCACATAACACACAGAAACACAGTCAAGCAAATGAAGAAACAAGAAACTATTCCAAATAAAGGAACAAGATAAAATCTCAGAAAAAAAACCCTTAATAAAATGGAGATAAGTAATTTACCTGGTAAATATACCTGATAAAGAATTCAAATTAATGACCATAAAGATGTTCACCAAACTCAAGAGAAGAATAGATGATCATAGTGAGGCTATCAATATAGAGAGAAAAAAAATAAGAAAGTACCAAACAGGAAAATTACAGAGCTGGAAGACTACAATAACTGTACCAAGAAATACACTACAAGTATTCAACAGCAGACTAGATGATACAGAATATATCAATGGCCTGGAAGACAAGACAGTGGAAATTACCCAAACAGAACAACAAAAAGAAAAAAAAAAAAGAATTTAGAAAATAAGGATAGCTTAAGGAATCTGTGGGATGAAAACAACAAGCACATTATTATTCTCCTGATGGAGAAGAAAGAGAGAAAAGGGGCGGGACACTTACTAGAAAAGATATTGGCTGAAAACTTCTCTAACCTAGGTAAGAAAACAGACAAGCAAGTCCAGGAATCACAGAGTCCCAAACAAGATGAATCCAAGGAGTTCCACACCAAGACACATTATAATTAATAATCTCAAAAGTTAAAAATAAAGAGAGAATCTTAAAAGCAGCAAGAGAAAGACAACTGGTTACATACAAGGAAACCCCATAAGACTATCAGGTTTTTCAGCAGAAACTTTATAGGTTAGAAGAGAGAAACATGACATATATATGATATATATAAATGAAAAAGACTTCCAACCAAGCACACTCTCCCTGGCAAGGTAATTATTCAGAATTGAAGGAGAGATAAAGAGTTTCCCAGACAAGAAAAAGCTAAGGGAGTTTATCATCACTAACCTAGCCTTACAAGAATTATTAAAGGGACCTCTTTAAGCTAAAAAGTAAAGGTCATAACTAGAAATAAAATATGTGAAAGAAAAAATCTCACTGGTAAAGGCAAATATGGTAAAGGTTGTAGATCAATCTCTTATTAAGCTAGTATGAAAGTTAAAAGAAAAAGGTAGTAAAAACTATAACTACAATAATTGGGTGAGGGATGCACAAAATACAAATATGTAAAATATGACAAAAACATATAACATGGGGTGGAGAATAAAAATGTAGTGCTTTTAGAATACAATCAAACTGAAGTGACTATCAAAGTAGGCTGCAATATAAATAGGTAATTATATACAAACTCCATGGTAACCGGAAACCAGAAACCTATAATAGATACAAAAATAATAATAATAATTAGAAAGAAACCTAAACATAACACTAAAAAAAGTCATCAAACCACAGGGGAAGAGAGCAAGAGAAGAAGAAAGAAACAGAGAAAAGCTACAAAACAACCAGAAACCAACCAACAAAATGGCAATTAAGTTTAAGGCTATCAATAAGTAATTTAAATGTAAATAGACTAAGTTCCCAATCAAAAGACATAGGGTGGCTGAATGGACAAAAAACAAAACAAAACAAAAAACCCAACAACTATGACCCATACATATTCTGCCTACCAGAGACTTGCTTCAGAGCTAAAGACACACAGACTGAAGCTGAAGGGATGGAGAAAGAAATTCCACGCAAATGGAAATGAAAAGAAAGCTAGGACAGCAATACTTACTATCAAGCAAAATAGACTTTAAGACAAAGACTGTAACGAAAGACAAAAAAGGGGTGACATAATGATAAGGGGGTAAATCCAACAGGATAAAATATTTGTAAATATTTATGCACCCCAAGTAGGAGCAGTGAAATATATAAAACAATACTGACAGATATAAAGGGAGAAATTAATAGCAATATAATCATCATAGGGGACTTTAATGCCCCACTTACATCAATGAATATCTCATTCAGACAAAAAAATAAATAAGAAAACATCAGCCTTCAATGACACATTAGGCCAGAGGGACTTAATAGATATTTATGTAAGATTCCATCCAAAAGCAGCAGAATACGCATTCTTCAAGTGCACACAGATATTCTTTAGGGCAGATCATGTGTTAGGCCACAAAACAAGTCTCAACGAATTTAAGAAGATTGAAGTCATACCAAGCAACTTTTCCAATCATAATAGTAGGAAACTAGAAATCAATTATAAGAAGAAAAATGGGAAAAACACATGAAGACTAAATAACCAATGGGTCAATGAAGAAATTAATTCTAAAATAAAAAAATATTTTGAGTCAAATAAAAATGGAACCACAATATTCCAAAAGTTATGGGACCCAGCAAGGACAGTTCTAAGAGGAAAGTTCATAGCCATATGAGCCTACCTTAAGGAATAAACAAAAACATCTCAAATAATCTAACTTTATTTACACTTAAAGGAACTAGAAAAAAGAGGTCAGTAGAAGGAAGGAAATAATAAAGATAAGAGTGGAAATAAATGAAACAAGGACAAAAACCAAACAAACAATAGAAAAGATTAATGAAATTAAGAGCTAGTTCTTTGAAAAGATAGTTGACAAACTTTAAGCTAGACGCATCAAGAAAAAGAGAGAACACCCAAATAAAATCACAAATGAAAGAGAAGTTATAACTGATACCACAGAAATACAAAGAAAGTAGCTACTTTGAACAAATTACACACCAAAAAATTGGGCAACCTAGAAGAAATGGATACATTCCTAGAAACACAGTCTTCTGATACTTAATTATGAAGAAATAGAAAACCTGAATAGACCAATTATTAATAATGAGATTGAATCAGTAATCAAAAAACTTCCAACAAACGAAAGTCCAGGACCAGCCAGTTTCACTGGTGAATTCTACCAAACATTCAAAGAATTAGTACTATCCTCAAATGACTCCAAAGTAATTGAAGAGAAGGGAACACTTCCAAACTCATTTTACCAGGTCAGCATTACCCTGATATCAAATCCAGACAAAGATGCCACACATACACACAAAAAATTATAGGTCAATATCCTTGATGAACATAGATGCAAAAAATCATCAACAAGATATTAGCAAATCAATTCAGCAATACATTAAAAAAATCATACACCATGATCAAATGAGACTAATTCCAGAGATGCAAGGATGGTCCACCTCCTACAAAGCAATCTACATGATCTACACATTAACAAGGGTGAAAATCATACGATCATTTCAATTCATGCATAAAAGTATTTGACAAGCATTCAACATCCATTTATGATTTAAAAAACTCCCAACAAAGCAGGTAGAGGAGAAATATATCTCAACATAATAAAGGTTATATGTGATAAACCCACAGCTATCATAGTCACAGTGAAAAGCTAAAAGTTTTTCCCAAGATCAGGAACAAGACAAGGATGCTCACTCTTGCCCTTTTTATTCCACACAGTATTGGAAGTTCTAGCCATAGCAATTTGGCAAGAAAAAAAAAAGGGGGGGGCATCCAAATTTGTAGGGAAGAAGTAAAACTGTCCCTATTTGCAGATGACATGGTACTATATATTTAAAAATGCTAAAGACAAAAAATAACCCTGTTAAAACTGATAAACTAATTCAAGAAAGCTGTAAGACACAAAATTAATTTATAAAAGCAGTTGTATTTTTATGCACTAATAATGAGCTATAAGAAAAATAATTAAGAAGACAATCCCATTCTCAATTGTATGAAAAAGAATTCCCTAGGAATATATGTAACCAACTTGATGAAAGAACTATACTCTGAGAATTGTAAGACACTGATGAAAGAAATCAGACAAGACACAAACAAATGAAAAGATATTCCATACTTATGATTGGAAGGATTAATATTGTTAAAATGTCCATATTGGCCAAAGCAATCTACAAATTCAGTGTAATTCCTATCAAAATACCAATGGCATTTTTCATACAACTATAACAGATATTAAAATTTACATGAAACCACACATACACACACACACACACACACACACACACACAAACACTGAGTAACCAAAGCAATCTTCAGAAAGAAGAACAAAGCTGGAGGTATCATTCTCCCTGATTTTAAGCTATACTAGAAAGCTATGATAATCAAAACAGTATGGTAATTGCACAAAAATAGATACTTTGGTCAATAGAACAGAATAGAGAGCCCCAGAAATAAATGTACACATATATGATCAATTAATCTATAACAAAGGAGAAAAGACTATACAATGGGGAACAATGTCTTCAATAAATGGTATTGGGAAAACACCACAACTGGCCAGCCATACGCAAAAGAAGGAAACTGAATCACTTTCTTATACCATACACAAAAATAAACTCAAAATGGGTTAGACTTGAATATAGGACTTGAAACCATAAAACTCCTAGAAGGAAACATAAGCAGTAAGCTCCTTGATACCAGTCTTAGTGATATTTTTTGAACCTAATCCTATAGGCAAGGGCAACAAAAGCAAAAATAAACAAATGAGACTGTATCAAATTAAAAAGCTTTTACATTGCAAAAGAACTATGAACAAAACAAAAAGCATTCCCATAGAATAGGAGAAAACATTTGCCAATCATAAATCTGATAAGGGGTTAATATCCAAAATATATAAAGACCTTATGCAACTCAATAGCAAAAAAATAATTTAAAAAGCCAATTAAAAATGAGCATAAGATCTAAACAGATATTTTTCTAAAGAAGACATACAGATAGCCAAAATGAAAAGATGCTCAGTATCAGTAATCATCAGGGAAATATAATTATGTATCAGCACATCTGTCAGAATAGCTATTATCAAAAAAATAAATAACAAGTGTTGGTGAGGATGTGGGGAACAGGGAACCCTGGTGCACTGCTGGTAGGACTGTAAATTGGTGCAGCCATTATGGAAAATAGTACAGAAGTTCCTCAAAAAGTTAAAAATGGAACTAGACAGTGGGTATATCCAAAGAAAACAAAAACAGCAACTCAAAAAGATATATACAGTTCCATATTTATTGCAATGTTACTGACAAGAGCCAAGATATGAAAGCAACAGAAGTGTCCATCAATGGATGAATGGATCAAGACGTGGTATATATACAACAGAACATTACTCAACCATTAAAAAAGAATGAGGTTTTGCATTTGTGACAATATGGATGGGCCTAGAGGATATCATGCTAAGTGAAGTAAGTCAGAAAGAGAAAGACAAATACCATGTGACTTCACTTATATATGCAATCTAAAAATCAAATGAATAAACAAAACAAAATCAGACTCAGGTTGCCAGAGAAGAGGGGTTGAAAAGGGTGGGCAAAATAGATGAAGGGGTTGTCATGAGGTATAAATTTGCAGCTATAAAAGAAGTCAGGGGGATGTAAAGTACAGCCTGGGGAGTATAGACAATAGTATTGTATTGATTCTGTATGGGGATAGGTGGGAAGTAGACTTACTATGGTGATTATTTTGTAATTTATATAAATCTTGGATCACGATATTGCAGACCTGAAACTAATATATTACTTTATGTCAATTATACTTCAATAAAATTAAAAAAAATAGTTACCGCAACCCATCCCCTCATGACTAATAGCATCTCAGAGTATAAGATGGTCTCATAGGCTATACTATTGTATATCATATAAATTATTATAGTCTTTATAGGATGGGTGCTGTTTTTCAACAGTCATATTGTTGCCTAATGTTCTTCAATACTGACATTATTTCTTTTCCTCCGATAACAAGCCCAATGTATGATTATTATAGACTATTCAGAAAAGCATAAAGAAAACAATCGAAAATCACTCTTTCACTCAACAGAGACCATCACTGTTAACATATTAGGGACTCTTCTCCCTCAACCATCTAGAATATATTCTTTTTAATAGAAAATTGAGATCTTATAATATAGTCTACTTTTTAAATGACTCGTTACATTGAATAATATTCCCATTACATGTTCCATAACACAATTTTTATGGCTGTGCATCATTATATGGCATGGATGTCCCAACAGCTACTTAACCAATAACCTTATGGCGGACATTTGTAAGCACAAGCAATGCTCACCTCAGCATCTCCCCACCAACTCTTTCCGTTAGGATAAACTCCTGAAAGTGAAATGACTGGGTCAAAGGACATAGTTTTTGCTATTTATTGCCAAACTGTCTTCCCCAAGTTTCATAACATCACAGTGTGCACCCTCACGAGAATATGTAGGACAGACAGTTCCTTTCCCCAGACACTTACCATCAGTGAGGGGTGGTTTCTTCTTGGCTCTCATTTTAAATGCAATGGGCCATGTTCAACACAATGAAATTCATCTTTGGGATCTGTCACCATCCTGGGTAGCTTAGAGATAAACAAAAGACAGCCTTCTGAAATGACCAGGGGAACAAATAACACATCTCAATGTGAACCAAATGCTGAATTAGGTTTTGCAAACTAAATGGTAGGACATTTAGCAAAACTCTTTTGCTGACATAAAAGGAGTTAAAATTCCAAACATGGCCTTGCCCATATATTTAAAATGACTGATTGGTCAGTGACAATATCCCGAACTCTTGTCACCCTTTCCACTCAGTTTCTGGAGGCATTGGCTCTAAACTCTAAAGGGTTGTATTTTCAAATCTTACTCCAAGGGACACCTGGGTGGCTCAGTGGTTGCGTCTGCCTTTGGCTCAGGTCGTGCTCTCAGGGTCTTGGGATTCAGTTTCACATTGGGCTCCCTGCAGAGAGCCTGCTTCTCCCTCTGCCTATGTCTCTGCCTGTGTCTCTCATGAATAAATACATATATAAATAATCTTTAAAAAAAATCTTACCCCAAGCTTTATGCTCCCACCATTTCATGTCTCCTAGTTCTCGTCTGGGGTCCTTGCAGTTTTGTGTGGCTTCTCTGAGCTGGGGGGAAAACAGGGGTGCCATCTAAGCTCTCCTGGGGACAGTGGTATGGAGACCCTGCCTTGCATCACAGTGGCATGTCCATTTGGGCATGTCTGTGCCTCCTCCATATCACTGACTAGGGAACAGCCATGGTATTTGATGGAGGAAAATACCAGTGACTCATCTTCCTCGGGAAGGCCAGCAAGACTGTAGCCCTTTCCTAAGGTGAAGGTGTCTCATTTGAAATTCACCAAAAACCCCCAATGTCTGAAACATTTCCTTCTGTCTGAAAAAGCTGTATAAGGTTTGTCACATTTGGCTATTCACATTTGGCCACAGCAAGCTCCAGCCCTGGGATGTAGTCATCATATTGAATCACTAATTTCTAAATTGGGCTTGTGATCAAGACTGTGTTATCAGAATATTAATTGCTTAAAGTTTGCCGCCAGAAAATACATGACAGCCTAGATTTTATGGCTGGTTCTAGATAACAGTGACACATTTCTGAGAAATGTATCTGTTTCCTAACTCCATAAATTGGATGCTGTTTATAATAATGCAGCTAGAGCAGTAATACTTTATCATAAGAGCTGTTGTCCCCATGGAAATCATTATTCAGTGTATACTTACTTGATAAACTGGTCATCATTCACAGGCAGAAGAGAAATTGATGTGGCCCGTTCTATTTACAGGGTAACGGGCAATATGTCACCTTCTTATTGGACTGATGTTCATCCTACCAGAAGGACCATGTTGCCTCCTGCATGTTGTTCAGAAAATTATATTAATGCCATTAGTGTCACAGGCTTTAGTGCCCAGGGCATAAGAAGAACCATTGCTAATCTCAGACTTGTTTTCAGAGGAGAACCTTAGAAAGAGATTTCCAGATACAAATTTAATCTTGTGCTTCCCAAATGGAAAATCAAAAAGGAAACAATGAATGGTGATGAGGAACTTTGTTCTTCAGAGCTGGCCAGATCATGACAGGAAGACAATGGTCAACTATGAACTGATAGGTGGATGGCAGACAGTTGACGCTAGGCCTTCCATCTTCGTGGACATGTGTTCCCCGCAAGGAACATGGTAACCTCTCCCTGGAGATTAAAATCCTTCTCAGTGGAGAACAAGTCATCACTCATGGGACAGTCATGCTGTGGATGTCACACTGTCCCGCCCAGTCCTGCAAGATCTTGGTCAACAACCTTGGGTGACAGCACTGTTGCCTCCAGAGAGAAGGCTGCCGGGGGCCCCAGCTGTTGATTCAATCTGCCAGCTGCATAAACAGGTGCATTGGTAACGTGCACAGGGGCTACATGTCTTCTGAGAACAGTGGTCAGTCTGAGTGTGGGCTCCATATTGAATTAATCTGCAAGGATTTATTGTGTCTCAGCTGCATGACTGCCACCCTGTATTGTCTTGAGGTGACATGACCAATGGTTAGAGTGCAGGCTCCAAAGTCCCTGAGTGCTGCGCCATGAGTGTGTGCCCTTGGTGGCCTCCTTGGGCCTGCAAGCATCCGCTTTCTCACCTGGAAGGCAGGGACCATCCTAGTGGCCACTTGGTTGGTGTCCACGAAGACCAAATGAGATAATCCACTGGCTGTCATCCTCCATTGTCCCTACCTCAAGGGAGGAAACATTGAGTGGTGGGGGGAGAGAGCAGAACAGAAACAGCCTTTACAGTTTGCCTGTTGTCACACACGCCATCTCAGTTGATTTGTTCACCACCTTCCTCCTTTACAGGACAAGGGGACCAAAGGCCAAGCAGCATTTCTCACTTTTTGGTACTATTGACATTTGAGGCCAGATAATCTTCTGCTAGAGGGCCTGCCCTGGGCACCAAGGAGGTGTAGCAGCATCCCTGGCCTTGGCACAACAGGAACCAGAGTGCCATCCTACTGGGGACGAACAGAAACTGTCTCCAGACATTGCACAACCGCCCCCAGACATTGCAAAACCACCCCCTAGTTGGGAGCCCCTGGGGGGGGCGGGGAGGAGTGATTTGTCAGGGGCTAAGGAGGAGCCCGGAGCCAGAGGCCGAAGCCTGCAGGGGACCTGTCTGTCCTCCATCATGGTCCCCTCCTCAGAGGATTTAGTGCAGAGTCACAGAGACAGAAACACCAGCAGGTTCTGCCTGACATTTAAGTGCCATGAGAGCTGAGAAAAGGGGGCATTTGCAACAAGGTTCCAATTAGACAAAGACAGATGAATGGAGGAGACAGAATGTGGCCAAAGGGGAGACTGGTCAGAGGGAACACTAGGTGAGGTGCAGCTGCCAAGGGAATGAAAGGCAAAGCAGAGACCTGCCAGGGGCACCAGGAGGACAGAGCAGCCCATTGTGGGGATGGGCATGGAGGGAGGACCCAGGCCTCAGGGAGCCAGACCTAATGACAACACAGGGCTTAGCAAGGTGGTCCTCATGGGGCAGGACAACGGGGTCACAGGAGGGTGCCCACAGGCTAACGTGAGGACATCTATCTGGGATGGGACAAAAGGGTCTCCATGGCCTAGAAGAGGGGCCTTCCCTGGTCACTAGCAGCAATTCCGACAACCAGCCTGTGAGAGCTGACCATCATGACAGGAAGGTGCTGCATACAGAAACCTCCACAAGAAGGAGGTGGCCACCTGGCCACCCAGCACAAACCCAGGCCAGGCGGCAGCTCTGAGCCTCACTGCACTCAGAGGTTGTGGCAGATGACTTCCCCTTAAGGCCGGCCAATTACCACAGAAGCCATTGTCCTCATCCCCCCCAGCTTTCCAAAGACCAGCGACAGGTCTTTGATTAGGCCTCTTCCTGGTTCTGAGGGGGAGGTTACAGAGGTGTTTGCTCTAACCGCCATCTGGGGACTCAGGATTTCCTGAGGCAAGGGGCAAATGCTTCACACTCCTACTGCTCAGGAAATCCGCCCCAAGAGGCAACCAAAAAAAAAAAGCCCCCTTTGGGTCATTGGTCTATTTTTATTCTGCGTGGCCTGACTTGATGCTTATCTGCCTGTATCTCAGTCTACCTGTGAGAATTTTCAACATGATGTGTATCCACGAAGACGTTCTTAAGAATTTCCAGCTTCCAAATTCTGCTGGACTGTCGACAGAGCTCCAACAGTGCTCCTAGGTCGTCGGCACGTGAACTGCCAGGTCAGACAACTTGTGAGAGAAAACGGTGACTGGCCTGGCAGGCTGTAGGAGAGCACACTTTCAAAACAAATTTTTTTTTTGATATTTCAGTGACCAGACCTTTCTCCCACTTAGCAACCAACCACCCAGTGAGTCATTCATAGAGTTGTTCACACATTGATTCAGAAATACTTGCCGTTGCTATGGGCAGAGCTCTGTGTTCCACACGGGATCTCAGGGAGCTCTCTGAGTGAAGGAGCAAACTGAACACTGACCTGACATGACGAAGCTCACTGGGGCTTGTGGGAAGTTGTGCCACAGGCCATATAGGCTATGCAGCTCCTTTTTCAAAATTTTATTTAAATTCAATTTGCCAACCTATAACACCCAATGCTCATCCCATCAAGTGCCATCCTCAGTGCCCAGTCACCCCATTCCCCTTTTTTTGTTTCCCAGAGTTAGGAGTCTCTCATGGCTTGTCTCCCTCTCTGATACTTCCCCACCTAGTTTCCCTTCTTTCTCTTTCACTATTTCTTATAGTCCACATATGAATGAAACCATATGATTGACTGATTTCACTTCTCCAATTGACTTCTCCAATTGACCTATTTCACTCAGCATAATTCCCTCCAGTTCCATCCACGTGGAGGCAAATGGTAGGTATTTGTCCCTCCTGATGGCTGAGGAATATTCCATTTGACAGATGAATGGTTAAGAAGGTGTGGTGTTCATATAGGCGGCTCCTAGAACACACCTAAACTGTACACAGACGTGGCGCATCAACACAGAATGTTGGGGTAAAGTCAGCTTCGGCGAGTGGGCGTTACAAATGAAGTATGACCAGCGGGTCACCTTCTGTCTTGATTTCCTATTAGCAGCTTCTTCGGGGTGCTAGGAGAACACCCAGTTTCCGTCCACAGGTGCAGGTGGCCTGGCGCGCGCCCGCGAGGCCCGCCGCTCGGCGCAATGTCGGCTGAGCGCCGGCAGAGGGCGCCCCCGGCCCGCCCGGGGAGCGGCCGCGTGGGGCGGAGCCCAGAACACCCTGCAGGCCGAGGTCCCAGGTCCAGGTCCGTGGGGCACCATCTGGCTCAGTCCCCACCTGCCGACCTGACGGAGCCTTAAGTCCGCGGTGAAGTCACATACGATGGAAAGTGCCTGGCGATGGACAGAGATTACACAACCAGAGGAAGGAGACTGCCTGCGGGCGGAGGGGGGCCGCAGGGGACGGGAAGCCCTGCTTTTAATTAGGGCGGGCCTCTGACCGGTGCCCGGGAGCGCTTGTGGGCCTTTGGAAGGCCTGCCCCGGTGCCTTCTCGGTAAATCGGGCCGACGCTGGTAATGCTGCAGCTGCATAGCGAGGACGGGAGGGTGGAGAACGCGGGGCGGTGGCCGGGCGCTGGCGGTGCCCCCGCTGACCTCACCAGGCCCATGCAGGAGCGGCTGCAGACCCAGGAGCTGGAGCCATTTGGCGCACACGAGGGGGACCAGGCAGGTGAGGCCCAGATCCCTTCTCCAGGGGGCAGCGTCTTCCAAAGGCTGAGATGTGACAGCTTCAGAAAATTAAACGTGACTGCAGCTCCGTGCCTGCCCTACGTGACCCCACAGGGGTCCCGGGTCCAGAGATGGTGCCCAGGGGGAGTAGAAGATGCCTGGACACACTGGCATTGGGGAAGGAGCGAGCTCACCCAACAGGAAAGCGGCCCCCATCACTCCAGCTCCACTCAGTTGAGGCCCTGCCTCGGCGGCGGCGCCAGCTGTTGGCCTGAGAGCAGCAGAGCCTGCTGTCTGCTGGACCGAGAGGCCATCCAGGGTTTTTGTTTCCTCCTCCCAAAAGGGGCCGGGAGCCTGGGCCCTCCTCGCTGGGTATGGCGAGGCTGCGCAGAGCCGGGGTGGCTCGGAGCAGGCCTGGTGCCAGCTCCAGGCCATGCAGGACACCCCACTCCCCTTCCTGCCCCTCATGGAGCTCAGCCCACCTGCCAGGCCACACAGCCCTCGCTGTCTGCACTCACAGTGTCCTCAGCTCTAGCCCTAAAGGGAGGCCCCAGAGCCGGCATGGAGCAGGACGCTGCTGTGCCCACAAATGCCCCACCCCTGACCGATGGCGCGGAGCCACGGCAGGCGGCGCCCTTTTGCTGGGGGTATTATGTAGATAATGATCATTTATTCACCAGTCATAGAAATGATCTGTAGCCCGTGAGGACTCAGAGCCGAGCTGATGAGCACCAGGCAGCAGGCCTAATCAGAAATTCAATACTCTCTACCTTTCCTTTCTTTTTTTTTTTTCTTTTTTTTGAAAGAGATTTATTTATTATTTTTAATAATAAATTTATTTTTTATGGTGTTCAATTTGCCAACATACAGAATAACACCCAGTGCTCATCCCGTCAAGTGCCCCCCTCAGTGCCCGTCACCCATTCACCCCAACCCCCCACCCTCCTCCCCTTCCACAACCCCTAGTTCGTTTCCCAGAGTTAGGAGTCTTCATGTTCTGTCTCCCTTTCTGATATTTCCTACCCATTTCTTCTCCCTTCCCTTTTATTCCCTTTCACCATTATTTATATTCCCCAAATGAATGAGACCCTAAAAACTACAGAACACTTCTGAAAGAAATTGAGGAAGACACAAAGAGATGGAAAAATATTCCATGCTCATGGATTGGCAGAATTAATATTGTGAAAATGTCAATGTTACCCAGGGCAATTTACACATTTAATGCAATCCCCATCAAAATACCATGGACTTTCTTCAGAGAGTTAGAACAGATTATTTTAAGATTTGTGTGGAATCAGAAAAGACCCCGAATAGCCAGGGGAATTTTAAAAAAGAAAACCAGAGCTGGGGGCATCACAATGCCAGATTTCAGGTTGTACTACAAAGCTGCGGTCATCAGGACAGTGTGGTACTGGCACAAAAACAGACACATAGATCAATGGAACAGAATAGAGAACCCAGAAGTGGACCCTCAACTTTATGGTCAACTAATATTCGATAAAGGAGGAAAGACTATCCGTTGGAAGAAAGACAGTCTCTTCAATGGTGGTGAGAAAGTTGGACATCCACATGCAGAAGAATGAAACTAGACCACTCTCTTGCAGCAGACACAAAGATAAACTCAAAATGGATGAAAGATCTAAATGTGAGACAAGATTCCATCAAAATCCTAGAGGAGAACACAGGCAACACCCTTTTTGAACTCGGCCACAGTAACTTCTTGCAAGATCCATCCACGAAGGCAAAAGAAACAAAAGCAAAAATGAACTATTGGGACTTCATCAAGATAAGAAGCTTTTGCACAGCGAAGGATACAGTCAACAAAACTCAAAGACAACCTACAGAATGGGAGAAGATATTTGCAAATGACGTATCGGATAAAGGGCTAGTTTCCAAGATCTATAAAGAACTTCTTAAACTCAACAGCAAAGAAACAAACAATCCAATCGTGAAATGGGCAAAAGACATGAAGAGAAATCTCACAGAGGAAGACACAGACATGGCCAACACGCACATGAGAAAATGCTCCGCATCACTTGCCTTCAGGGAAATACAAATCAAAACCACAATGAGATACCACCTCACACCAGTGAGAATGGGGAAGATTAACAAGGCAGGAAACCACAAATGTTGGAGAAGATGTGGAGAAAGGGAACCCTCTTACACTGTTGGGAATGTGAACTGGTGCAGCCACTCTGGAAAACTGTGTGGAGGTTCCTCAAAGAGTTAAAATAGACCTGCCCTACGACCCAGCAATTGCACTGTTGGGGATTTACCCCAAAGATACAGATGCAGTGAAACGCCCGGACACCTACACCCCGATGTTTCTAGCAGCAATGTCCACAATAGCCAAACTGTGGAAGGAGCCTCGGTGTCCATCGAAAGATGAATGGATAAAGACGATGTGGTTTATGTATACAATCATCCAGGTTTTTAAAATGAATCTGCACCGTCTTCTAGGGTGTTTGCAAGTAAATAAGAGTTCATCTGAGGGAAGACTATTAGCTATTTTTGCATCCTTCCTTATTTACTTTTTTAAAGACTGCTTCACCGTTTGCCATCCGGGCCACCCAGGGCCTAATTGTAAAGGAAACCAAATACGGCAAGACTCCTCTTTCCCCTTTCTCTCCTCCTGCTGAGCAGCACCCCAAGAGCCCTGGTCCTAGAGCAGACGGGTCCATAAACTTTTGACAGTGCACCCACCCTGGGGGAATTTGCACTTCACAGGCTAGGAGACCACCCAGCTCTGACAAATGCTACCAATACTTCTGGATTGGAGAGCAGCCCAGGGCTGTTTCCTGGGTCCCTCACATCACAGCATTTGGAATATCCTGGAGGCCTCTGTTGTGGGCTCACTGGCCACGTCTGCCCACCTCCTTTTTTTTTTTTTTTTTAAGGATTGTATTTATTTATTCATAAGATACATGCAGAGACACAGGCAGAGGGAGAAGCAGGCTCCCTGTGGGGAGCCCAATGTGGGACTCGATCCCACACCCATGATCATGTCCTGAGCTGAAGGCAGATGCTCAACCCACTGAGCCACCCAGCGCCCCTGCCCACATCCTTCTGTGTGAGCTCCTCCTTTGGCCTCTCCCCGCTGTCCTCCCTGCAGCCCGAAGCTGGGGCACCCCCTGCGTTCACCTCAGTCCTGGTCTGCAGACTTGCCTTCCCACACACGCAGGTAGCAGGTACCGAAAGCCTAAGAGGCCAGGTCACCGTTTTGGAAAGGTCCTGAGCACTGAGAGATCGTTCCCTCCCCTCTGGCCCTGCAAGGCCCATGGGGAGGCCTCTGTGTTCCCTCCCCCATCGCCCTGGGCCTAGAATGTTCAGAGGGCCTCAGGGCCTAGTTCCACCCCAACAATGTGCTTACTGAAAACAGAGGCCTCCTATCTGCTGGCTGAGGCAGGGACCCACCAGGCAGCGTCGGGGTGTTTGGTGAGGGCGCAGCAGCGGTCCCGGGGGGCAAACAGGTGCTGGCTACGTGCTGACTCGGCCACTGGGTTCTGAACCTTTGCAACTCGTGGGAAAGTTCCAGCACTCTTCACCCACCAGCCACTAGCCACCCGGACCACCAGGTACCTACCACGTGGTGATCTCTGCAGGGAAGTTTCGCTGGCCTGAGAGGCAGAAGAGCTTGAGCAGGCAGCAGGAGCTACGTTGCCTGGGGGCGACCCGGGCCTGGCAGTGGACGAGGGGGCCTTCCTGCCTCACAGGCTCACCGCGGCTGCGCAGACTGGGGTGCTGCGCCTGCCAAGCCCCGAGCCCCGGGGGAAGCAGCACCTGGGCAGAGTGGGGATCGCCTTCCGCCTCGCTGAAGTTCAGTTCCTCTCGCTCCTGGCAGGCTCCTGGGGGGTGAGCTCCGAGCAGCTCTGAAGACGGGGACCAGAGAAGCATTAAGCCAATCCTGAAAGCCGGTGAGAAGTTGCCTACTGCTTTCAGAGTGTCCTGGCACCCCACCACCAGCCCAGGCACCAGCGCCTCTCGTGACTCTCCCTTGGGGGTCCAGCAGACTTGGCTCCGGGGCTGCCAGCACCCCTCCTGAGTGGGGAGGTGTTGCCTCTCGGGTCCAACATCCTCACGCCTAGTGAATCCGTTCAGGGAGGGTGTGAGGAAGGTCAGTGTTGCTTCGGGCCTTATTTTCCAGAGGCCACAGGCAAAGGTACAGCGTGGGGCAGGAACACAGAGACCTCAGCATACCTGCAAGGAACAGTAAACAAATGGCCTTCCAGAGCATGTTTTACTTTCTCTCTGGGGAAATCGGTGCACTATGTGAAGCTAATGGAGGAGCGATGTGCTGCTGCTCCACGGGGCCTGTTTGCCTCCACAAGCTCCCCACTTCCCCAAAAGTCAGAAAGGAGAGACCAAAAAACGTGCAAAAATTAGTGTTTGGGGATCAGGAAATCCCACCTCCTGGAACCAATGGGTTAATATGGGGTCCATTGATAAATTCCAGCTGTTTCCGCGCGTGCTCTGAGGTACATGCTCCACATTCCAGCTGGAGGCCATGTAATCAGTGTTGGAATGGGTAAAAAGGATCCTATCTCGGGCTGTTTAATTTTTGTTCCTACATCCCAATGGGCCTATGCTAAAGTTTCAAATCCTTGCCTCAGCTTGGATGGGCTAGGGTAAAGTTACTTTCCAAAGAAGCCAGAAGAACATTCCGTGTGAAGAAGGTGTGGGGCAGATGGAGTTGGCCGGCACTTGACAGAGAATGAGGTTCCACTTGGGGCTGGGCCTACCGGCCCCAGGCTTGCCCTGAATGAGTCCCAGCTGTGCGGCTTCTGGCCTGCTGGCTGCCTCCTGCCCACTCTGGGGTGGGGGGGCAGGGAGAGTTCCTTCCTTACCCCCCACCCTGAGCAGGGCATCTGAGAACCAGGCAGGAGGACAGGTGGGTCCCAGCCAGAGGCAGGCTCTGCACCAGGGGGCCCTGCCAAGTCCTGAGAGCCTGTGTAGCTCCTCAAAACCAGGCAACGTTAGCACATTATGGGGGGAAGCAATTGGGAGAACACACGTCCAGTCAGGAGAGAAGCCATGATCCTCAGAAAGTGCTGAGAACCCTCCAGACTTCAGGTTCAAATCATTAACTTCTCCATCTCCTTGGCCAGAACCAGCAACAAGAGTCTGGGAGTTCTTGGAGGGGCAAAGGAGAGTTCTAGGCCAGCGTGGGCCTTAAGTACTCCCTGTTTCCCTTTAGGTTAAGAAGCTGGACGGGAAGATCTGAAGGCCCCTTTCAGGGCGGGACTAAGAGCATCTCTTAAAATGCAATGATGCATTTTACCAACAGGCAGCCTTCTCCAAGACACAGTATCACGTGATAACTTCCCCCGGGGTAGTATTCGGCACACCGGTGTCCCCGGAAACGAGAAAGAGTTGGACTCCAGCAAATCTAGGAAACACTATTTGTCATGTTAGTTCATAGAGAAATGTGTGCTCAGAACTGAGGGAATTTTGTTTGGACAATTTCTGGGTGGTGCCTCGGAGATAATCACTCAACAAAGACTCAACAAAAAACTTCAGTCCGTTGTTCACCTGTAAAAATTTCTAAGCAGGGCACCTGGGTGGCTCAGTCGTTTAAGCGTCTGACTCCTGGTTTTGGTTCAGGTCCTGATCTCAGGGTCATGGGATAGAGCCCTGCATCAGGCTCCATGCTCAGCTGGGAGTCTGCTTGAGATTCTTTCTCTCCCTCTGTCCCTCTCCTTGCTCACACAAGCTCTCTTTCTCTAAATAAAAAAAAAAAGTCTTAAAAAAATTTTCAAAGCAATGTCTTGTAAATAATTGCTATTTCAAATATTCCCAAACCTGAATCTTTTGGAGGCCTCCCTCAGCCACTCAGAGGCCATAGCTTAGCATGAAGCTCTAAGGGTTTCCACTTGAATCCACTTCACTGAGGAGGAAGCAAGAAGAAGCCCCTGCTCTGGATCCCCCGCCCCAAGTTAGCATATGGATAGATGCAGGTAATCAGACCCACCTGTTGCTTCATCACTGATTTGAAACAGCAATAGGCTGGAAGATTACAACTAGAGGTTGGTTACTCTCTGGCCTCAAAGAGCGAACAAAGGATCCCACCTACCATATTGCTGCTCCCTGAAAAACACATACACAATTCTTTGATGGCTGATCTTGGCTGTACATGGAAGATTTTAGAATCCCAGGGAAGAATTTCCTAAGTATAGCTCTGTGATGCAGAGTGCTATTGCAATCATCTCTTCATTTCCTGCCTTCCTGGAGTTGACAGTCTAGCAGGGGATGCATTGCTCACTGTAAGCCGATTGCCACTCACCGACTCCACGGGAAATGGGGAAGAGACCAGATTGTTACTTGGCCAAGGGCAGAGCAATTCCAGCGTTCAGGGATGGGATCATGAACCACAATGGGGAAATAGCAAGCTAAACTATTACCTGAGGTTGCTGGAAATGAGGTGCCCGCTGAGGGCAGGGCTTTAGGGGGCTGGGCTGGGTCTGACCTGTCATAGAATGGTGTTCGAGGGGTGAAGGACTGCGAGGATTATAGGGTGAGGTGGCCGCCTGCAGTGGAACTGGACAGCTAGAGAGGAAAACAAAGTCAAATCACTAGTTTTGATTTGGGATAGAGCCCTGCATCAGGCTCTATGAAGGGTTGCCTTCACAGAGGCAACCCCCAGGCTTAATTCTCAAGGGAGTGAGGAGGAGCTGAGGCCACTGAGGAATGGCTATAGCAGTGGCAGTTTTGTGACTCCAGGGTGGCAAGGGCAAGGACCCGCTTGGTGGTGAGTCAGCAGCATCAACGGGACCAAGTTCCCACAAGGTCATCTTGCTACCCACCCACCCACCCACCCCCATCCTTGCTCCCACCATTTCCAGCATCTGCAGATTTCCACACATTCTGTGAGCTACCTGCCATTTTTCCATGAAATTCCTTTTCTGCAGAAACTCACCAGAGTCTGTTTCTGTGCTAAAAAATCCAGTACAGACACTGGATGGTCCATGAAATGCAACAAACATTTAAAAAGACTTAGAAGGCAGTAGCGTCTGGCCCCTAGCCTAGGGGTAAGTGATGAAAGTGTGCTATCATCTCCTGTAGACTTTATGAACAATGGTCCCCAGGGCTGGGCACAAATCAGGCCAGAAGTTCTATCACACACTTCCTGTGGGCTTTCTCTCCCAAGCTTTCGACACAGAGGTGGCCGACCATGCTTCTCCCCAAGTGTCACACACCCCAGTGGGTCAGAAAGATTTACAGGCATGACTTCGGAGGCACTCTCAGCTGCCCCACAGCCAAACGAGAGGTGCCAGGTGCTGGGCCTTCCTTCCAGACTCAGGACTGCTTCTTTAGGCCTCTACTTCAGATTTCTGTGTACACCTTTGCGGAGAAGGCATCTCCTACACGTCAACTCTCCCGTTCTCAGAGCTGGAAAGAACTAAAACTCGTTTAGTCAGAAAGTACTTTATCCCATCTAGCGGTATTTGACATACCTTCTGAGTCACCTTAAGTGCTTTCCAGAAGAAGGTGGGCGTCAGTCAATACAAAAACAAAAAACAAAACAAAACAAAAAAACAGTAAGCGATTCCTACAGGCTATTCCCTTCCTGGGAGCTGAAGAGCTGCGCACGGCCCTGTGACACCGAGGAGATGAGGTGTGAAGGCAACGATGGGCAGGACGTGGTAGCCGCGCAGCGAGATGTGACATCGGCCGCAGACAGTGCAGGGCCCTGGGGGAACCCCCAGCCTCCCTGGGAAGCAATGACAAGAGTGAGGCAGGAGCTGCAGAAGGTGAGGGCTGGGGGGCTCAGGATGATGTCACAGATGCCCAATGGGCCCTGCGGGGACCATGTAATGTCTCACCCCTGCCCCCAAGTAAGAGGCCCAGCCCATACCACGTGACCTCCGTGCCCCACGTCCTCTTCTGCCCAGCACATGCAGCTTCCGTGGGAGCCCTCCTCCTGCCACCTATGGTCTCCTCAGGGTCCCACTGAGGGGTAAGCGACGATATCAGTGTAGAAAGACGAGAGACGGGACTTGGAGGAGATGGAAAGCTTCGAATCCCAGAGGGTCCCACGGAGCCCAGCGTCGAGGGCACAGCCATCCCCTCCGTGGCCCGGGCAGACCCAGCGAGCTGTGGGCAAGAAGTGTGCAAGCCCCCACTGCCCCGTCGGTGTCTGCGGGCACCGGGGTCCAAGCCGGGGTGGCCACCCGGGTCGGGGCAGCGCAGGTGCCAAGGGCAGGGAGGGACACCGCGGCAGTCTCTCCCCCGGTCAAACCAACTCCACAGACTGTCTCCCTTGTTTTTAGGAACGCCACTGGCCCACCTAAGGAAGCGTGGCCTTCCCACAGGACTGCAGGACACGCACCCTGGAATGGAAGGCCCAGCATCCCCGCCTTAAACCCCCTGGGGGGGGGTTACATTGGAAACTGCCTCAGAGTGGCCTTCAGTGCATAAGATGGTAGCTTTGGATTAAAAGGATCCTCATACTAAGACATTGTAAACTTCTTTTTTCCCCTTTTTTTGGCCATCTTTTTTTCTTTTTCTTAATTCTGCTCCCAGTATGGTGAAGCCGTCCCTTTGTACCATCAGCAAGGTTTTCCGGTGCCTGCAGCCAACACAAACCCGGTGCGGTGTGGTTTGTTTCGCCGACAGCCCCAGGACAGCCCCTGCTCCCTCCCGGCATCCTGGGGAGCCCCGTGAGCACCCAGACACACCCAGGACAGAAAGCGCTGCGGAGAAGTGGCTTCCAGCTCTGCTCTCAGCTCTTCTCAGATTCAGCTATCCTCAGCAAAGAGACTTTTCCAGAAGCTCCAAAAAGGCTCACGGGAGGTTTTATTTTGTTTTTCAACGATTACCAAGGAAAAGAAAAATAAGTCAACCTGAGCAAAAGCAGAAATCCCTCATCCCTGAAACACATGCAAACCAGTGAAGTGATGTTCACTTTCTTCCGGGCAGGACGTCCCCAGCACGGGAGCTGCTAAAGGTCCAGACTCGGTCTAATTGGCCTGGTGGACATTTTCTTTACTCTGTGCAGTTCCCCAAGCCTGTTCCTCATCTAATAGACTTGCTCGTGAATTAAGGTCTTGAAATTAAAATATATGGATCCCTAGGGCAGCTTTCAAATTACCTAGTCAGGGTGTTGGTTACACAACTACTGGTTTTCAGCAAGCCGAGCCAAGACTGCTCGCACTAACCCTGGGCTATTAGTCTGGCTCAGGCCTGCAAGCGACGGGCTACACGGGGCATGACTGTAACTGGTGACTCAAGTCCCCCATCGTTGTTAACGACCTCTGCTTAGAGTCCAGGGATAGCACAGGAAGGGACTCATTTCAAACCCTCCAAAGACTTCCTTCGTTAAAAATATATTATTGTGGGATCCCTAGGTGGCACAGCGGTTTAGGGCCTGCCTTTGGCCCAGGGCATGATCCTGGAGACCCCGGATTGAGTTCCATGTCAGGCTGCCTGCATGGAGCCTGTTTCTTCCTCTGCCTGTGTCTTTGCCTCTCTCTCTCTCTCTCTCTCTCTCTCATGAATAAATAAATAAAATCTTTAAAAAATATATATATATTATTGTAAAAGTCGGGGGGAGGGGTGCGCGCGTGCATGTGCATGCGTGTGTGTGCGTGTGTATTTAAAACATGAAGTTTCCCTAATTTTCCAGCAATGAATTTCTCTTCCGAGTCACACCTGAAAGGTCCCGTCTCACAGACTTATCCATCAATACAAAACCAGTTTTACGAAATATATAATAGGGCCATTGGAGAAATCCTAAAAGATTAGATTAGTTATGGGCTGCTCATTTACTGAATAACGGTTGTGAGTTGGGGTGTGGAGATGAGGTGTGGAAGTATGACCCTAGGTGACCTGAAGGGTGCCCCAGGTGAGCGAGCGACCTTGCTTCACTCCCAGGCCTGGGATGAGAGCACCTGGGGACGGAGACTGGCCTGGGAGCGACTGGGGGGGAGGTGCTCCAAATCCACCCAGGCTCCCGAGGGGAAGATGTGCACTGCCAGCAGCCCACCCTGATGCATGCTTAGACCCAGCCTTCCAGGCAGAAGTAGAAGGGATGCAGAGAGAGGGGCTCTTCCTGAAATGTTCTGGTCTGTCAGCTTGCTCCAGGCCCTGAAAGTTTGTATGCCACATGGTCACAGCACATACACTGAAATAGATCCTGCTGAGAACCAAGTTCCCAGTGTCTACATTTGAGGAAACTTCACATTTGAACATTATTTCTGAGTCATATTTTCCCCTGAAATGATGGGGCATTCAGACAGGAAGAGGGACAAAGGGAAACTGGCTGGACTGTACTGCGGGGAAATCTAAGACTATTACGGAAGATCTCATGAAAACTTTCAAGCTTTAAAGTGTGCCAGCAAGGTAAGGTGATGGATCAAAATGGGGCCAAACAGGGTGCCTGGGTGGCTTAGTCCATTAAGAGTCTGATTCATGATTTCGGCTCAGGTCGTGATCTCAGGGTCATGATTTCGGGGTTGTGATCTCAGGGTCGTGAGATGGAGCCCCAGATCGGGCACCATGCTGGCTGGGTATGGAGTCTGTTTAGGATTCCGTCTCTCTCTCTGTCCCCGCTCCTGCCCTGAATGTGCACATACGCGCACGCTCTCTCTTAACAAAATAGATGGGATCAAACATTTCAAGCTTAAAACAAATGCTAGATTTATTGGAAGCTGAACTTACAAGTTTAAGAAGGACCAGGTCTTTAAATTTTCTAATTTTAATAAATCAAATATTCCTTTAAAAATGTGATCCAGCGGTTTGGCGCCTGCCTTTGGCCCAGGGCACGATCCTGGAGTCCCGGGATCGAGTCCCGCGTGGGGCTCCCGGTGTGGAGCCTGCTTTTCCCTCCTCCTGTGTCTCTGCCTCTCTCTTTTTCTCTCTCCATCTATCATGAATAAATAACTAAATAAATCTTAAAAAAAAAAAATGTGGTCCAGCTGAGTCATGTAAGGCCCTGTGGCCCTGCCCTGCTTACTGGGAACTGGTGAGGGGGCGGGAGAGGTAGCAACTGCTTCCTCCTGCCCCAGCTCAGACCCCACCGGCCGGGTCAAGAGGCCTGAGCAGGAAGCTGTTCTGCAGTTCTCATCCAGATGAGCCCCAGCTGAACCCGCCGGTGCTCCCGGAGGGCCGTCCCTGGAGCCCCCCGCCTGCCTGGAAGCCGATGGCCAGGTCCAGGGCCCCTCGGAGGAGGAGGAGGAGGAGGAGGAGGAGCCCTGTGGTAACTGGCCTCTGTCACTTTCCTGTCGCAGGTCCTGGAACTGATTAGCAGGACATGAGTAATTTACCCATGAGACCCCCTCAGAAGCAGGTGGGGTGCAGAAAGCAGTGGGCAGGGACAAATAAAAGTCTCCATTTCCACTCTGTGAAGGCAGCACTTAGGGGAAACGAGGTGGGGGGTAGCTTTCTTTGAAATGAAACCTGGGAGGCCCGGACTTCAGCCTTTTTGTTGGCAAAGGAAAGGCCTGCGGCTGCCTCGGCGCTGCCACCCCTACAATTAGGCCGGAGGCCTCGCTGCTTCCTGAAACGAGAGCCGCAGGCAGCCCCCCAGCTCCGCCGGACGCCTTGGCCGCGTGGCCGGGGGCGGGCGGGTCCCCAGGTGGGCGCGGAGCTGCACCCAGGCCCCGCGGGGGGGGGGGGGGGGAGGCCAGCGCGAGGCTGAGCTCCAGGAGCCCCGAGCGAGCGGCAGCCTGGCTCGCTTGTTCCCTCTCCTGATGGGAAGGCACATCCCATCTGGAATCAAAGAATGTATGTTTTCAAACGTGCGGCCCATCCGCCCCGGCTTCCTTCAGCACGCCGTCGTGGTTTCGGGGGCCAGCCCCTGGCGATCCGGGCGCGGCCGCCCCACCTGCGTCCTTCCTGGCAGGGGAGGGGCCAGAAGGCTGACATCGGCTCCTGGAGCTGGACTTTAAGTGCTTTCTCAGAAAGGCGGCTTGACTGGCTCTACCTGGAACGTCATTTGGAAAATGCTTGACATTTCTATAGTGGAGCACTTGCCTCATTTAGGAAAAAGTTATGAAGAAAAGGGAAGGACTGGACTCGCAGGACCAGCTCTGCGTCCTCCCTCCCTCCCTCGGTGCCTGCAGTCACAGTTCTGGGTGGGGAGCAAGGCCTGACCGGCGCCCCAGGGGCGGAAAGGGGTGGCAGTGGGTTGACAGCTTGGCCTTTGTCCCCAGAGGAAACTTAGTTCCGGGCTCTTAAGTTGGCACACTTTCCTTTACTTTCCTTATAACAACTCAACTGCAGAAGAGCAGTAAAACTTTTTTATTGTTTGACTCGAGGCAATTATGATTGTGTGCAATATAATCCGTTTAATTCAGTTATTTAAAGTCTCTGACAGATGGAGAGCAGAGAAAGGGGTTTCTGGGAGAGAGGGAAAGAAGCGCCGGGGGTGTGGGGAGACCCTCTCTCTCACATACGTTTGTCCTGCTCCGCAGTGGGATTCACGTGGGCCCTCCCTGCCCTTCGAGTCTGGGCTTAATCATCATCTCTAAACTGGTCCTTTGGAGACTAGACGTGCCTTCAGAAGAACAGTGGGACAGACACAGTTGGGTGCAGCAGCAGAGCTACAAGAAAAATCCAAGGGGAGCACGCAGAGCAAGGGAGGCTGTGCCCCCAGGGGCTGTGGCGGGGCCTCCTTGTCCCTGGACCCACCTGCCAGTTGTGCTTCTCCCTCCCGTGGAGTGGGACCTCCCGCAGGGAGGAGTTCAGGGACACAGCCACAGACAGCTGAGGAGGTACCTGCCGGAAGTCCCCTGTTGTGGCCTATCTGGGGAGCTGTGTCTCATCACAGGCCCCTCAGCTCCTGCTGCCTCTGCCCTCTCTCACGTGACCTTCCGTGAGGGTCCACTAAAGTCCATTAGACTGTGTCACCTCCCCCATTGAGGGGCTCCCTCCATGGCCGGACAGTAACCTGGGGGTGTGCAGGCGGGCCCAGGGGCCAGTCCCCCTCCTGCTGGGTTGTTTTATGTCTCCGCCACTTCACCCCACGCCCCTCCCCCATACAGTGTCATCAATTTGTCATCCCTCAGAGTCTAGCTCAGGTTTTTCAGAAGTGACATGCTGACAGATTATTTGTAGACACCAAGGATTAACCTGCAATGTTTTCATTTGCATTTAAACCAGACTGAAAGTTACCTCAAACAAATCCAACCGGTTTGTGATCCAAACCCAGAGCGTGGTGGGCAAGCATCAAAGAACCCGTGCTATGTTTCCTCTGCCACAGACCACACTCCAGCACTGGTTACTTCCATTTGTTCCACACACAACATACCAGGACCCCCCTCCCCCCACCCAAAGTCTCTTCCCAGCACAGCTTCGGGCTCACTTGCAATGTCCTGCATCACATTCCCCAAGGAGGTCGATCCGGGTGCTTCTTCAGAAGCAGCTCCTCGAGTCTGGTGCCCCATGTCCTGAAGACTGAACTCAAGAAAGAATTCCATGGCTCCCACACACGCAACAAATGATGATGACATCGGGGTAGGAAAGCTCCATTTAACACCTTCCCTTCAAATGGAGAGAGAAGGGGAAGCCTAAGTGGGTCCATCACAATTTGAAAATCCAGCCAGACTCACATCTCCAGTTCTCTGGTTAGAGCCATGTCCGCCCTGTGGCTTACTCAGGAGCTATTGTGGGAAATGCCCTTAACATTCTGTTGTTTTGTTTTGTTTTGTTTTAAGATTTTATTTATTTGACACAGACAGAGAGAGATATATATAGGGAGAGAGAGTACAAGAGGGGAGGAGAGGGAGAAAGAAGCTCCCCCAGCAGGGAGCCCAAAGTGGGGCTGGATCCCAGGACCCAGGGATCATGACCTGTGCTGAAGGCAGACGCTTAACCGACTGAGCCACCCAGGCATCCCTTGTGCCCTTAACATTTTTAAACTCCCTCTTGTCTGAGAAATTCTACAAGGCATGCCTTTAGGACTCCTAGAAGCCCACTAGGTATATCCTGAAGTCTTTCTAAAGTCTTAAATCTTCCAGCTACCTTGAGATCGTCAGCCCGAGGCCATGCTGTGCAGAGAGTCTCCTGCATCTGATCTTTGTCCTGTACCATGAGACCCTTTTGGTGGGAGATGGTGGGAATGAGACTCAGGAAGTCCTGGCCCCTTTAGATGTCCTCTGAGCTCTGTTCTGTGCTTAATAATACCTTCCCTAGTCCATCCCTCTCTTCTGGTAGCTCTCCCAGGCAGCTGGAAGCAGCTAGTGGTACATTCCATCTTCTGCCTGGTGACTCCTCAGCCAGAACCTTACATCCATTGGGTATCCTTTCCATTTTCCATGTGACCACAGGCAACAATGCTGCCAAACTTCCTGTGTAGCCTCCAATAACATTTTCCTCACTACCCTCCAGGCTCTCAAAACAGTCTTTCTGAAGTCCCTCCAGCTTTTATTAACAATCCTTGCAAGGTCCTCCCAGATCTTGCCCAATGCTTCATCCCAACGCTGTCATGTGTTAGCTTTTTGTTATGGCAGCAGCCTAATTCCAGGTACCAAATTTTGTTGTAGCCATCTGTTGCTGCATAACAAATTACCCCAAAACTTAGTGGCTTAAAACAATAATTTTTATTGTCTTACCCCATTTTGTGGATCTAAAAGTGGGATAGAACCCATTGGGTGGTGTTTTTTTTCCTCTACAGGGTAGGTTGGTGATATTCAGCTGGGGGTGGGCTGGCCAATGGGGGCCAAGATGGCTTTGTTCACATAGCTGGCACCTTGATGGAGAAGGCTGGAAGGCTGTACTTAACAGAGCCTGTCAAACACAGTCCTTACATAGGGTCTCTCCAGCATGGCCATCAGGATAGTCCAGTGTGTCACATGGCAGCTCACAGCTTTTAGAATGTTCCTAGAAATGGTGGAAGCTGCCATTTTCTTAAGACTTGGTCTTGGAAACTGGTATAAATCACTTCTGCCATCTTCAGCAGACAAAATAGTCCACTCAAGGGGAGAAAATATAATCCCCACGTCTCAGTGGTAGGATTGTCAAGGAACTCATGATCATGTTTAGTTTTCCATACTTCATCCCATTGCCTGGGATGACATGTGAAGGCTGGAGTTGCAGCAGCCATCCTGACCCATGAGAAGATATTGAGAAGAAAAGTTATGCACTGCAGATCAGTAAGTTAGAAGCAGTCTGGATCCCTGATACCATAGAAAACCATCCAATCCCTGAACAACCTACTCCTGAATTTTTGGAATGTGAGAGAAACTAATTATTCTTAAGTCAATGTTATTTGGGGTCTTTTCTGTCACTTGGGGCACAACATATTCTCAGAGTTGCAAATCGAGAAGACTGTTTTGTACCCCCATCATTCATTCTGTGCCCCATAGCCAGAGTTTCTTGAGGCACCACATTTGGGGGCTGGCAAAAGCTCCCCTACAATACCTTCCATTATAAATGGAAAAACCTAACTCACACCCAGATCTCATCACTTTTTCTTTTTTTTTTTTAGATTTTATTTATTTACTCATGAGACACACAGAGAAAGAGGCAGAGGCATAGGTAGAGGGAGAAGCAGGCTCCCTGTGGGAAGCCCTACACGGGACTCGATTCCAGGACCCCAGGATCATGACCTGAGTCGAAGGCAGACACTCAACCACTGAGCCACCCTGGCACCCTCGTCACTTCTTTTAGAACAAATATTCTATCAGATTAAAATTTAGCATTCAAGGCCCTGCACAATTGGGTCCTGACCCATGTCTGCAGCCTCACTTGCCTATCACCCCCTCAGGCCACCGGGCCAATGAGCCCACTGTGCAAAGTGCTCTGTGTTGTCCTGCGCCTGGGTTTATGCTTGCCGTCCTCCACCGCATCCCCATCCCCACCATTTTTTTTTCAAACTCTACCATGTTTTTAGGCCAGCACTTAAATCTCCTTTTCTCTGTGAAGGATTTCCAGGACCACAATGAAAGGGTTAGCAACTTCTCTTAGACTTCTAAAAGGGATCATTGTCCAAATCCTTCATCTGACATCACATTCTACCGTCAATGGAGAGTTTTATTGTTTTTATATCACACATACACACACACACACACACACATCCCAATTCTCTCAGTAGAGTATGAGTCGCCGAAAGGCAAGGGCCTGTGTCACAGCTCTTTGGGTCCCTTGTGTCTCCCTGGTTATGTCCAGTTTTGTTGCCAGGAGCCCACCCGTACAGCAAAAACAAAGCCAACTGCTGACTTACATGGAAAAAGGGGAAAGAAAATTCCATTCACCCAGCTACAATCATCTAGCCTCTTGCATGCTCCCTGGCATACACACCCCACAATTCCACATTCCCCTTCCCTCCCTCACTGGACACTCGCTGGTTAAGTCCACCTCAGAGAAAAGATCAAGGAGGACCTAAGTATGGAAGTGAGAATTTCTCACCTTTGCTGTGGTTGCCTCAGAGAAGCCCAAGGAGACCTCCAATCTAATACCCTGCAAGACCCTCCCCCCACCCCACCCTACACACACACACACACACACACACACACACACCACACAATCCCGGCCTGCAGAGAACCAGGATGGACTCTGCTGGGACGTCAGAGGGCTCACACATCAGAAAAGTAGCTGAAAACAGCAAAGATTCCAAATGGAAACTTTAGCTAAACTCTGTATTGCTTTCCATGAGTGCCAAAGGCCTGACGATGAGCAGAACTGACACCCAGGGAGATTACATTTAATGAGTTATTTGGCAAAGGCTATTTCTGAAATTAATTATCAATCACCTCTAATTATTTTTAAATGGCATTTTTTAGTCCACAAGGCCTGAGGCAATGTGTATGTTGGGGGCTGCTCCCTCAGCTGCTTTCAGGATCCATGCTGAAAGGTGTCCAGAGACCTGTCCTGTCTTGGGTGCTACCTATAGCACCCACCTTTATTTTAAGAGCAATAAGCATGAGCTGGGAGAGGAGGATTATGGCTTGAGCCAGTCCTCATTCAGCACCAATCTCCTCTCAGGCCTCACCTGGCCCCAGGTCTTGGTTATAATTCAACCCCATTGCCTTAGCTCACCTGGCCAGAGAGAGGAAGCAGGGCTTGGCTGCTCCTGCTGCCTTCTCAGGACCCTATAGTGCTTGCAAATACTGAAGTTAGTGCTAGAAGAACAGCCAGGTACAAACACACATGGGAATATGGTCCAACATCAGAGTGACAAGGAGCTGGGGCCAGCACCTCCATCCCACACTCACCGGAGTGGTCCAGAGGAATAGAGAGTTGTGAGAGGCACATCCAGCAGCCTCTACCACCATTGCCAGGGCTTGCTGGACAGGTTCTCTAGGCCTGAGCTGCTTTTCAAAGAGCACACATGCACCGCCCCTGTCCTGGGGCATTTTCTGATGGACCAGAAATAGTCTCCCTCCTGCATCTGCCAAGGGCAAGGATAGCAGCTTGCTTCCCAATCCTTGTGGCCCTGGTGCCCAGCACAGTGCCTGGCAAGTGGCAGATGCTCCAAGAATATTGGTCTAACGATCACAGATGCTCCCAGATCTGCCTCCCATGAGTCCCAGCATCGACTGTCATGATTGGGGGCCCCCTGCCTAAAACACTGCAGGGCTGTTGGGAAAACATGGAAGGCTATCCTTGTGCAGTTGTCTATTCCTCCCACCCTTCACCAGCTGCTCTGTAGGCTCAGATTAGCTGGGGCATTTCTCTGCTCTCGTTCCTTAATGCTGGTTCATGAGGGCCACGGAACAGTGGCCAGGGTTTGAAGGTTTTGCTCCTGACCAGGCCCTAATTCCCATAGTCACCATAGGTCACTTTGGAAAACAGTCTTCCTTTGAAATAGGGAGAGTAAGACTTAGTGAAGAACTTTGCAAACTCCCCCTCACCAATAAAAAAGGTCCTGAAATTCTTTCCTTTTCTGGAAGATTCAAGTCAGACAACACATAGTGTAACGGGTCAGAGAGCATGCACATACCCTGGTCTAGACCAGAAGAGATGAAAGGGAGCTTTTTCCAGGTGGCCTGAGAAGGCTGTCCCTGTCTCAAATCCCCCCCTGGTGCAGGCAGTCCTTGAGAGGTGTCCACCCTGGGCCCGCCCCCAACACTCAGAGCGGCACATGACCCTGTAGCTCACACAGTGATCGGACTTACAACCCTGGGGTAGACTGGAATATACGCAAACAAGACTTTCTAGAATCTTGGCCCTTTCTTAACAATTTTAGAGCCATATAGACGCCCCTAGACTTCTACTTTCTAAGGATAAATGTCCTTGGGATTGGACCAGTTTAAAACCTCGTGTTCTTCTCCCAAATCTTTCCCATACTACAGAATGAGGAACCTTTAAATTCAGCTTCTCAGGGTGATATGCTGCTTTGGTTGACTTTTTAAAAAAACATGTCAGACATTTATTGAAGAATTTCCCTTTAATTGAGGATGTACTAATCACTCTGCAATGATTGCACTTAAAAGATGAGGCACAGGGATGCCTGGGTGGCTCAGTGATTGAGCATCTGCCTTCAGCTCAGGGTGTGATCCTGGGGTCCTGAGATCGAGTCCCACATTGGGCTCCCCACAGGAAGCCTGCTCCTCTCTTTGCCTCTGTCTCTGCCTCTCTCTCTGTGTCTTTCGTGAATAAATAAAATCTTAAAAAAAAAAAAATGAGGCACAACTACAAAAGGACTAAATGGAAGTAAATATTGACACCAAGCATCAAACTGGTCTGAGGTGCAGTTCTAAATGCTTCTATCTGGCCATGTGACCTTGGACAATCATGTCACCCTTTTGGCCTAGGTCTACCTCTACAAAATGAGGGTTGGACTAGCCCATCCCTCAGGTCCCCTCTGGGCTCAGTCCAGTGGTGCTCTGGGATTGACCTCATCGCCTCCTGCTGGTGTGTACGTGCACTGATTTAACATCACACCTCAAGGAACCTCTGGTGAGCTCTGAGGCTCAGCATGGTGGCTTGTCATCTCTAAAGTGTGCCTGTTCTGGCAGAAATGAGAGCACTAGCCAGCTATCCTGGAGAGATGGTATCTAGTCGGGAGTTACTTCTTTTGAACTGGCTGTGGCTGAACTGACCACAACCTGAGTGGCTTAGAAATTAGCACATGCAGAGTTAAATCTTTTGAGACATCTGCTAGGTAAATGCCAAAGGGTGGATCCAGCACTTGAGAACCACAAATTGGGGTGTTCAGGTTTAGCACAAACTCCAGGCATCCATCTCTAGGAGCAAACTGGCCATTTGGCACAGAGATCCGAGCCTGGGACCTGCCAACACTCACCACCTACATCCCAGGGTGCTCTGAAATTGGGCATTCCATGTGGGAGGGAGGGGTCTGTTCTCAGTCCTGAGTCTTATCCCATTTCCCTGCAAATGGTCGGCATAGCTCTTGTTATCACTATTTCTAGCTCCACGCTCACGTTTTAGGTCTTAGAGATAGTGTTTACTGATACTAAACAATGCCCTAGCTGCTATGCAGAACATCTGTGCCGCAGCTGCCATGGCACCAGTTGGAGTTTTTGTAATAGTTTTGGGATGATTCGCTAGCACGGTACACACAGTACTGAGAGGGCTATGTTCTGCGAGCCTAAGGGATTTGGGATAATTGGAAATTTCAGGGTTTTCAAGGTTGTTATTGGGTGTGGTTGTGGGGGAACGTTTTCCTTGGTTTGGGTATATAAGTATCAATTGCAAAAGTTTGTTTATAACTGTCAGCCAGAAGACTTTTGTATAGCTACAGTCTCCCACTGCCCCTGCAAAATAACCTAAGAATTATGCTTGAAAAATGCCCAAGGTCATAGAGCAAATTACTGGCATGTTCTAGAACATTCATACTGGTAATAACTAAATTGCCAACGGTTGAGCCAGCCTCCTGGGTTAGATGACAAAAGCAGGTCTTTTATGTCAAAGGATTTTTAAAAACTACTCAGAGAGAAGGGATGTTGGGGGAAGAGATTTTGATCCATCCTTCACTGGCATGTTAGCACATCACAGTGGTTGTTATGCTAAAAGTCCTAAAAAGTTTAAATAAGGCATAAATACCTTCAATGGATCTGGTGCCCTTGGTTTTTCAGAGCACTTTCCCTGTTAGATTTTCCTATTAGACTTCTCTGAGGGCCCCAGGGGAACAGAGCTGAGGCCCACAAACACTCAGTATCTAATTCTTTTTTGTTCTGAAAAGTGGGCAAAGCCTTGCTCAGAGCACTCAGCTACTAAATTCTAGTGCTCCCAGCCTTTCTGGGTCTTGCATTCATGCCTGCATCATATACAGATTGTGTGGCCACTGCGCGTCCAGTAGAAACACGGTGGTAAACAATCGGCAAAGGCCCCTGATCTCCACAAGTGACACAATCCCTACACACATAAACAACAGCCAGAAGAAACACACAGAATGTAGACAGCGATAAGGGCTATGCAAAACTGAAATAAGGTGCGGTGGAAGACGGTGATGGGGGGTGGGGATGGGGCGACTTCAGAGTGCAGGGAAGGCCGTGCTGACATCTGAACTCAGACCTCAACTGCAAGAAGTATCCACCAGGGGAAGAGGAGGAGGTCAGCGTCCTGGGAACAACACTGGGAGAAGCTGGCCTTGTCGGAGGATCCAGGGCATGGAGCACAGTGGCTGGGGCTGGGGGTGAGGCGGGGGAAAGAGGAGTGTGACAAAGCAGGCAGGAGCTTGGAGAGCAGGGGCTTATTGCTCTAAGTGCTATGGGAACCCACAGGTCAGAGTGGTGCCCTCCGGGTGTGCTGCTCCATTCTCCCTTCAGGATAGAAACATCTAGGAGGAAAGTGGTCAGCGGACAGCTTCCAGATGCAATGTAGTCAAGATCCACCCAGCATTCGACCCTAGGCCATGCTCTGCCCCATGACTGACCCATACAGGAGTACTGGAGCTGGGACCCCCAACACGGTGCTCCCTGCCGGGCTGGTACAGACTTCCTCAAGCAGCACTGTGGTCCATGGCTGTGGCTACTCCCATCTTCCTCTGTGTCTCTTTCCCCAGGTGTCGGGCCTGAATCCTGGTCTGAAGACTCCCCAGAATCCTACTGCTGCCTCACCCCTTTCTCCCTCACGGGTTTTCCCCATCATAAGCCTTCTGACTCTGTCTTGCCTTGCATCCCAGAGAACCCGGCCCCATAGCAGGTTCTGAGCAGAGGAGCAGCATGTTCTGCTTTGGGGGCTGTTGGATGAAAGATGGCTTGTAGCAGCAGAAAGTGAGCTGGAGATCAGTCGGGAGCTGCTGGGGACAGTTAGGTCTTGGTTGTGCTGTTTGAGTGGCCCATTAGACCCCTGCATATGTTCCTCCTCGTCTTCTGGACCCCGGGAGAATGCTACTTTTGTAGATGTTGCCAACAAGATTAAAGATGGCTGCCACCTAGCCAGCCCACGGCACGTGTGGGCATAGCACGCTGTAACAGCCATTATATCCAGCTTCCCAACAATCCCACTTCGGGAGCCAGGAGCTGGACTCGGGTTCACTGCAGTGTTCACAGCCAAGCTACAGCATCCAGGCCGTCCTACAACAGGCATCTGTCTTTCTGGTTGTCTCCTGTACCATTGAGCCTCCTGCCCTGAGTTCTTTCCTGTCAGAGACCACATCTGAGCCATCTCTGGTCTCCAGTATTAACCCAGGGTTCTGCATACAGGTGCCCAGGCAGTACAGGAACTTCCAGGAGCTTCTTGGGCCATTCTGAATGCTGGTAACGGTCCTCTTTACTGTCATAGGCCTGACACCCCCCCAAGCCACCAAAAGGAGCTGGGGGAAGAGCCTGGCATGCCCTGGCCACCAGGACCTGGATGGCAGTGACCTGCATACTCCCTCCCCTCCAACTTGGGGAAGGAAAGAGAACAGCCCCCCCCCCCCCCCCCCCCGGCTTCCTGGGCCCTGGTAGGTCTTCCTCCTAAAAAATAACTTGTTAGGCACCACTCTGAGCATTCAGACAGGGCCCACTGGTCCCTGAAGCCACTGCAAGGCTTGAGGCTCGATGGCAGCATCCGGAGGACTCAGGGGCCATCCCCTCACCAGAAGAAAGCTCGATTGTTCCAGGTGCACAAAGGATGGGCACTGGGCAGGCAGGGCTAGCATTGGAATGGCCAGCTGCTGGAAGACCTCGCTGGGAGACCTCGCTGGGAGACCTCACTGGGAGACCTCGCCAGCGCCCTGGATGCCCCTGCCCTGGGCCGGCCCTGGCTGGGACCCGACTTGTGCGGCCGCCCTGCACCCCCCAGAAAGGGCCCTCCCCCGGGCCTGTGCCCCACGCGTCATGTGGGGACCCAGGCGAGCATCTGTTGCAGGCAGCACAATGTCTAAACATCCGTGCAAACTTGGACCAACAGGTCCTGTGAAATGTGCTAACCATCTGCTTTTCCTTAGCCGTTTTTTGAGCAAATTATGTTTATTATGTTAATTTATTTTACTGTCAACAACACCGAATAACACAGTTGCCGCTAAACAACGTCGTTATATATCTCTTCTGGCATATTACCAGGAGGTTGGGTTTGGATTTGGGTTTTTGTAAATGCAACAGGAATAAATACACATTGAAATGTCGATTTATTTAAAATTAAATCTCCGATGGTAAAGCCATAGGTGCAGGTGAGTGGAGGCACTCACTGCTTCAGGGAAGGCTGTCTCTGGGAGAGGCTGCAGCCACCCCGGTGAGACTGGGCTTCGATGGGGCCCGTGTGGTTTGAGAAGCTCTCAGGCCTCTGATTTTTCCTCTCAAAACTTGCCCCTCCTTCCAAAAAACCCTCCACTTTTCCGCCAAGCCACGGGGACCAGGAGGAGCCCTAACCAGAGAGAGGGTGTGCCCTAGTGCTTCACTGAGAACCACCCTGAAACCAACACAGCCAGGCAGGGGTTGGGTCTTATAGTAATTAAGTTTGTGATCCTTCCTCCCACCCCCAGGCCAATAAACTCCATACTTCCAGAGAGAGAGGAGAAGAAAGAGGAGTGCTGTGTGGAAGAGAGAGGGAGAGAGCAAGAGAGAGCAAGAAGATGCATCTTGAAATGTACCACATCAGTGCATTGGGCCTGCAAGGGACTGCTCTCTGCAAGCTTGTCAGGGCAGAGCTAGTGCAGAGCTCAAGAGCCTCAAAGTAGCACCACGCTGACTCAAATAGTTCATCAATTAGGTAATAAGCAACATGAGGTGAAGGCAGTTCCTGGGAAGAAAACAGTTTAGGGCCTCAGACGGAGACCAGGGCTGCCTGCTGTGGAAAGGAACAGATTTCTTCCAGTCGGGTCCCAGGCCCAACTGAGATGGAGTCTGCACACCCCAACCTGGAGCCTGCCTGTGGCAGCCAGACCCCAGGCTCCCCTGCTTTTCCCTGCTGACCTCTCAGAAGCTGAGAAAAATCCCCAGGTGGGATTTTCACAGCACAAATGACCAGCCTGATCAAGAGATGTGGTAGCCAGGTGGCTTCTGGGTGTCCTTGCAAATATTTGGTTTCAGAGAGCGGGTCACGTTACACAGTTTAATACTGGAGACGGAAAGGGCTGTAGCAAGAAGCTTTTGTCCTGCACTTGTCCCGCAGCCGCCAGTAGGCAGCCCATAAAAATGTGGGGCTCATGTTCACACAGATGGCTGTTGGTTTTACAGGCTGGGGGGAGAGGAGCGGAAGAGGATGGTCATGGTGAGGCTGAGAGTCTCCATTAAATGGGACTCAGCTGCCTGGGACACAGCAACTACAGAGGGAGGTTGGGCCCTGGGGGCGCCCCACGGAACTCATTGTTCTCTGGAGGCTCCCTGCCCACCCCTGATCGGTGCACAGCACTGTGTTGTACCCCGCCTCCACAGCCAGCGCCTCACCACCTCCTCGTCTCAGTCTCACCGTACGGATGACCCCTGCCCTTGAAGGGTGGCCACAGCGCTCAGTGCCACCTCCTGCCCCTTCTGGACCTAGGGGGGAGGGTTCCCTGCTCTTTGCTTTCTTCCTTCCCTAGGAGCCTAGAAACCAGTTCATTCTTAAGTACATATCTAAATCATATCTCTTCTAGGACATTTTCCACTTTACTGGGGGGGGTAGGTGGGGTTCCAGTCTTAAATCATGTGGAATGTCTTAGTACACGGCATGAAAGGAGAACCTCTTGTCCTCTGCTTAGGGACAGAGATCATTTCCATTTCAGTTCGCGGCGGGGGCCCCTACCTGGCCCGAACCCGTTCTGGGCACCCCATCTCCATCAGGCCGCAGGGACTGTTCAGCACCCTGGCGGAGGAAGGCGGACGTTTGCGGAGGGCGCTGCCCACCAGGTGGCGCCGTTGCCCAGGGCCGCGCGGTGCCCCCCCCCCCCCCCGAGCGGGGGTGGGGAGGGAGAGGCTGCGGGGGCCACACCGGAGCCGGGAGGGGGTCCCCGGGGAGGGCCGTCTCTGGGGCGCTGCGCGTCAGGAGCCCGCAGCTCCGCGGCCACCGGAGGCCGGGGCGCGGGGAACAACCGCCGTCTCCCCCATCCTCGGGGCCCATCTCCGTAGGCAAGCCCGGCGGTTCTCTGGCTCCCGGGCTGATGGGTCGCGGCCGGGTCAGGAGCAAGAGTGACACGGCGAGGACCTGGGGCGAGCGGGGTGGGCGCAGCTCGCGGCTCTGTTCCGGCCCCAGCAGAGCGCTGCCCGCGGCGGACCGACGGCCGCAGCCCCCCCCCGCCCCCCGCGGACACCCGCGTCGCGCGCCCCCCGGGAGGCGGGGCATCGCGCAGCTGCGCTGGGGGTGCAGGGGGCGGGGGGCACCAGCGTCTCTGTCTCTTGCGGGGCTTTCTTCGCCTAAACCGATTACCACGTGCCAGAAATCGAGCGCTCTCTGAACAATCACCGGCCGCTCCGGAGAACGGGGACTCTGGATCCGAAAGGAAAACTCTTTCAAAGCAAAATGCTGCCAGCTGGTGCTGTGTGTGCGTGTGCGTGTGCGCGCGCGTGTGTGTGCGTGTGCGCGCATTCGAGGGTGGATTTAAAACACAAACACCAAAAGTCAGTCGGTATCTTCTCCCAACTGCAGCTGATTTCCTGCGTAAACGAAAACCATGTGATATTCCATAAATGCTTCCAGCTCTAAGTGACAGGAAATGAAAACCGTGGTGGAGGAGGAAGGCTGCGGAGCGCACTCCCTGCGCGCACCCCGCGAGGGCGGCGGGGCAGGGGGAGGCTGGCGGGGCGGCCTCGAGGGCCTGCGGGTCACCGGGGGGGCGGCGATCGCGCCCACGGCGCAGCGCCCGACAACTTGGCTTTCAATTAGGGACGGAGCCGGGAGAAGTGGTCCTTTCTTTAGGCGCGCCTCGCCGGGGTCGGGTTGTGACCTCGGCAGCGCTCGCAGTCGGCGCCGGCATCCATATGCATGAAGGCTAATTAACTCTGAAAGGCCCGGCGGGCGGGGCCCCTCCCCGCGGCGCAGGGGTGAGGCGGGGTGAGGCGGGGTGAGGCGGAGCGACGCGGGGCGGGGCGGGGCGGGGCGCGGGGCGCGCGGAGCCCCCCGCCTCCCTCCCCGGCCGGGCGGCCTCTGCAGCTGCTCCCGGGCCCGCCGGGTGCGCACGTGTGCGCGGGGGCGCGGGGGGCGCGGGGGGCGCGGTGTCTAGGCGGCTCGGGGGACGGGTTCGGGGCCGGGGAGGGGGGGCGGCTAGGGAGCGAGCCGCGTCACTTGTCGCCGGCCTAGCAACACGTGCTTGCTTACTTGTCTGGCTAGCTCGCCGCCTGCCAGCGCCCAGTGCCTGGAAGGGATGCTCTCTCTAAAAGGGTTTCAGGTTTGGGGTTTGACTTGACCTTGCCGCTTGCAGGCCTGGGCCGATGCTAGCCCCAGCTCCGGCTGCCTGTGGGGGCGCGGGTGAGTCACCCCACTTCCCCGGGCCTTCTGCCTTTGCCCTGCCCTAATGTGAAGCTGCAGCCGGACTGGAGAAACACATCCTTTTTTCACTTACCCATAAATATCCCAAGAGATCTGCCTGGCCACTGCGTTTTCCCTAGCGCTGAATATTTTTAGGTTTTCCAGTTCATGACAAGCCAGGAGGTGCCTTGGTTTCCCAGATACGCAGTCTTGTGGGGGTGACATTTTCTGTTTCTTCCTGTATCGGCTGAGACCTTCGATTTTAGAATTTACACACTGACTCCAACTAGCTTAAGCAAACTAGAGAAATTTTGTTTTATGGATAGAGGGTTTGCTCAGAGGCCCACAACATGGAATGCAGCCAGGTACAGAAAGTTCCTAGTTTCTTCTTCACTCACGTTTTCTTCTCTATTTGTTTTGTTTTTGTTAGCCGATTGGATTCCCCAGGCCTGTTTCCGAGTCTGTTCTGCATAGAAGACGGTCCCACCCACACTGTTTATCAGTTTACATCAGCAGCGTTCAACAGTGAGATGATCTGAGGGCAGCTGGTCTGAGAGTGCCTTTCCAGATTTCAGGGACACAGTCTGGGACTGGCCCAGCTAGGATCGTGTGCCCAGGCCTAGTCCAATCAAATGGGAGAGGAGAGTCAGTCACAAACTACAAACAGGCTGCCATAGGGTTGCACCTGGCAGGGAGAGGAGAGGGGATTATGAGGGTGTGTAGGCCTGTCATGCCAAAGGGGACCTACTGCACTAACTCAAAGCCTGATTTCTACTAGGCACAAGTTAATTTCCTTCAAGATAACTCTTTGGGCTCCTGACCCAGAGCTGGCTTCACCTAATAATAAAGGGAAAGGTTAGGATTCTGTAAACTGAGTTGGAGAGCCCCAGGAAGAGGAACATGCCTGAATTCTACAAGCATCTAGTAGGGTGTGAGGGGTGAAGACACAGGCCCTGCCATGACCAGGAAAGAGGAGAAGCTGAGTCTCCTTAGAGAAACTTCTGGGCCTGGGCCTGAGGAAGGATGGGATTTCTGGGCTGCAGCACCGGCTGGAGCTGTCTGTCCTACCTCCTCCTCCCTTTAGAGGGAGAAGTCTAAGCAGAGCCAGATGCCTCCAGCTCTATCAAATCAACAAATCAGACCTCTTGAGGGCAGATCATGTAGGAAAGTCCAACACTCAGAACTCTTAGTCATAAAAAATGAAATCTACTTTAGCTTGTTCAGCAAAAAATGGATTTATTAAGTATTAGGAAGGGTTGTTAACCCTATAACAACCTCCGAATCAAAGCAGCTTAAGCAGTAAGAGGCTTATTTTACATTCACATCACAATCTAGTTGGGGAACTCAAGGGCCCAGACTCCTTTATTCTAGTGGCTCCACCAACTTTCTAGGGATCTTGTCTTCCACTGGATCCTCTGCACCGTGCTTGGAGATAAGAGCATGGAAGCTTGAACCATAGGTTTTAGGGACCAGGCACAGAAGTCCATCATTTCTGCCCACTTTCCATTACTCAGATTCAGCCATGTGGCCATACGCAAGAGCAAGGAAGAGTGGGAGAGGTGGTCCAGCTCTGTGTGTGCCCAACAACAAAGAAAAAATGGATATCTAGCCATTCTCTTAGGTGATGTTAGGAGGCACGAAGAGTCAGAGCTGAGGCTATTCTTCCCGGAGCGTTCCTGAAACCCAGCCACAGACTCCAGTGGGGGGCTCCCTTCTCCCCGTTTTCTTCCTTCAGGTTATTTACTTCCAAATTCAAGTCTCAAATGGGAGCTTTGGAAGGGCCAAGGCTTCATCCTTCCAGCAGTGCTGAGAATTTGAGTTCTGGCTCTTACCTGGAAGCAGGACTCATATTGTGAGCTTTTCCCGTAATGAGATCAACAGCCACAAAGGAGACATTTCTGCCACCAGAGGAGCATGGAGAGGGAGGCCTCCTGGAGATTGTAGCTCTGGCTGGAAGTTGATAAAATGGTATTGAGAATGAATTGTAAATTATTTTCAAATAGCTCCAAAGGCAAAAAGGCCAAGTGGCAGAAACACAGGCTCTTGGAATTGGGAGTGATGTGAGAGCTTATCTGTCTAGTCTTCAACTTAACTCAGAAATCCTCTCTACCCCAACAGCCCCATGATCGCTCAGCCCCACTGAAATAATTAGTGATTGGTGACTCAGTACTGCCTTAAAGGCAAGGCTTTTGGGTCACCTTTTGTTCTTAGAAGATCCTTTTTTTCCCCAAAGATTTTATTCATTTATTCGTGAGAGACACAGAGAGAGGCAGAGACACAGGCAGAGGGAGAAGCAGGCTCCCCATGGGGAGCCCGACGTGGGACTACATCCCAGGACCCCGGGGTCACCCCCTGAGCCAAAGGCAGACACTCAGCCACTGAGCCACCCAGGTGCTCAGAAGGTTCTTTTTTTTAAGTGAAGCAGAAATCCGGCTTTCTAGAACTTTTGCTGCTGGCTTCCATTCTACCCTGGGAAGGCACATGGAAAAATCTGTCCTTCGTGCATGTGACAATTTTTATGTTCTACCTTTCTATACTTTTTCTACTCTTCTCTAGGCTGAAAATCCCTACTTCCTCCCACTCCATTCCTCATATGATGATCTGCTTAACGGAGACCAATGGGCAGAAGGTCAGGAGGATGCATCCCCAGTGTCAGTGCTGTAAATTTCATTACTCCTTAAAACTGTCTCTGAGAGGTGCATAAACATTCCAGTTCTGCCTGTGGGAAAACTCAGGTACTGAGGAATTGGGCACTAGAAGAAACACAGAGTCCAGATCCACACTTGAAACCACTGTCCCGAATTCCACAAGCACTGCTGCCGCCAGGTCATAGCCCCCCTGGGTCCATCCAAGGGCTACTTATCTGTGTGCTGGGACCTTGGGCTCCCTTGGATTCCCAGAACTGAGGAGGTGAGGCCTAACATCACTCTGATGTTCTCAAATAGTGGCTGTCACATTGGTACCTTTCAAAAGTTCCTACAATTAGTAAAAGACACAGCCATGTGGACATAGAAACAAATTCTCTATGAGAGCCTCTATGATGTTACTGTGAATGTGTGAGTATGGTGACTCAGAAAAAAGGGCTCATTTACCCTTTTTCTGTTAGGAAGGAGAAAGAAATTTATGGCATCTTACTGAAACCTGTCATCTCTGCTGTACTTGGCCTCATGTGTCCCCACGAGAAAGGAAGGAGCCCCTTATTAGAGGAATCACTGGTGACCGTGCAGAGCTGCTCTGGAAATGACAGCTATAATACATTTGTTGTGGGCGGGTTCAAATGTGGGTATTTCTCAGGATGGCTCAACCATTCAGACCCCGCACAAAAATAATGGTTCCTTCCAAAAGTTCTGGATCCTTGGCAGTACCCATCTATCTATTTTATCCACTGTTTTCACAATTATAAAGGAAAGGGATGTTTACTGCAAAATATCTGGAAAAATAGATGCAAATATAAAGAAAGTTAAAATGACTAAGAAGAACCACAGCTAAGGATGTGGTGCCTGGATTTTCACACTAGTTACAGTTACGCCAATGTTAATGTCAAGTGATACACACAGTTTTATAGACTTTTTTTTCATTGAATATTGTGTCATATGGATACATACCATTGTCATATAGGTTCATTAAGAATATGGCTTTAAGACTGAACCACATTCTTGGGGCACCTGGGTGACTCAGTTGGTTAAGCATCTGACTCTTGATTTTGGCTCAGGTCACCCTCTCAGGGTCATGAAATCAAGCCTTGACTCAGGTTACGAACTGGATATGAAGCCTGCTCAAGATTCTCCCTCTCCCTCTTGTGCTCTCTCTCTTTAAAAAGAAAGAAAGAAAAAGAAAAAAAAAGAAAGGAAAGGAAGGAAGAAAGAAAGATCACAATTCACATTCCTTCTTCACTTGCTTATTCCTCAGCCAGGAAACATCATGTGTACCAGGCACTGTTGTAGGCTTTGGGGACAGTAGGAAACAAGACAGCCACATGTGGCCCTCAGCGACTCATAATCTGGTGGGAGAAGCAGATGTGGGGAGCTGATCCTTACAGAGGTGATGAGTGCCATGGAAAAGGGCAGAGCATCAGGTCAGCGTGGGAGAGAGGGACCTGAGGGGATGAGGGGCAGCCCCGGTCAAGTGGTCAAATGGTGGGCAGGGCGGTGGTGGGCTTTCTCTGAGCGGTGAAAGCTGGAAGTGATCAGATTCCTGAAGTGGGAGGTGGCGACAACCCTGGATAGGAGGGAGGAGCAAAGGATGGCTTCAAGGTTTCTTGCTTGAGCAACCAGGAGGGATGGCCCCATGACCAACCTGCTGGTGTAGGAACTTCAGGTTGCTTCCATTTCTCCTTTTTTGGCTGCTAATAATGCTGCAATGAACACCCTTCTCCATAAGTTTGTGGGAGCCTCTCTGTTTACGTCCTTGGGGTAAAGGAATCACTGGCTCATATGGTGGGATGGTTTTTAAGGATTTGGACCAAACACCTTCCAGAGAGGTGTTCCTGCCAAGTAGCAATGACAGAGCTCCTTCTGCAGTGCCCTCAGCCAGGACAGCAGCAGCGGTGATGACCACAGTAACCGTGGAATGTGTGTGCTTCTCCCGAGGTGCCAGGCCCTGTTCTAAGCACTTCACATATTTTTACTTATTAAATTCTCACAACACCACTCTGAAGTAGGTGTCATTATCCCCAGAACACAGTGGAGCTGGAGGAGGCACAGAGGTTAACTAACTGGCCTGCCGTCGCCCAGCAGGGACACAGTACAAACACACTGCCACCCAGGCAGTCCATACTTTCCACACACGGAGAAGTGTTTGGTGTCATGGGGCCAACTTCATATTTTTCTAAAATCTGTATTTCTTTGAACACTAGTAAGTCTGAATATTTCAATCTTTTGTCTTTTCTGTCATGTTTTTGGACATGCATATCTGTGTATGGAGTGTTTGGTGGCCCGTGTCACGTGGGTTGTGTGTTCAGTTGTGTAGTGTCTGTGTGTGTGTGCAGGTGCATGTGGCAGGTGCATGTGTGGAATGTGTATGGGTGTGTGTACGTGTAAATGTGTAAAAGCGTGTGTGTAAGGTGTGTGAATGTGCCTGTGGGGAGTATATGTGTCTGGGGTGTGTGGAGTGTGTATAGTTTGGGGTATGTATGTGGGGGGCTGTTTGTGTACATTTACACCCACAAAGTCATATGGGTCTAGTCATGAGGACCTTTGGAAAATTATGTTTTTTTTTTTTTTTTTAAAGATTTTATTTATTTATTCATGAGAGACACAGAGAGAGAGGCAGAGACACAGGCAGAGGGAGAAGCAGGCTCCATGCAGGGAGCCCGACGTGGGACTCGATCCCGGGACTCCAGGATCACGCCCTGGGCCAAAGGCAGGCGCTAAACCGCTGTGCCACCCAGGAATCCCGAAAATTATGTTTCTGAGGTGGTTTCTCCCTCAGTAAAATGGGAACAGTAGAGCATGCTTTTTCATTTTGGCAGAGGACGAGGGCAAATGAGAAGGCCCATGCCCAGAGCATTGCTCCCAGTGAGGCCTGCTGTGGCGGGGGGACATTTGGTCGTGGGGTTGTGCTCCATAGCTTTGTCCCCAGGAGTCTTCTTGGGCACATATCTGGTGTGTCTTTTGGCTGTGCGATTTCCTGTCGCACAGTGAGATTTGAAGGACGGCCTGAGGCCTGGCTGGGAGAGGGCTTCACTTTGCCTCCCCTTCCTCCCTGGTCAAGAGGAAAAGGCATGCTCACTAGCAGTTAGAGGGTCTGATTTTAAGCCCCTCGTTAGGTGACAAGGACCTGTGTTCTGCTTATCTCTTCCTTCTCTTGCCCCAGTGAGCAGCTTTCACTGTGGGCCTTGCTTTTCTGTCATGCGTCTGCCTCTTTCTGGCCACATAGACTTTGTTTTTGTTTTGATTTTTAAGAATTTCATTTATTTATTCATGAGAGACACACTGGGGCAGAGACGCAGGCAGAGGGAGAAGCAGGCTCCTCGCAGGGAGCTCGATGCAGAACTCGATCCCAGGACCCCAGGATCACATCCTGAGCCAAAGGCAGATGCTCAACACCTGAGCCACCCAGATGCCCCTCCATACAGACTTTGTGTAACATTTGCAGGTAATCTTGCTTGAGCGTGAGAAAACACAGTTTAGGATAGAAAATAATAAGTAAACCCCAACCCAGACCCAGGATCCATGTTCTCAGGAGGTGTAGGTGGCCTGTGGAGCACCTCTAGGGACTGAGTCCCATCTGGGGGGCTGGTAGAGCTGGAGAGTGCACCAGGGTGGCATTTTCTAGGTGATGCCTTCCTGGGGGCGCTTGGCCAGCCCGGGGAGGGGCCTCCTCTGGTAGGCCTGGAGCCTGGGGATGTTCCCTCCAGGAGGAGCTCGGATACTTCCACTTCAGCTGGGGAGGGGGTGAGGAGCAAAACCCAGGCCTGAACAGGAAGTACTGTTGTAAACGGAGTGAATCTCTTTATTTTACCAGAACCAGATGTATAAGTACCAGAAAAAAAGAGGAGCCAAAGGTTAAAAAAATAGACTACCGCCATCAGGAACAATGGAGTTTTATTGCCATGCGCGTTGATGGCATGGTTTATGAGTTACCGCTCTGTGCTAGACACACGGTGCGGGACAGAGGAGGACGGAGGCCCATCCTGCCCAGGAGGACGGACGTCCCCATGCACGAGTCCCACGCTGAGTGCTTCTAGGCCTGGCCCCACGTGTACCTCTGGGGGCCTGGGGCCCTCAGCCTGGACCATCTCTACAGTTTGAAAGTTGATCTCTGCCATCAGCCCTGTCTCATCCGTGACCCAAGTCCCAGATAGTGACCTTCGATATTGCATTCTCTGCAGCTCTGCTTAGCTGCCGCACCTGCTGGACATCATCCCTGAGAATATCAGACTGAACCATGTGGAGGCCTGATGTGTTCACAATGATGTGTGAGTTTGCACACAATTCAGATATAAGCAGAGCATCACCTTCTCCTCTGCTGAAAACTCTCCAGTGACTTCCCTCCTTCCTCTTTCCAAGTAAAAGCAGGAGGCATCCCGCCACCCCTCTGGCTCACCTGCCCACGCCATGCCAGCCCACTGGACACGGTCCCACCATGCCTCTGCATTTTACTCTTTCTCCCTGGAAAGCTGTCTGGGTGTCCATGGGTCTCTGCACCCACTCTGCCTGGTCAGGAGGCCCTCTCTGAGCACCTGTTTAATACAGCAAAGTCTCCTCTACCACCTACAGGCCCTACCCTCTTCCTGCTCATTGACCCCCTCCCGCATATTGTAAGCTTCCGGAGAGATTGTTTTGTTTTGTTTACTGCTGTAACCCTAGTGCTAGAACATTGTTTTTGGTTGTTGTTGTTGTTTTGTTTTTTTAACAAATAAGTCACATGAGAATTTTCTGTACAGAGTATTTCATTTTTTTAAAAGATTTTATTTATTTATTCATAGAGACAGAGAGAGAGAGAGAGAGAGAGAGGCGCAGAGACACAGGCAGAAGGAGAAGCAGGCTCCATGCAGGGAGCCTGATGTGGGACTCGATCCTGGGTCTCCAGGATCACGCCCTGGGCCGAAGGCGGTGCTAAACCGCTGCACCACTGGGGCTGCCCTGTACAGAGTATTTCAAATAGCAGATTAGGTTTCCCTCCCCGCTCCCATCCCTGCCTATCTCGGTGTGCTTAGGGAACGCAATGTCGACATTAATCTGAGCTACACAGAACTTAAAAGGTAGATGTTATAGAAATGCTAAAGGTATTGTCAACTCAAACAGTGTGTTGTCTGGGATGATCTACTCCTCCATTAGCAACGGGCAGCTGTATGGGACACCCTCAAGTATCGCTTCAAATCCTCTTGGCCCCCACCTTGTGGTCCAGAGCCTACGGCAGAGACCAGTTCTATGGACCGAGGGACTTTGAGGGGTGCGACCTGACCATGCCTTGCCTCGGGCTCCTGTAGTGTACCCAGCCTTGCGATTCCTGATTCTCACGGTCTCCTACGCCTGCGGGAAAGTGCTTGGCTCTTACCATGTGCAAGTTGGAAGTTCAGGGGCTTACTGCCCATGTTTCCATCCTCAACCAGTGGGGGACAGGAATTGATGGGTAAAGTCTCCTGCCCTTTGTTTCCCCAGAAGACAGTCGTGAGACACCATTCATAAACGCCTCAGGTCTCTCAGGAAGAAGTGCCAGCTCCCTGTTGTGGTGGCCATGTGGCAAATAGGTGGTGTTAACAGCTGATAGGTGATAGCATCATACTCAGATTGTTACCTGTGCTTGGAAGAAGTGCAGGTAGAAGGGGAGTATTATGATATGTGTAGCTGTGGCATCTGACCAACATAAAGGCAGCAGTAATTTTAAGGACAGCAGAGCTGGCCAGGTGCTACCCTGTAGGCTCAGGACAGCCAGTTATCAACTCAAGGTATGAGGTGAAGGGCAAAGGGGCCTCTGGCAGCATTTAAGAAGATGATTCTCAGCTGTTGTGGGTGGAATAAGTAGCTTGAAAAGGAGAGCATTTATTGACGTGGGGTATCACTCATGGCTAGGAGTTCAGTACCTGGCAAGGACACTTGGAACCGATCCTCATAGTGCCAAAAAGGCTTCTTGAAGTTTGGACATAAGAGGCAGATTTTTGTAAATGAGGTGAAGATCCTGGATTATGCCCTTGTGTGTGATTGAGGAAAAGGTTGAAAGGCTCTGGGTGTTGAGCCAGTAGCTGTGATAATGGAGGACATAGAGCAAGGGGAAGAGGGTCCTCTGGCACCACATCCAAAGATACTAAAAATATCTTTGCTTATAGGGTGCCCTCATGTTCTTAGATCCCGAGGACAGGAATAGAGTAAAACCCACAAAGGTCCTGGAGGTACAAGGTGAGCTCCCTGAATCATTTATTTTATGGGATATTTCAAACCTGGACCTTTCAAGTAAGAGTTGGTTTTTCCAGTAGGATGTGTGACATTGTGTATGTGCTGTTGCATAATTTCCAAAAACAAAGGAAAGCACAGGACTGGTCAGTGGAACCAAAAATTTGTTACAGAACACAGTAATGCTAGGACATTTTGCTATACAAAGAGGTAAGTAAATCAATGCAGTGTGATCAGAGCCCAAATTCACCCCACGCAGAGAGTCAGAAGATGTGGAGCTGAGTGCATAATTAACCCAGAGAGAGGCACCCTTCCTTGCCGCCCCTTCCCCGCTGTTTAGCGTGGGGGCTCTTTTTATATTATAGATTCCATAATTAGCTATGGAAGGACTTATTTTAGAGTTAAACAGAACTATTACATCAGGTTTTCTTGTTTAAACATTTGCAAACTGTACTTGACTCCTTGCCCACCAGTCCTTCCCCACTGCATTAGATGCCTAGTCCGACTCTAGCGTGTGGACGTCTCTGGAAGCTGGGCCAGGTCCTATAAGAGTTCTCCCATGGTACCTTGGTCCCTCTTGGGCAGATCTGCTGGACAGATGGGGTCGGACAGTCACACCTACTGTATGCCAGGCACTGTAGGGGCCCTGTGGGAGCACTCATGGGAGATGCAGGCGGGAGGGAGGCCAAAGTGGCCCCTGGGTGCACCTGCCAGTGGCTCCCAGATCTCCCAGTGGCAATGGCCTCAAGAGAGCAATAAGCCAGTGAGCATCTCTGCGAGCACACACATCCAGAGCCTGCTCTCCTCGTCCCTGCTTCCTTCAGCCTGACCTGCCAAGACAAATGCAAGGCACCATCCACCACCTGAGACGAGGGTGGGAGGTGAGTGCTGTTAATTTAATGTATCGCTGGAGACAGAGGCTGAATGTGCTGACTGAACATATTCTAATAACTCGGAGGGAAAAATCCATATTGCAAATCACCTTACTTAGTTTGGCTTTACAAGAACTATTTATTCCCCAGGAACTGCAGTGCATTTATCAATTTCATTCTCCTGGAAGCAGCATGAAACGGCACACAGATGAGCTCGGGAACCGTCTCTCCCCTAGCTATGAATGGAGGGTAGGAAAGAATGCGTGTAAGCTAGATCCTGTTCAAATCACCGATTCAGGCCGTGGCTTTGGGCAGTATGCACCAACACTCCTCACGTTTGGTAACATTAAGCAGCGGTCCCCCTCCCTGGGACAGAGGAGAAGAGAGTCATCTGTCATCCAGTCCGGTGCTCAGGCCTCTGCCGGGAGCTGGGGGCGGGGGTCGCGTAGGCAGGAGAGGAGGGGTATCTGTGGGAACACACAGTCGTCAATAATGCAAGAGGGTACACACGCAATGTCCCCTAGAAACTCGGATGATTGGGTAATTACCCGTCTCTGAGAAATATAGGGAAGGGAGGATGCCCAGCGTGCCTGCCTCTTCTGTACCCGGCCCTGTACCCACTGTGGGGTTTAACCACCGTCTAATCCGGCGCGTTGTTATCCCGGTTTGCGGCTAAAGGTGCCAAAGCCCAGAGAAGTTCGATTGGCTCAGGATCACATGGCTGGAAAATGTCAGATCTAAATCTAAGCCCTCTGACCTCAGATCTACGTCCCTGTCCTCAGTCCACTACACTCTGGATGGGGAGGGGGCACAAAAAGAACAGGATGCAGATACAGCATAAAGGAAGGGGGGTAAGATGGCTTCTGGCAAAGAAAGGACACCTGAGACTGCATGGTGGCAGCTGCAGGGGGTGGGGGGCTTCCTAGTGACAAGGGATCCCAACCCTATAAAAGGGCCAACTCCCTAGGGTGATCACACAGTGGCCTTGAGTGTCAGTCTCATCTCCCTGTGATTGAATTTCTCAGCCTCTTTGAGTGGGGGAGGGAAGACAGAGACATGAGGAGCCACTTTGGGCAAGTGTCACTGGGGGTTGCAGTAGGGGTAACTAAGGAAAAATCTGACATTCACAAAAGCACATTTTTCTGGACTTATGCATATTCTGGAGTATTCATTAGAGGCCAGGATAGAAGTACCCTTGTTTAAAATTCATAATTCACAACTTAGCCATTTCAATGACATCATATCCAAAAAAAGAGAAGATTTTCTTTAGAGCCTAAACATTGAAAGTCATTAAATTTTTGATTAAGCCTGACCAGTATTTTTTCTGAGTATTATGGACTGTGTCACTAATAATAGAACGACTACTCTATGGTATTTCTACACAATTCATCAGGGAGCCAGGGGAAACCATATTTGCCTATTCTTTTAATATTGATCTTTTACATCAGGTGACATTGATTTTAATTTGAATGGTTCTCTTTTCCTTGAATGTAGAAAGAATTTGAAAAAATGAATAGGGTAACTTACACCACAGCCCATTTTGTTTTTCCCATATAGACATTTAAACTTCCCTGTCTCAGAAACAAAGGTACAGAGAACACTGCTTTCCTACAGCCCCTAAAAAAGCATCCTCTGCCATTCTCCAGCCACCATACCAAGTAGGCACAAAGAGTAAGACAAGCTAAGAGACAAGAGGAGTAAGACACAGTCTCTCATGGGACTGAGCCTCCAGCAGGGGCTTCGAAGGAGCCCGCGAATAACTGGTATAAGTTTAGAGGTGCTAAGCATCATGGGAGAAGGACCAAGCTATGGGGACCACACAATGGAGAATCACATTTGGTTGAAGGATGAAAAAAAAACCTCAAAAAGAGATGGTGTTTTGAATGTTCATAGCATCATTATTCATAATAGCCCCAAGGTGCAAACAGCCCACATGTCCATCATCTGATGAGTGGAGAAACAAAACATGGCATATCCACGCAACAGAATATTATTGAGCCATAAATAGGAATGAAGTACTGACACGTGTTATAGCAGGGATGAGCCTTGAAAACATTATGCTAGAGTGAAAGAAACCAGTCACAAAAGACCACATATTGTGTGATCCATTTACACGAGAGGTCAAAACCAAGCAAATCCTTAGCTACAGGAAGTAGAGTGGTGGTTGCTAGGACCAGGAGAGATGGGGAGATTGGAAAGGGCTGATGGCTAAGGGCCAGATTCCTTCCAGGCCATAATGAAAGTGTTCTGAAATTGATTGTGGTGATGGTAGCACAACTCTGAATACGCTAGAAGTGATTGAATTATATACTTTAACCCCTATCCAGTTAATTAACACATCCATTGCCTCACAGATTTTTTGGTTTTGGTGAGAACATTCTTCTTGGCAAATTTCAACTATATAATAAAGCATTATCAACTGTAGTCACCATGTTATACTTACATCCTCAGACTGTATTGCTCTTATAACTGAAAACTTATACCCTTAACCAGCCTCTCCTTATTCCCCTTCCTGGCAACCACCATTCTATTCTCTGTTTCTATGATTTAATGGGATTTTTTTGTTTTGGGTTTTTTTTTTTAGTCCCTATCTAGATGATACTGTGTAGTATTTGTCTTTCTCTGGCTTACTTCACTTAACATAATGCCCTCCAGTTTCATCTGGGTTGCCACAAATGGTAAGATTTCTTTCTTTATTTCTCAAGGCTCAATGACATTCTATTATATATATATATATAAGTATACACACACACACGCACACATATATACAATATTTTCTTTGTCCATTCATCCAACAACGAACACTTACGTTATTTCCCTACATTAGCTATCGTGAATAATACTTCAATGAACATGAGAGTAAAGATATCTCTTTAAGATAATGATTTATTTCCTTTGGATATACATACCTAGAATGTAGGTTGCTGAATCCTATGGTAGTTCTATTTTTAATTTCTTCAGAAACCTCCATACTGTTTTCCATGGTGGCATTTCCACCAACAGCGTACAGAGTTTCCCTTTTCTCCAAATCCTTGCTAGCACTTGTCATACCCTGTCCTTTTGATAACAGCCATCCTAGCCACTGTGAAGTGATAGCTCATTGTGGTTTCAATTTGCATTTTTCTGATGCTTAGTGATGTTGAGCACCCTTTCATGCACCTGTTAGCCATTTGTATGTCTTCTCTGGAAAAAGGTCTATTCAGATATGCTGCCCATGTTTACATTGGGTTATTTGGGTTTTTGCTATTGAGTTGCATGACTTCATTGTATATTTGGGGTATTTAATCTTTAACAAACGTATGACTTGCAAATATTTTCTCCCATTCTGTGGCTTGCTTTTTCCTATTATTGATGATTTCTTTAGCTATATAGAATTGTAGTTTAATGCGGTCACATTTGTTTCTTTTTGCTTTTGTTACCTTTGCTTTTGGTGCCAAATTCAAAACAAATCATTGCCAAGACCAATGTCAAGGAACACAAACCCTATGTTTTCTTCCAGGAATTTTATAGTTTCAAATATTTCATTCAAAGCATTAATCCATTTTTACTTGATTTTTGTATATGGTTAAGTAGGATCCAGTTTCATTCTTATGCTTGTGGATATCCAGTTTTCCTAACACCTTATTGGAGAGACAATCCTTTACCCATTGTATATTCTTGGCTCTGTTGTTGAGCATTAATTGATCATGTATGTATGGGTGTATTTCTGGGCTTTCTATTCTGTTATACTGAATTATGTATCTTTTTTTTTTTTTATAAATTGGCCAAATTCTTTTTTTTTAAAGATTTTATTTATTTACTCATAAGAGACAGAGAGAGGTAGAGACATAGGCAGGGGGAGAAGCAGGTTTCCTGCAGGGAGCCCAGTGCAGGACTTGATCCTAGGACCCCTAGGGGGATCAGGGATCACTACCTGAGCCAAAGGCAGACACTCAACCACTGAGCCACCCAGGTGCCCCCTATGTATCTGTTTTTATGCCAATATCTTACTGTTTTGATTATCATAGATTTGTAATGTAGTTTGAAATTAGGAAGCATGATGCCTCCCACTTTGTTCTTCCTTTTCAAGATTTCTTTGGATATTTGGGGTCTTTTGTGGTTTCACAGGAATTTTAAGATTGTTTCTCATATTTCTATGAAAAATGCTACTGGAATTTTGATAGGGATAGTATAGAAAATGTAGATTACATTGTGTAGTGTGAATATTTTAATAATAATTCTTCCAATCAATGAACCCAGGTTGTCTTTTTATTTATTTGTATTTTCTTCAATTTCTTTGATCAACATTCTATGGTTTTCATTGTACAGATCTTTCGCCTTTTTGGTGAAATTTATTCCTAAGGATTTTATTCTTCTGATACAATTTTAAATGGGATTGTTTTCTTAATTTCTATCTGATAGTATGTTATTAATATATGGAAATGCAATTGATTTTTCTATATCGATTTTTTACACTGTAACATTACTGAATTTGTTTATTAGTTCTAACAAAGTTTTTTTGGGGTGAAGTCTTTAGGTTTTTCTATATGTAATATCATGTCCTCTGCAAACAGAGACATTTTATTTATTCCTTCCTAATTTGGATGACTTCTATTTCTTTTTCTTGCCTAATTGCTCTGGCCAGGACTTTCATACTATGTTGAATAAAAGTAGTAACAATTTAGCATCCTTGTCTTGTTCCTGACCTTAGAGGAAAAGCTTTCAGGTTTTCACCCATGAGTATGATGTTGGTGTGGGCTTGTTATGTTGAGGTCATGTTCCTTCTGTATGCAATTTGTTGAGAGATTTTATTATGAAAGGGTGCTGCATTCTGTCAAAAGCTGTTTCCGCACCTATTGCTCTGATTTTATGATTTTTATCTTCCTCTTTGTAAATGTGGTGCATCAAATCCATTGATCTGCGGATATTGAGTCATCCTTGCATCCTTGGAATAAATTCCACTTGATCATGATGTTCCATCCTTTTAATGTACTGTTGAATTTGCTTTGCTAATATTTTGTTGAGGATTTTTGCATCTATGTTCATCAGGGGGTATTGGCCTATAATTTTCTTATCTTGTGGTGTCCTTGTTTGGCTTTGGTATCAGGGTAATGCTGACCTTGTTAAATGAGTTTGGAAGTGATTCCTCTTCTTCAGTTTTTGGGAAGCATTTAAAAAGGCTTAGTAGTTTTTCTTTAAAAATTCTCTACAAGTTGGTAGAATTCACTAGTTAAGTCCTCTGATCCTGGACATGGTTGGCAGGTTTTGGTCAATGACTCAGCAGCTTCTCACTTCGGTCTATTCAGATATTCAGTCTTCATGATTCAGTCCTGGTAGGTTGTTTCTAGGAATGTATCCATTTCTTCTCAGTTATCTAATTTGTTGGCAAATAATTGTTCATAGTAGTATTTTTTGTACTTATTAATTCTGTGTTACCACTCTCACTGTCTTCTCTTTCATTTCTGATTTGAGTTGTCTCTCTTTATTTCTTAGTCTAGCTAAAGGCTTGTGAATATTGTTTTTCTTTTCAAAATATCAGCTCTTAGTTTTATTGACCTCTTCTATTATCTTTCTAGTCTCTATTTCATTTATTTCCACTCTGATACTTGTTAATTCTGTCCTCCTTCTAATTTGGGCTTAGTTTGCTATTCTTGTTTTTCTAGCCCCTTGAAATGTAAAGTTAGGTTGTTTATTTAAGATATCTCTTTTTTTCTTAATGTATTTATTATTACAAACTTCCCTCTTAGACCTGTTTTTGCTGCATACTATAAGTTTTGATATCTTGTATTTCCATTTTCATTTCCTTCAAGATTTTTTAAATTTTATTTTGATTTCTTCTTTCAGACAGTGGTTATTCAGGAGCATGTTGTTTAATCTCCACATATTTGTGAATTTTCCAGTCTTCTCTTTTAATTGATCTCTAGTATCATACCATTGTGCTCAGAAAGGACATTGATAGGATTTCAATCTTCTTAAATTTATTAAGACTTGTTTGTGGCCTAACATCTGATCTATCTTGGAAACTGTTCCATGTGCACTTGAAAAGAATGTGTGTTCTGCTGTTAGGTGGGATGCCTGATAGATCTATTAAGTACATTTGGCCTGACATATAGCTTAAGGCCAATGTTTTTTTGTTGATTTTTTTGTCTGGATCATCTATCCATTCTTGAAAGTGAGGTATTGAAGTCCCCTACTATTAATGTATTGCTGTCCATTTCTTCCTTCAGCTCTGATAACATTTACTTTCTATATGTACGTGCTCTGATATTGGATGCATAAACTGTACAATTGCTATACCCACCTAATGATTTACCCCTTTATCATTATTTAATGATTTTTTTTGCCTCATTAGAGTTTTTAGTTTATAGTCTATTTTGTCTGACATAAATATAGCTATCCTTGTTTTCATTTGTTTTTATTTGCATGGAATATCTTTCTCCATCTATCATTTTGAGCCATTATGGTGCTTAAAGCTGAAGTGAATCTCTTGTAGGCGGCATATAATTGGGTCTTGTTTTTCTTTTATATATTCAGGTACTATGTATTTTTTGTTTGGAGAGTTTAGTTCATTTACATTTAAAGTAATTATTGATAGATATGGACTTGCTATTGCCATTTTGTTAATTGGTTTTTGGCTGTTTAGATTTCCATTGTTCCTTTCTTTCTGTCTTTCTCTCTTCCTTTATAATTTGTTGGTTATCTGTAGTGTATGCTTTGATTCTTTTTATCTTTTGTGAATCTCCTGTAGGTTTTTACTTAGCTCTTACCATGAGGCTTACATGTAACATCATATATTCATAACAGTCTATTTTAAGTTGATAACAAGTTAACTTCAAATGTTACATACTTACATATATTTTTACATACACACTTTCAGATATATATTTTTACATATCCCCCACCCATATTTTGTGTTTTTGGTGTCACAATTTACATCTTTATATTGTATATCCATTAATAAATTATTGTAGTTAGAATTACTTTTAATTCTTTTGTCTTTTAATCTTTATAGTAGAGTTATAAATAATTTACCCATCTCCATTACAATATTAGAGTATTCTGAATTTAACTATATATTTACCTTTACCAGTTTTATACTTTCATATATTTTTATGTTACAAATTAGAGTCCTTTTATTTTATATTGAAAAATTCTCTTTAGTATTTCTTGTTAGGCCACTCTAGTGGTGATGAACTCCTTCAGCTTTTGTTTGGGAAGCCTTTTTTTTTTTAATCTCTCCTTCAGTTCTAAATAATAACTTTTCTGGGTAAAATATTCTTGGTTGGCAGATTTTTTTTCTTTCAGAACTTTGACTATATCATCCCACTCCTTCTGGCCTTCACATTTCTGCTTAAAGATCCACTGATATTCTTTATGAGAGTTCTTGTATGTAGCAAGCTGTTTTTCTTTTGCTGATTTTATAATTTTCAACTATGACAATTTAATTATAATGTGTCTTGGTATGGCTCTCTTTGAAATTCTCTTATTTGGAACTCCCTAGGCTTCCTGGATCTGGATGTTTGTTTCTTCCTCCAGGGTAGGGAAGTTTTCAGCCTTTCCTTCCTTCTTTCTTTCTTTCTTTCTTTCTTCTTTCTTTCTTTCTTTCTTTCTTTCTTTCCTTTCTTTCATTGTATTTATTCATTTTGAGAGAGAGTAAACAAACACACACACACACACACACACACTTGTGAGTGGAGGAGGGGCTGAGGAAGAGGGAGAGAGAGAGAATCTCAAGCAGATTCCATGCCAAGCTTGGAGCCTGATGTGGGGCCTGATCTTACCACCATGAGATCATGACCTAAGCCAAAATCAAGAGTAATACGCTTAATCAACTGAACCACCCAGGTGCTGCAGCCATTATTTCTTTAAATAAGCTGCCTGCCCCTTTCTATCTCTCTTTTCCTTCCTCTATAATGCATGTGTTTGTCTGTTTCATGATGCTGTGTAAGTCTTTAAGGTATCTTTATTCTTTTCATTCTTCTTTCTTTTGCTCCTCTGATTGAATTCCACTGCCTTGTCTTTGAGGTTAATCACTTATCTCGATTTCACTAAGATCAGTTTTTGGACATTTATCCTGTTCTGTTTTTTTGGAACATATTTCCCTGTTTCTTCATTTTCCTTGATTCTCTGTGTTTGTTTCTGTGCAGTAGATAAAACAGTCATCTATCCCATTCTTGACAGACTAGTCTCACAAAGGAGAAGGATCTCATCAGTCTGCTTGGCTTGAGCTCCTGATTGACTATCAAAACTCTGTGATTGTTTAAGCTGTCAACTTTGTTCCCAGTTACTTCTAGTATTTGAAAGTATATCAAGATTTGTCCACATCCCCAAAGGGGAGGATCACAGTCATCACCTACAAGCAAGATGATTAGAGCCTGGACTCTCAGGTAGCAGCTGAGAAAGTAAGAATTCAAACCCATTCCAGGGAGAAACTGGGAGATGGACATTTTTTGCCTACACCCTCTGTGGTGAGCCTGGGTGCAGAGCCAGATGGTAGGTGCAGATTCCTGTGTCCATTTAAAAACTGCTTTTTGGCTTTTTATAATCCTGTGGGATTCATGAATGTAAGTCTCACTGACTGTCAAAGCTGGGTGATTTGGACGCCCATCCTTTGGGTAGTAGCCATAAAAGTTGGAGTGCTACATGTATGGAAAAACTCTTTCCTGGAACATACTGGTGACTTGGTTTTATCATTGAAGTGAGGCAGCAAAAAGGCATGGGACGTGCTTACTGGGTATCAGGCAATAAGGACCCTAATAGTCATCATCTAGATGCATGCTTCTTAGTACCCCCAGGCAGCAGCTTTTAAAGTATGCAATCAAACCCCTTCCAAGGAAATACTGGAAAATGAGTACTTTTGCCTGGTCCCTCTGCATTGAGCCCTAGGGTGATCACCACAGTGAGTACTCATGTGCCCATTAACTGCTATTTTTTTGTTTGCTATAGTCCTATGGGACTTATGAATGCAAGCCCCATTGGCTTTCAGAGATAGATGACGTGGGGACCCATTTCTAAGGTGGCAGCCTTAGCAGTTGGATCACTAGATATATGGGCCAACCCTTTGATCCTCAGGGAGAATCTAGGAGTTAGGAATTGCCTCTCAATTGTATGGCCCTGTGTCAGAGGCAGGGTGCATGGTGAGAATGTGTCTCAGCCCTTTCTGCTTATTTTAATGTGGGTATTTTCTCAATTGCCCAATATATAGGAGTCACTCAACTAGTTTCTGGATCTCTCTCAGAAGGAATTTCCCTGTGTGTAGCTGTAAATTTGATGCATCCATGGGAGGAGGGAAATTCAGGGATCTTCTGTGTCACCATCTGGGCTAGACTCCCACAGACCTTCTTTTAAAACAAGTTAACAGAGGTGCCTGGGTGGCTCAGTTGGCTAAGCATCTTTCTTCAGCTCAGGTCATGATCCCAGGGTCCTGGGATTGAGACCTGTGTTAGGATCCCTGCTCATTGACGAGTCTGCTTCTCCCTTTCCCTATACCCTCCTCTTGCTCAGACCCTCTCTCTTGCTCTCTGTCAAAAAATAAATACAATCTTTAAAAATAAATAAATAAAGCAAGTTAGCAGTCTCTCCTCCCACCTCTCATTCACACAGATGTTGGTATGATTTTCCCTGAACACAGTCAAAGTCACAGTTTTCCACATGGCCCTGTTGTCCATATGAAGCCTTACAGCTTTCAGAGCCCTCTCAGCATTGGGAGGGGTAAATGCCCCTCTTTCTCAAACATGCCAGCCATTTTCATGCCATATGCTGTATTTATGATGATCTTTCAGTCTAGAATGTCTTCCCTGGTTAAGAAATCACACTCAAGATCTAAATGAAATTGGGCCTCCCATTTCTCCTGATTGGAATTGATCATACTTTCCTCTTTGACCCCCTCCCCCATAGTTATCTGGTGTCTAATATTTATTTCATTTTGGCTTTTGTATTTTTCATACTCCTTTGCCTATAATAGATGCTTCATAATGGCAGATAATCACTCCTTTATGTCCTTTGGATATTGTTCGGGTATTACTGTGCACAAGTCATGGAACTCAATATTATGAAAGATTCACATTTAATAAGATAGAGACCTTGACTTTAAGAAGTTTCAAGTCCATACTCTCAATATGTGTGGTAGAAAGAGATCTAATATCTTAAGTATAACAAGAGCTCTTACAGATCAATAAGAAAGAATGAACATCCCTGTAGGAAATGGAGGTAATTTTAGATGCTGCTGGTGAGAGTCCCCAGTCACCACTGTTCTGGAGGGTAGTTTAACAAAATACATTTAAAATATGTATCAGCTTTGGTTCAGTAATTCCACACTAAGGAATTCCACACTAAGGAGCTTCACCTAAGGAAGCAATTAGGACTTGCACCAAGATTACATATTATCATAACTTAACATCATTATGTTAGAGACCAGGTGATTTATAATATTGAAAAATGGAAGTAGCACATCCATAGAATAGGATATTTTTCAAAACTAAAAATCATGTTTCCAAAAAGTATTTAATGTACAGGAGAATATCTAGGATAAAATATGGAAAAAGGAGAGTACACCCAATGACCTGTTTTGGTACTAAAGTGTATCACTTAAAAGAATTATTTTAGGTTTTAAAAAATAATGACTACATGTTTATTTTAAAATTGGAAAAAGGGATCCCTGGGTAGCACAGTGGTTTGGCGCCTGCCTTTGGCTCAGGGCGCGATCTTGGAGACCCGGGATCGAATCCCACATCAGGCTCCCGGTGCATGGAGCCTGCTTCTCCCTCTGCCTGTGTCTCTGCCTCTCTCTCTCTCTCTCTCTCTCTCTCTCTCTCTGTGTGTGTGTGTGACTATCATAAATAAATAAAAATTTTTAAAAAATTGGAAAAAAATTGGCAGAAGAATATTAAATCTAATAGGAGAGCTAAGGCACATATAGAAAGGCCCAGGGCTAGTATTCAACCAGTACACACCAGTATGCTCCAGTATGTGCAGCTATAATGCCTCGTGGCCATGTGATGGGTTGGCACCCTGACATATGGATTATTAAAAATGTTTAACATCACCTATACAAATAACTATGGTCAAAGGGAGAAAGGGACACATTCCATAAAGCCTATACATAGTGCTTCTAAAAATGACACTCAATGAAAAGAATTGCTTGAAAACTCTTAAGAAAGGAAATGAAATAGGCCATCAACTTGATAGAATTTTAGAATCACTGAGCTTAAATCTGAAAAGAATCTTGAAGATTAACAATGTCACCAATGGAGAAAATAAGGTTCAGAAGTATTCACCCACTCACCTAAGGTACAAAAGGTAGGGTGGTGTTATGGTTGAATTGTATCCCCTCACAATCCCCAAATTCAAATACTGAATTCCTAAACCTGGTTCCACAGAACATGGCCTTATTTGGAAATAAGGTCATTGTAGATGTAATTGGTTAAGTAAAAATGAGGTTATTAAGTTGGGCCCTAATCCAATATGGCTGGTGCTCTTATTAAGAAGGGAAATTGGGGGGCACTTGGCTGTCCCGGTCATTAGGGTGTGCGACTTTTGATCTCAGGGTTGTGAGTTTGAGCCGCGCATTGGGTGTAGAGATTACTTAAAAAGAAAATCTTTAAAAAGGGGGGTGTGTGTAATTGGAACACAGACATGCACATAGAAAGAACACCATGTAAGTGTGAAAGCAGAGATTAGGGTGATACTTCAAGTCAAGGATTCCAGCCAAGGATTAGCCAAAGATTGCCAGCAAACCACCCACAGCTGGGGGAGAGGCCTGAGACAGATTCTCTCTCACAGCCCATGGAAGAAACCAATCCTGCCCACACTGCTATATTAGACTGCAGCATCCCGATCTGTGAGACAATCCATTGCTATTATGTTAGCTGCTTGACTTGCGCTACTTGGTTAGAGCAGCCTGAGTGAACTATTACAGGTGGGAGGCCAGCCTAGAACTCGGGTGTGCTGACTTCCAGCCCAGTGCCGAGCCTTTGAACATATTGCAGTTTGTCTAGTAGAAGTTTCCCAACTCAGGGAACTCTTAGACCCTCTCTGCATGGAGCTTTTTCTGATCTTCATGCTCAGGATGGAACTTGTTTTGAATTCCAAGCCAAGATGAGGTTGGAAGTTGGACATTGAAGGTCACGAGGACCTTACGTTGCAGGCTCCACATGTTGCTGGAAAGGGGTGCTGATTCCCTCACCTGAGTATGAGGCCTGATAGACGGCAGAACCTGGGCTACATGATGCTATTCGTGTTGCCCTTGAGTGTGTGATTTTTCTGATTAAGATTAAAATGGCAAGTTTGTGGCAAGCACCTTCATCCCAGGGAGTTGGCTGCTCTTCTGACATTCCTCCTCCAGGCACAGATGTCTGAGGTTGGAACACTGAGTTTGGGACTTTTAATTCAATCCAGATTATGTACCGAGTATGCTTACCATTAGGGCAAAGAAAGAAGCTTTATAGGAGGGTGTCTGGCTTGGCAGAGCTTCCCCTCTGGTGGAAGGCAAGAGGTACTCCCAGGAGGATGGGCAACAGCAGCCTCTCCACCCATGAAACACAGAGGACGAGAAGGCAGGAAGTGTGAGGTATTGTCACCAACAACAGGCAACAGAGACCTCCTGCCTTACCTAGCCGCACAATACTCTGGTCCATGCTCAGAACCACCTGGAGCCCAGAAGCATCTGAAGACTCGAAAGGTGTGGGCAGTTGATGTGGTTTGTGTCTGAAGGTTGCATTGCGATGTCAACTCTTAGGATAAAACTCTTTAGGCACTAAATAAGCCCCTAGGACTCAGTTTCTTTAACTGGAAGTTAGGGAGGCAGATATGAGCGAGGCTCTGGGGCTTTACAGGTTTTCAGCCTCATCCCGCCCAAGCTGGAGTCTGGCAGAAACTAGTCCGGCCCCAAAGAAACCAGCCTCTGGGGCCCAGGCAGGACAAACACGATTTGTTTTATGATCCACAGAACCTTTGAAAATGGAGTATTTTTCTACAAAGCAGCTTTATTTTTTTTTTTTTTATTTTTTACAAAGCAGCTTTAAACACAAACAAGAGGCTCTTCTGGAAACCACTGCCTCAAGCTGTATGAGGAAAAAAGAGGAGAGAAAGAAAAAGGAAAAAAAAGAAAGAAAAGAAAGAAAAAGAACAACCCACAAATTAAAGTCCATAATACATTTTGAACATAGTTTGTGGTTTTATAGTCACTTTAATCTTTCTTTCCCCTAAACTCCTCCGAAGATGTGAGCATTAGCTGAGCCAACACACAGTTGCACTTCTGAGCAACGAACTTGTAAAACTAGACTCTGGACCCCGTCCATAACAGCTTTGTAACATCTCCAAGAGCAAAGGGTGACATGATATATTGAAATAGATCCAAGTAACCATTACTATGTTTTGTGTCAAAGAGCTGTTTCATTAACATCTTCCAGGGGTAAACCAGGCCGGTCTGTGACGTGTACTCCCTCCGCTCTTCATGGGTCAGGTGGACACAGTCAGGCCCAACAGTCCCAGAGGCTGCGCTCTTTCCACCCAGGGTATCCTCGGGCTGAGCTCAGGTGACACTCGGAGAGGCAAAGGTGAGCACACAATGGGGAAATGTGGCCCTGAAAGAATGTTCTACAGTGCCCTATACCTTGTGCTAGATTTCATGACCCCTGCATTCACTGGATCCATCTGACCCCGATACTGGGCTCTTGGCATGTGCTTAACCTTCCCCTAATGGGACAAGGCATCGGTTTTTTTGCTTTTTGTTTTTTTCCAAGTCTCAATTTTGAAGAGGAGAATTGTGTCTCCAGGCTTGGTCTTTGTTCTTCTCTTTTCTTTTTAAAAAGATATTTATTTATTTATTTATTTATTTATTTGAGAGAGAGAGAGAGAGAGAAAGCATGGGGCGGAGAGGTCAGAGGAAGAACTGGAGAGGAAGAAATAGATTCCCAAAGAAGCAGGGAACCCGATGCGGGACTTGATCTTGGGACTCCAGGATCATGATCTGAGCTGAAGGTAGATGCTCAATGGCTGAGCCGCCCAGGCTCCCCTGTTCTTCTCTTTTCTGAGGGGAACCTGATACCCATGGGCCAAGGAGAGCCTCACAAGAGAACCTGTTGGACAAGGGACAATATAGAATCAATTTAAATCCTTAGCATCATAAACTAATCTAAGAGTGTTAACATTTCAATATATGTGAAAATAGGAACTTCATGTTGAGTTCATGTGTGCACACTAGTGAGAGAGCCAGGCTTTTAGAGTTGTGTGGCCTGTGTTCAAGCCCTGACCTGTCAGCCCACTGTCCTCACTCCAGGCAGGATGAGGCTCCCTCATGGGATAGCCGTGAGGGGGTGTGGAGGTGGTCAGGGCACAGCGCTACAGAACCATTTGTCTGTTTAAAGATTTTGTTTATTTATTTGAGAGAGCATGAGCAGAGCAGAGGGAGAGGGAGAAGTAGGCTCCCTGCTAAGCAGGGAGCCTGTCTCAGGACTTGATCCTAGGACCCTGGGATCATGACCTGAGCTGAAGGCAGACACTTAACCACCTGAGCCACCCAGGTGCCCCTGTTTGTCTGTGGTTTTACAATCATTCCAGTGTCCCTTCACAGGGGACCTTTGGGATCTTTACTTCTGTGCATCTCCCATCTTGAAAGGCACAGGACATGGGTTTGGGTTTTCCCACTTGTCTGAGCAAAAATGCCACAAATTCACACAGAGCGCAGATCCCAACAAAGCAACACCACTTCTGTTGTCTCTGATCTGGCTTGTCCACCTGTAGTGCATTCCAACAGGAGACCTCCAAGGACAGAGGTCAGGGAGTCCCTCAGTCCTTGTGACTGGAGATGTCTAACTGGCTCTGAACCCTTGGCTGCATCAGCACACAGACAAAGGGGAGAAGGACAAATTCGGAGCATGTGTGTGTGTGTCAGGGGGTGAATGGGAGGAACAATCTAGAAGGCAGGGAAACAATGCCAGGACCAAGAAAAGGGGTTTCTATGAGAGAGAAGAGTTGGGTGCCGTGAGGAGGTACCGTATGATGAGGATGATGACGAGACCACAGGACTGGATGACAAGGAGGTCCCGATGGCAGGATGACTGAAGCTGCACTGCTGTGATCTGAGGAGGAAAACAAGGGCCAAGATGATGACCTGCAGACAGTGTCCCAGCACTAGGAGTTGAGAGAGACCAGTGGCCCGTCAGTAACCCTGAGTCCCTGGGAAGGAACAGTTCCTCTTTCGATTCCCTTCCATTCCAGCTGGTGATGTCAGAGAGCACCTCTGTCTCACAGCGGTGGGTCCCCAGTGTCCCTTCCATGCTGGCTCATCTTCTCTTGGAAACAGAGAGCAGGCCTCAGGCTTAGAGGCATCCTCAGACAACAGCTACATTTTGATGATCCTGTTTTGTTTTCATTGAATTTAGTATGATTGTTGTCGTCTTCCTACTACTGCTTTCCTCCTCCTCCTCCTCCTCCTTCTTCTTCTTCTTCTTCTTCTTCTTCTTCTTCTTCTTCTTCTTCTTCTTCTTCTTCTCCTTCTCCTTCTCCTTCTCCTTCTCCTTCTCCTTCTCCTCCTTCTCCTTCTCCTTCTCCTTCTCCTTCTCCTTCTCCTTCTCCTTCTCCTTCTCCTTCTCCTTCTCCTTCTCCTTCTTCTTCTTCTTCTTCTTCTTCTTCTTCTTCTTCTTCTTCGTCTCTGCTTCTGCTTCTTCCTCATCTTTTCTTCCTCCTCCTCCTTGTCCTTCTTCTTTTTTTAGAAAGAGAGAGAATGAGCAGAGGGAGGGGCAAAGGGAGAGAGAGAATGTGAAGCAGACTCCATGCTGAGCATGGAGCCCAACACGGGGCTCAATCTCACAACCCTGAGATCATGACCTGAGCCAAAATTCAGAGTCGGACGCTTAACCAACTGAGCCACCCAAGGTCCCCTAGTGTGATTATCTTCTATGTCTCACGAATGATACTCTTTTTCCCATTTAGCATTATACTAAGAAATTTCCTTAGAAACTAATTAATCAAAGTAAAACTGAGACCATTTAAGGAAACAAGATTGAGCAAATAGACTACAAGTGGACTGTGGAGATGGCAAAAAGAGAGTACATCATGGTGCAAGGATGTGGCACAAATAATGGTCCCTGAAGGAGTGAAGTGGGCAAAGGCTCTGGTGGAGGGGGAGCCCTGGAGTCCAAGTCTAGGAGCTGGCATGGCTCCTTCCAGAGAGGCACTTTGTTTATCTGGCCTTACAGCTTGTCGTGAGAGATGACCATGAGGGTTGCCTTTGCAAAACTGCCCATTTTGCAGCAGGATGACCAACCCAAACACAATGTCAGTCCCTGTAATTTCGAATCTGAATTTGTACCACTTGGGGGTTTTGCTAGCTGCTCATTGCTGATATAATACTCACAACCTGGAGCGACATACTGCAAACACCAATACTGTGGCCACTGTCCTGGTCCCCAGGTCCCAGCGATGCTTGACAGGATGGCACCAGCCCCCAAACCTGTTCCTGAACATCATGGTTTGGTGAACTGCCTTCCAGGCTTCAAGCTGCTAGAGAACGAACAACAGAATAGATACACAAGCCGTCACTGTTACATCACGTATGCAAGCGTGAAACACCGGCTCCACATCCCTCCCTGGTGAGGAGCAAAGAGAGGAGAGATGGTGATTTAATCAAAGGGAATCAGCTCGGCAGTGACACTGTGCAGACACAAACAGAATGAGGGATAGGTCTGTCTTCCTTTTTCCTTCTTGACCCCATAAAGAAAATAAAACACACATGTGGGGAATGTAAAGTAGTGTGTGCCTTTGAACACAGTAGCCTGTGTTCAAATTAAGGATGAAAATCTAATGCTTTTTGGGGCTGGTATTGAAAAATTTATGATGTTCTGAAGACAAGATGTTTATCATTCATTTTCTCCTTCATTTCCCCCAGGAGAATCCAATCACTGGTTAGTGCTCCATGCTCCCTCTGCACAGTCCTGGTGTCTCCACTAGAGAAGAAAAATGGTTAACACAACAGGCAGCCTGTAAGATTTGCCTTTAATTAAATAGTCCAGGAGGCAGGAATTAACTTACAATTTGACCAAAACTAAAGCTCTAGTTTAATTGAATCCACATAATGTCTGCTTTCTTTCTTGTTGGCCTTCTCTTGGTTTCTGCTTTCCTCTTTCCTTGAGCTTTGACTTTTGGCTTCTAGTTTGAGAGTGTTTTCTCTCAGAAACCTTAGAAAAATGAATATAGGGCAAATGTATAGTGGCTTCTAGAGAACTCCCCCAGTCTGGTCCCAGAGAGTTTTAACCAGGCCCTGACCCTTCATGATCCCCCTCCAGGACCACAGGCTCTATTAGAGACATGCTCCATGAGGTCAGGCTCCATGAAGACAGGCTCCATGAAGAGCAGACTCTATGAGGACAGGTTCCATGAAGGACAAGCTCTATGAAGTCAGGCTTCATGAAGGACAGACTCCATAAGAGCAGGCGCCATGAGGTCAGGCTCCATGAGGGTCAGGTTCCATGAGGGTCAGGTTCCATGAAGGGCAGGCTCCATGAAGGACAGGTTCCCTGAGGACAAGCTCCATGAGGACAGGCTCCATGAAGACAGGTTCCATGAGGAGCAGACTCCATGAGGACAGGCTCCATGGGGGGCAGGCTCCATGAGGTCAGTTTCCATGAGGTACAGGCTCCATAGGGCAGGCTTCATGAGATCAGGCTCCATGAGAACAGGCTTCATGAGGGTAGGCTCCATGAGGACAAGGCTCCAGGAGGAGCAAGCTCCATGAGGTCAGGCTCCATAAGAACAGGGTCAATAAGGAGAGACTCCATGAGAACAGGCTTCGTGAGGACAGGTTCCATAAGGGCAGGCTCCAGGCTGGCACCAAGCCCACCAACTCAACAGGCCAGGAGGGGGCCCTTGGGTTCTACACAGGTCAGGACTTACCAAACTGAACACTTTAAATGTGAGGAGAGAGTCCTCTCTCCCTCTCTCCTCTCTCTCTCTCTCTCTCGTTCTCTCTGTGTGTCTGCCTCCTGCCCAGCCTCTCCCCCTTCACATAGAAGACATTCAGTCAATCTAGAATCACACATCCCACACAGCCATGGAGCATGGGGACCAGCTGGTGGCTTTGTTCTTCCATGCTCATTAGCTCTGGAAAGGGAATGGCTGATACATTTCTGGTTCAGATTTTGGAATGTCCAGATTTTTTCAGACTTCGGGGTCTGTACATGCAGATGAAGAATCAGCAATATAAGGTGGTACAATTATACAAAAACCCATCTTCATCGCAGGTGACACCATAGTGAATAAGGTAAGAATGAACCTGGTGATGATGGAACCCCTTAATTATTCAGCTCCCCTAGAGCCAGGCACTATGGCAGGCACTTTGCCCACAGGATCCCCAGTCCTCCCACCTTCCTGTTGTATGTGAACATCCTCACTTTACACATGAGGTGGTTGAGCCTTAGAGAAGTTGCTCATGTCCTCAGTCAGGCAGACAGTAGGACAGAGAGTACATCAGGGGCAGACAGGGCAAGGAGAGGGGCTCTAGGTGCAGGAAGCTGAAAGTGGCCCTTGGGTTAATCCGATGGTTCTGCTATTTGAGAACCTGGCCCTGTAAGCCCAGAGACAAGGGGACAGGGGTGTCTTGCTTAGAGAATAGAATGGAGGTGGCCTCCCAATGTCCTTGCACAGAGATAGAGGTGAGAGTCTCTCCATGCTACGTCCCTATGGAAGAAGCAGATTTCAGTGGATACTTCAGGAGTGGCTGGAGCCACTGAGATTGAGTTGTTCTACCCCTAGAATGCAGGTGAGGGAGGTTTGCCTTCTTGTCTCTGGAAGTGTCGACCGCAAATGAGCTAGCTGAGTGCCAGGGACTGGATGAGACTTCCATTCAGGTATCTGAGACACTCAGAGCTCTCTGGTCCCATATGAAGTCTTTACCAAGCCAGGAACATGATTCTGGAAGGAAGAAGGACTTTTGCAAGTGAAGTGTATTGCAGCCCTGGCTCAGAGCTGGACAAGGAGTGACAACAGAGCCCCTCCCATGCCAGGTGGTGGGCCCCGGAGGGAGGGTGCGGATGGACACAGGCACGGAGCTGCGCTGCAGAGGGGGCTGTGTCATGGACGTGGGCTACCGTTTCCATGGCATAGGGCCATGTCCCATTATATGGTCACCAGGAAAGCACAGAAGCACACACCTTCTCCAGGGTAAAGGAAACAGCCTGGTGGCCCTGCATTCAAAGCTCAGCACCATCACCTCCCATGAGACCCATGAGACCTCAAGCAAGTTAACTAACTTCTGCCTTCCTCATCTGTATGATGGGGTAGCAACCACTGCCTTCCTTCCAGGCTTGCTGTAAACGCAGACGGAGACAGTATCTGTACAGTCACTGGCATGGGTCCTGACCCTCTAGCCAATGCAGCATCAGTGGCAGCCTGTGAAGAATAATATCATGCTTCATAGTACTTTATGGATTCTGAAACCTCTTCTTTTGTCTTCATCACATTAGGATATGGAGATGGTTACACCCATGTTACAGACCAGCAAATAGAGAGGTTAAAGAACTTGCTTCAAAGCCAATCTCAAGGCCACTGCTCATTCCACTACACTAAGACTCTTTTCTTTTCTTTTTTAAAGATTGTATTTACTTATTCATGAGACACATACAGAGAGGCGGACACAGGCAGAGGGAGAAGCAGACTCCCTGCGGGGAGCCCAACGCGAGACTCGATCCCAGGATCCTGTGATCACGACCTCAGCCAAAGGCAGCTCAACCCCTAAGCCACCCAGGCATCCCTCTGTTTTCTTTTGTTCCCTTTTTGGTTAAACCCCACTGCTACCCATAAGCCCCCTTCCCTTGCAAGCTTCAGAGACCAGACGACAGGCAGCTTCCTTCCTACTCCGGGTCTGTAGCAGCAAGCCCGTGCTTGCTGTCCCTGGCTCCCGGGTGACAGGCTGTCTGCTGCCCTCGGCTTACCTAGCCACCTTTCACGTAGCAGGGGTGGGCTTCTTGTCTTCCCTCCTGTCCAGCTCTTACTAACTCAATTAAAATGCATCCCGTCACTCCAAGGTGTAAGCGTGTCCCCAAGGTTGTCCATGGAGAGATGCGTTTACAGTAAAGTAGTCTTCGAAGTGGCTTAAAGGCTTGCTGCAAAGTGGAAGACCAGCTTTCATTATTCGAGATGCGTTTGCAGGGCAGAACTCGGCGCTGCTCCACATCCCCGGCAAACACCACACTGGCATCGAAATCAAGGAAGCAGAAGTGTGATGATGAAGTTCGCAAAACAGGGAGCAGGCGGCTCCACACTGAGCCCTAGAAGAGGTTTGGCCTGCTGTAGTTACTATGTCAGGACCCAAAACTCTCGGATCGGAAAGAACGTCAAATGCGCTCACCACTCCAGAAGGCCCCGCAGCAGGCCCCACGCAGCAGATAAAGTGGTCAGCAGATCTTCTAGGGCCTGGGCTCACCTTGACCTCCTTCCGGGCCCATTCCATCTTGACTCTTTTTCTTTACCTATCCATCCAAGACCTTGCTATGGTCAGAGGTCACAAAATGAAAATCATGCCAGACAAGAGCTTTGCTGATGTCTTAGAGTTTCTACTGGTGACCTAATTCCCTGTGTCTGTTATTCATGACTTTTCTATTTTTTTTCCTCTCTTGTTTATAAGAGCAAATTGCTGGACTGAGATCAAGCAGTTCATGATGCCGAAACACCCAGAGAGGCTCCAATGCAATGCAGAGAGGCCTCCTGGCGCCAGCATCACCCCACTGAGCGGCTGCCCTGCAAGCAGATCTACGGGTACCTGGGCTCAGATGGGCACCCGGGCTCAGCAGGGCTCACAGCTCAGGCGCACAACAGCCACTGCGCTGGGGCTTGCCTCGGCTCTAGTAGGGAGCCTCGCTTTTATCTTTAGGTGAGGGGCAAGGGCTGGGAGCAGGTGACTCACTAGTGTTCGATAGAAGAATGAGTGTTGGTGGGTGAGGTGCTAGCCAGAATAACACCTTTGAATGCTTTCCTATTTTGTTCTCTGTTTCTTGCCCTGGCCCTACCCTGGAAGTGAAGAAGCCCCCCCCGCCCATCCCGACCCCCCGTGTGTTTTTATTCTGCACTTCTCAGAGGCCAGGAATAGCAGATGGGTGGGCCTTGCATTTACTTCTGCTGGCAGATCCAGAGGTTACAGCCTAGCGTGTTGATTCTCATCACCAAGCCTCCAGGATTCCCATGAGCTTGGTGGGACCGGATTCCTTCCCCCACCCTGTCACAGAAAATGAGATAAATGCTACAGGAGCTTGCCCAAGATCACTGAGCTCATAAATGGAGAAGCCCCGATAGAAATATAGATTTATAAATCTACATCTAAAAAGAAGTTACTCATGTATCAAAAAGTTTAAATTGCAGTTTTCAGTCTTTCAATCATACTTAGGTAGTGTGATTATTTGAAAGAACCTGACAGTGACTCCTGTGTGACCCGTATTTAATCTGCTTGACTGACCCAGGTGCTCCTTCACACATTCATTAAAGTGAAGTGCCTTGCATGGGGCTAACTTCTATGAACTTGGGAATGAAAGCCTTGACCAAGCACCTAGAGATTCTAGGTGCTTCCAGCCCACCAACTTATTTAATAGATACCTTCATCGCCCTCACCACCATCATCATCCTTTACCCGTGTCTGACTACAGGGACAAATAGCACAGAACCGTAATTCACCAGCCAGAGTCCCCCTCAGAGGTGAGGTAGAGTGTTGGCTCATACCCAGGAACTCTGGTCCATAGTCTGCATTTCACCGTTGTGCTCTCTTCTCCTGTGTCTTTCTAAGCAGCCCTCACTTCTCTTGATGTTTCCATGGTGAGGAGGGACACAGATTCAATTATACAGATGACCCAACCATTCTGGCTTGCCCTACTGGGAACCATAGCTGGATTCACCTCATTTCAGAATCATTGTCAAGGAGCCTCGTACAGGTATTTAGGATGACCCAAGAGAGAAGGAATATTTGGGAGTAAATCCCTTAGATCTGCCCCCTAAATTTTAATGTGCACACAAATTCCCTGGAGATGGTGTGAAAATGCACATTCAGAGTTGCTGGTCTGAATGGGGCTGGATGCCATATTTCTCACAAGTGGCTAAGTGACTCAGAAGATTCTAGTCTGAACACCATGCCCTGAGCAGTGTGGCTCAAGACCACAGCTTTCCAGACTAGATTCCAGGGGTTTCCTGAAGATGCCTCAGGGGCTGGGATTGTGTGAAGTGTTATGAGTAAGATTTCCTTTGAAAAGGGGGTTTTCATGCTTTGAAAAAAAAGTTTGAAAACCACAGACCTAAATTTAATATCCCATACATTTGGAGATACTTACTAGAGTGTGTGGTAAGAAATTTCTGTCCGAAAGATCATTTTTTTATAGACTTTGCTGACTCAGGGGAATCAGCAGCCATATTTGGACAGCTGGCCTCACAATGACCTCCCTGCTACCTAATGGAAAATGTTGAAGGTACTCTACTTAGAAATAATTATATTTACATAGCCTCTGTGGTGTCTCTCTCTCTCTCTCTCTTTCATAGATGCTTGTAGGAGAAAAGAATACTCACTTCTGGAATTCATCAGCTCCAGCTGTTTACTTCCATTTGTGGCCAGAAACTTATTTTTTTCCCTGTGGTTAAGTTTCTTATGGGAGAGGGAGAAGGAAGGCCTCTAACATGCAATTATCAGAAATTGTTACCCTTCACTGAAAAATCACTCAATTTGTCCCAAATGTTGACTGAGAGCTCACCACCAGACCAGAGTAGAAGAGATATAGGCGGTGGGGTGGAGGTGGGGGGCAGGTATTGAGCTGGAAGGACCTTAATATAATCCAGTGTCTTCCATTGTCTCCAGTTGCATTCCTCAAGGAAAGAATTCCATGATCAAATAAGTCAGGGAAATGCTTGGCTAAATGAATTTGTCTACCATAGGATTTCTTAGAGTTTTACATGAGCTAGTAAGGCTGTAATGCTCTAAAAGGCAACAATAGTCTGAAGTGTTGGGGCACCTGGGTGGCTCAGTAGGTTAAGCGTCTGACTCTTGGTTTTGGCTCAGGTCCTCAGATCTCATGAGTGGTGAGAACCATACCCTGCGACATGCTCTGCGCTCAGTAGGAATCTGCCTGGATATTCTCTCCTTCTCCCTCTGCCCCTTCCCCCACCTGCACATGCTCTCTCTCTCTCTCTGATAGATGGATAGATAGATAAAATAGTCTGCAGTGTCGCTCAAGGTTCCTTGAGCATAGAGCCCGGTCTTCATCAAACATCTCAAGGAACACTTGGAATTCCATGGAACCCAATTTCTGGGACCAACTGACAGAGCTCCAGCTTTAGAGAATCTAATGGAACCTGTAAAGCTGGAGGACATATACCCTTGCAGTCTGGTTCTCAGACACCAAGACCTTTCTCATCTGGAATCACAGTGCTGGGGAGTTCCTGCCTAAGACTCTGGGCCAGCCCTGGGAGGGTGCCGTCAGAGGCTGAGGCCAGAGGGCCACCCCAATGCCCAAGTGCTGCTCCTGCAAGGCTGGGGCTGGGTTTCTTTCCCTTTTGCATCTTCAGGGTGGCCCCGAGAGCCATCTGTAAATGTGGGTTGGGCTGGTTGTGAGGAGATTACAGGAAGATGGTATGGAGGGTGAGAAGGAGGAGGTCCCCAAGCCAGCAGATGTGTACAGCTCCCAGGAGGCCGCGATGAGCGGGAGAGAGGCCTCTGGGGTATGGGGGTTGGGGCGCTGGAGAACACATGGAAGGTACCAGTTGGGCCCAGCCCAGCACAGTAGATAATCAGCAGGTCACGAAGATTCTGTTCAGGCCAAGACTGGGTGGAGCCCTGTTTTGCATCTACTCTCCTTCAGCTGCCGTGAGCCTCGGCTTACTCATCTCTCCAATTGGGGAGTTTGATGGTTCTAAAGACCCTCCCAGTCTGGCACATCCCAAAGTATGATGGTACCTTCGAAGCAAGTGGGGTGAACCAAGGGGGAACACAAACAGTTTTGTATTTTGGTTATGTTTCGGTTTTAACATTTCTTAGAAAAAAATGTGAACTAGAACCTCAAGCCTCTGCTCTTCCCAGCATTCCTGCATCGAGGGAGGCTGAAGCAGGGAACTCCACTTGCTCAGCTCCTGAATTTTATACATATGGGAACAGAAATGACAAAAACGAGAGCAGGCAAAGGGCATTGTAGTTCTGGATGCCCATGAAACTTCAGAAGTCACTCCGGGGAAGAAGGCCTCCTGACTATGTGAGGGAGCTGGTGCCTGGGGCTAGCCATCCCCCTGTCCCCCTAAATCCCTCTGGCCGGCAACCAGGAGAGGGCTGAGCAGTACAGAAGCTCAGTTGTTTCTCAGAACGGCAGCAACTGACCCATGTTGCTAACAGAGGACTTCACTCCTCTGCTCCCCTGAGGCTGTGGGAACCCAGATCCAAGCCACGGAGCGCACCTGTCCCAGCTCTGCCCTACGTCCCCGGAAGTACAGATGCCCAATGATGCCTAACCAAGTCTGGAGATGGAAACCAAAGGCCAGAGTGTTTCCTGTCTGTCCGGCTGCCTTACAACCTTTGGCTTCCAAGACCTGGACTTAATTCACAGGATGAGATTATCTTAGTTCGCACTGCTCCCAAGTACACCGCATGAAGCTGTATTTAACTCCGAGGTAGGAGAGCACAGCACTCCTTCAGTTAGCTCAGAATAGGTCTCCAGTGGACCCCTTAACGCTGCACTTTAACGTGACACAGGGCTCTCTGCAGAGCAAATGGCCAGGCTTAAATAATGTAAAACTTTCTATTTTTCTGACTATAGCTCCAACCTGGCTTGGGCAGAAGGGCCCTGCCCATTCATCACTCTCCAGTAGGGAATAATAATAGCCACTGGGATTTAGTGAGGGCATGTCCTGGGTGAGGCACTATTCTAAGAACTTGACATTTACTAACTCACTTAACCCCCTCAGCCAGGGACGGTTATTATCCCCATTTTAAAAGTGAGGAAAGTAAAGTACAGAGACGCTAGTGCCCAGGGTCACACCGCCAGTAAATCACAGAGCAAGGCTTTCAAACCCTTAACGGGAACACTGCCTCCCTCAAGAGAAAAAAGTTCTGAGACTTACATCCTTTCTTGTCACGGGCTCAGACACAACAAAACCAAACCAAACACTAGATCCATGGATTTCCAGTCAGTAATTTTCACTGTGGACTGAGGAGGCCTCATTGTGGATTGACTAGAACAACATGAGAATCTTAAGAATCTAGAAGAATCCCCAGGTAACTGGGTTTCAAAATGTGACTGCGACCAGGAAAAAACCTGATCCGGGAACTAGCTCTGCTGGAGGAAGGTGGAGGCAGGGAATCGAAAACCCCTTCTGGAACCTCTGATCCCGGGTTTGGTGAGGGAGGGAGAGCCAGTTCTGTTTTTCCTTGGGGAGCATCCTGGGAAACCCATGGATGAGTGGGTATAGGGGGTTCGGGGGGGGGGCTGATTTGACCTGCTGCCTATCGACCCTCCCTATCACAGGGGTAACAGGGACCAGGTGTATGCAGAGTGGGAAATGCTGCACTGTTAGTGACCCGGCCTTTGGACCTGGAATCCAGGTCGGCCCTGGGGGCCCCGCGGAGCACGCTCCCTGGTTGGCAGCGCGTGTGTCCACGGGGGTCGATGTGCAGTGTCCTGCCCACCCTGGTCCCGTGCAGTACCCGGTGGCTAGGTCACCAGTGACGCTCCCGACTAGGGAAAAGCCCCACTGACAAAATAGCTGAGAGCCCGGCCCCTAAGGCCTTGGGAGCCGCTAAAAGGCCCAGCCGACCAGCCAATGCAGCCGCGAGCTAGGGACTTCTCCAGACCTCCGACCTCGGAGGTTAAAGTGGGTCCAGGCTCCCGCGCCCAGCCCCTTCTAGCCACGCCCACCACCCTAGTCACGCCCACCCCATTCTAGCCACGCCCATGCCCCTGACGGCGGTGCTCCCTGTGTCGGGGACCCCAGCCTTCCACCTCCAGCCAGCATCTCCCTCCGAACTCCAGGTGGACAGCTGCACACCTGACATGCTCACCTACGTATTTAATGGGTATCCCACATCCCTCTCCGATCGCTCCACACCAGTCCTGCCCTCCGCGTCGGCTAATGCCAACCCCAACCTCCCAGGCACTCGGGCCAGCAACTCTTGAAGTTATCCTTGGGTTCTTTCTGTTTTTCACGCCTCACGCCCAGTCCACGGCACACTGGAGGTTGGTTGTCTGCTCAAAGCATACGCTCGGCACTCCCTGGCCTGTGTCTACATCAGGACCCCTGCTGCCCGCCTGGATTGTTGCCCGGCCTCTGCACACACTCCGGGCCTCTCCCCTTGCCTCCCACTCCGCAGGGCGTCCCCGTGGCGGCCCAGCGCGTCCTCACCATGTGAGTTGGGCCACGGCCCTCCTCGGCTCAGAGCCCCCCAAGATCCCGTGTAGCTCAGGGCCCCTGACCTGGCCGCGCTGTTCCTCTGTCCTCCGGTGCCGTTGCACTCCTCTCACCCCCTGCAGTCTCTCTGGGCCCCTTGCCCATCCCAGAGGGCCCTTCCTCTGGGAGCATGTTTTCCAGCTATCTGAATGACTTGCTTCCTAGCCTCCAATTTTTTCTCTAATTGTCGCCCTCCCCTTGAGGCTTTCTTGGGTCACTCTATTTATAATGACCTCTCCCACCAGCCCCCTGACATTTGCTCCCTCCTTCCTGATTCCTTTCCCTGTTAAGACAGCTTCCCCTTCTCATAAGCCATAGTCTACTTATTTGTGCTCGCTGTCTGCTCCCTTCCCTGGGAGGTAGGGTCCACAAGGGCAGGATTTTCACCCACGTTGCTTGCTGCTCTGTCTGGGCACCTAAGGCCAGCCTCTCAGTAGGTGTTGACGCAGGCCCGTGATCTGAACGCCCTGCCTATTCGCGGCTTAATGAAGGAAAGCGCTCTTGAAATAGAGGAGACTCTGACTGTTAAGATGTACAATTCACAAACTGAAGACCTTCAGCCATCTGGCCACCGGGGTTGCCCACATCCCCAGGAAGCTCACTCGTCACAGCTTTCTGGATCTCAGCCACAAAGGGTGGGGGGAAGGCAGTCACCATGGACATCTGGGCTGCGATATAGACATTTGGTCCTTCTCTTGCTGGGACCCTAGGGAAGCCTGGAGACCATGAGCTGCCCAGAGAGGCAGTCAGGTAACAGGAGTGGTTGGAGGTTTGCTAACCACAGGCTGGCTGGTGACAGGCTGGGACACTAAGTTCATGCAGGCAGGTGAGAAGCACTTAGCCTCACTCAGAAACAGAGCAGACGGGACCCTCTGGTGCTGTGAGTGTCTCTCCACCAAACTGCAAGCTTCTGGAGGGTAAGGCTTGGCCTTGGCCCATCTTCTCTGCCCAGTGACTGGCTCAGCACTTGGTACACCATAGATATTTGTTAGATGCTTGTTAGGTGAGCTAAGCATTCACCAAATGACCTCCAGTATATTGCCTTTGTTTGCACATTCCTAGCATGGGCAAAACCTCCATAGGGGTGCATGTATGGAAACTGTGGATCCCCCAATTTTGCCTCCTGGTTGGTTTCTTGGGATCTACCCATTCCCTTTGAGGTTAGGCAGCTGTGTCTGCTCCAGGATGTTTCAGAGTGGCCTCACTTCTCCACCCACCCCTGGGTTACCCACGGGGCACACCCTGGAAACCAGAAAAACAGTGGAGTCCTGCCTGTCCCTGAAAGAAAGAATTACAATCCTGGAAGCAATTTGGAAAAGAGAAAGGAGCCTGGATGCTCAGACCAAGCAGAATCATCTCATATATTTCCCCTCATGCTCATCCCCTAGTGGTGGGATCCTTGCAGCATCTCTGCCTCCCATGCAAGCACTGTCTCCTTCAGAGCTCACTTGTAGCTTTCCTTCTTCCTGGTGATTTGCAGCTTTGAGCGGGGGTGGGGTGGGGGGGTAGGAATCAAGTCTGAGGCTCAGAGCCTGGAACATTTTCCGCCAGTGTGCTGACACCTTTGCAGGGGACCGAAAGTGTGACCTACCTGTACTGTGTAAACCAGGACACCCTCCCCCCCTTCCCCCCCACCCCCACCAAGTCCCTCCCAGTCTTTCAGATTTCCTATCCTTGAGTTCTCCAGGCAGCTTTCACCACCAAAGGGAGGCCAACACACCAAGAGACCTGTCCCCAGCTAGACATCCCAGGGATCCCCAAAGCGGTGATGAGTGGCTCCATTTTGCATGACAGCTAGTTAGTTTGTGGATCAGTGGAAAACTCAGCTACATTGTGAATAAGGAAGTTGGAAAGAATGTTGGTCTTCGCTGGGATTTAATATGACACATTTCTGGCTCTGAATGTGTACAAGATTAACTCTTCATTCTGAAGGAAAGAAAGAAAGAAAAACCCCACCTCTCTGAAATAGCACTTTAGTGGAAAGTGCAGCTTTAAAGTGTTGCAGGCAGTCAGATTTGCACATTCCCTTTTTCCGGGGCTGCATACTTTCTGTGTCTGATAATATGTTTGTTACACCTTCTCTGTGCCAGGGACACATACAGTAAATTGTCAGCTCGAACCATGTAATCTCTTAACCAGAAGGCTCCAACATCTGTTGGCCAGTTGTTGCATGGTTGGATCATTAACATGGCTTCTAATTTTACTCTTTGAATTTAACATAAAAAGTTTTAATGAGCGTATGTAATTCATACTTTCCAACTTCAGAGAGTCCTGAAAGAGAAACCTATGCTTTTACAATCCAAGTTTCTGACGTAGATGGTTTTATTTTTAAATCCCATTTCCTCACCGCCCCCCCGCCCGTACACAAATGCATTATAAAAGAGACCAATTGGACATTATCTCCCTTTCTAAGACTTGCATTCAAATATTTGTCTAGGTTTTTGGTGAAGAGCCCCTTTCAACTTTGGGCTTGTCTGATATGGCAGATGTGCTCACTCTGCATTTTAGTGTGAGGCTTGTGCTGTGGGCCCCCATTCATCCATCTATAAAAACAAATTGAAAATTGGCATAAGAAAGATGACCCCTGAGTCACGTTGAGAGAATTCAGTTTGAAAACTTGCCCTCACTCTAATGCCTGTTTTTACTGAAATGAGCTGGGGTTAGGAATGGTTTGTTCTTGCCAAGCTGGTTCACTTTTCCCATTCTCCCCTCGCTAGGTATGCCCTCAATCTCCGGCCTAGAAAGTGACTGCACTGGATTAAATGCAATTTGGATTGACCCTTTTTTAATGCAGTGATTTGCCTCCATTAATATATTTTGGGCTAGTTTTTAGGAACAAACTCCAAGAGGCAAGAGCAGAAATGTTCAATGCAGTAGCAGATGCCACCGAGAAGAGGTCCCTTGAACACTGACTTGCTCCAGCTGCGTTTGTCGTTAACCAGCTCCTGGTCAGTTTAAAAACTGACTTTCCTCCTGCCCGTTATGAGTATTTGCTTCCTATTTGGGGTCTTTTATACTGAAAGCCTGATGAAGCTTTCAAGCAAAAGTCCCAGGACTAAGTTTGTTAGTGTGGCTTATTAACTCTTGCTGACAGTTCTGCAGAACTTCTGCAGATGCACATCCTTTTCTGCCAAGTGCATTTTATCTGCTCCCACCCAGGAGAATGGGACAGCAGTGCCAATGACGGATGGCCAGAGCTAACAAAGCAGACTCCTTTTATTTGTTATAGGAGATTAAGGGGATAGCCTTTCTTTAATTCTCTCAAGTTTATGCAAAATTCAGAAGTAGGATCACAACACAGCGATTTGTACAAAGAAACAAGTCACAAATATGCAACATTACCTCAAATATGTGAGCCTGATGAACTTGACCCAAGTCAAGATAAGTAGTAGATATACGGTGAGCTCTGTTTTATACCAGGCACTTTCCGGGCCCCAGGGACATAGTAGTGAAGCAGAGCAAAAGTGCTTACGTTCTAAGCATGGGGAGAAAAACGATCAGCCAATAAATGATTTGACTGTGGCAGTGAAATTTCTCTATCGAAGAACTGAAGAAAATTTTCCAGGTTCTTTGGGGACTAGTGATTCACTGTTTTTCTCAAATTCTTGGGACATTTTGCCTGTAAAACATATTGTAACAGCTAGTGGCCAGCGTTGGGGCTGGTGGAGGGGTGGTGGCTCCAGCAGCGGGGTTGGACGGCAGTGAATGAGAGCAATCTAGAGAGCATCCAGTCAAGGACTTCCTTGTGAAGAAACAGGCTTGCAGTCGTAGTGTGGGTCGGAGGCACCACCACCAACTTGTGTTGTCAAACATGCTCTAATGAAGACAAGAGAAAGATGGGGAGAGGAACGTGGTAAAAAGGTAGAATGGGGGCCGGAGGGGAGGAAAGGTGAAGGCATAAGTGGGGAGCGGCTTGAGAGGGAACTTAGGCACGGAACGAAATCCTACCAGATAACTGGAAAGGACAGAGCTGGCTTCCACCCTCTTCAATCAGTGGGACAGGCCTGGCTTCTTTGTAGCGAGTTTCAAGTTTAATGTGGATTATTTCAGTTCTTTCTCTTCCTAAGCTCTTCCCTTTGTCCCTGCCCTCTTGTGGGGCAGGCTTTGGCAGGAAGAGTCCTGTGTCTGAAGGAGCATAAATAATGCAGGGCTTGGGGCGGCTGGGTGGCTCAGTTCAGCTCACGTCATGATCCCAGGGTTCTGGGATCTATCGAGCCCCACATCAGGCTCCCTGCTCAATGGGGACTCTGCTTCTCCCTCTCCCTCTGCCCCTCCCCCCTTGCTTGTGTGCTCATTCTCTCTCTCTCTCTCTCTCTCTCTTTCAAATAAATAAATCAAAAATCTTTAAATTTTTTTAAAAACAATAACTCAGGGTTGTCAGGTGCATGTTTCAATGGAGTAGGAAAGTAAACACAGAGGCCATGCAAAACTAGGTAGCACATCAATTAGCCCAGTGCCTTACCTGCTGACATTTATTAAGCTGCATCCTTGGAACATTTTACATTTTTCATGAGCACATATTTGATGAGGCTGGCTTAACCCACCGCTGCCCAGCTTGGCTTCCCAGGAGCAGAGACGGGCAGGCCGTGGGGAGGAGGTGACATCTCGGTGGGCTCACACTGGGAAGGTCCTGGGACTCTGCCAAGCCAGCGAGAGGGGTCTTCCTCACTCTGAACAGCCACCACACTTTCTGAATTCCTCTAAGAAGGCCTTGACTGTGGTGGGGGGATGGGGATAGGGTGGAAAGAGAAAGCGAGGGACAGGATGACTTTGTCACAGGGAAGATGCACAGTTCCCTCCCTCAACCTCTTCCTGCCAGCCTCCTCCAGAGCCCTCAGCCTCTAGGATGGCCTGGCTTTGTTAATGGTGTCACCCTCCACCCAGCTACCCCAGTCCAGTCTGTCACTGAGCCCTACCAAATCCACCTTCAATCCTCCCGGCCTGTGCTGTAGCCCCAGGTCATGTGTGGCTATTTCAATTATTAAAAATTAAGTAAGATGAAAGATTCGGTTCCTCAGTCACAGTCACATCCTTGGGAGCACTCCAGAGCCACCTGCAGCTGGCGGCTACCGTGGGGGCCATGTGGACCAAGAGCCCCACCTTCCGCTGGACAGTCACGCTCCAGGTGTGCCGTGTGGGCAAGAGGCCCAACCGTCTTGTCCAGGGCTCTCCCCCTGAAACCAGGCATTGCTGCTGGCGGAGGTGGTGGCCTCCTTCACCCTGGCCTCCATCATTTTCAGGCTGGACTGGCACTTCCTCCCGAAGCCCGGGGTGGGCCTGAGCTCCAGCACTAGTGTCCCTGCGGCGCACTTGGGGGGCTCCTGGTTCTGAGTGCCCTGCCTTCCAGCTCCTCCAAGCTCAGTGTCACCCCCTCCGGCCACACAGTTACCCAGCCATCACCCCTCTTCCCTCTGCTCTCCCGCAGCCTGTTATTTGGTACCAGGGAGCCAGGCATGTTTCCCCCACCTTTGGGCTGTGAGCCCAGCCTGGCCCATGGGAAGGTTCAGGGGCTGGAGGTGGGGGGCTGACCTCCTGGAAGGGACAGGATGCAGGGACAGATGGGGAACGCTCTCGTCTGGATGGGCCAGTCAGCTGCACCCCAGGCAGTGGTCATCAGCCCAGGCTGCTCTCCCTGGCCACCTGCAGGCCAAGTGGGTGTCAGTCTCTGTGTGGAACTAGGCTGGGGGATTTGAAAGTTCCCTCTGAGATTTCGGGCACCCCCAGAGCTGGGAGCCTCCAGGCTTGCTTTCCAAGCCCCAACTTTCTGCTGAATTCAGAGGATGCCAGGCTGCCTTGTGACCAGAGATTTACGAGGAATACACATGGTATAGCAAAGTGGAACCTGAGAACCTACACCTGGCTGTGTGGCCGAGGACAATTGATGTCCCCAAGTCATGCACACTGTCTCCACATTCCCTGCTCTCTCTAAAGAGACAAAGGTTTGGAGCATCACTGTACTACTGGAATTGTTATAAAGGGAGATGCTAATGGGACGCGATGGGCACTGGGGCCATGCCGACCCGGTGACCCTGGTGCCTCCAAGCTCTGACAGAAATGTCACGTGTGTGCATGCATGTGTGAATGCATGTTATGCATATGCATAACACTGACACATATTCACACACGTGTGAGTGTGTATAGGTTTGTGTGTGAGTGCACGTGTGATTGTGTGAGTCCACATGCATGTGAGTGCAAGTGTGTGTCCTGTGAGAATATGTATATATAAACATGTGCGAATGTGTGTATTGTGTGCATGTGTGTGAGTGTATGCATGCACATATATGTACACACATGTGCCTGCATTTGTGGGTGTGCACTTTGCAAGCATGTGTGTGAGTGGGTGTGCATGTGCACATGTAAGTGTGAGCACAGGCACGTGTGTGTGTGTACACCAAGAACTAGAGAGAGGGGCAGTGAGTAGCAAGAGGGACTCACCCATGAACCCTGGGACTCCGCCTCATCTTCCTCTGTGGCTGGCGAATCATGGCCTCATGCCAATGTGAGGTCCAATCTTAAGACTTGGATATGATTCCAAGGGGAAGACGGGGCTGTAGGGACTTTCCAGAACTGGATGACTGAATTCAGAGAACTGCGTGATTGCAGAGGATAGCGAGGGAGCGCAGCATGAAGAAAGCAAGCAGGGGCTGCCTCTTCACCTACCAGCTGTGTGGTCTCAGGTCCTTAACTTTTGTGAGGCCCCTGTGTGTGGACAGGGTGACCATGATAGCACCTCAGCAGGCTGGGAGAGGTTCAGGCTGGTTCAGGGCGTGGCATATGGTGCACACTGGCTCCACTGGGCTTGCAAAGCCTCTGCTTCCTCAGAGGAGCACTTCTGGGCCAGACGAATATGCCTGGGGTAAGCTCTGCCCTGGGAGGTGGCACTCAAGCCCCTCAGCTGCCTCGTCCTTGAGCAAGGCTTCAGGAGTGAGAGATTTCAGCTCTAAATAAAGGTGCTAGGAATGATTTCCAAAATCCTAGTGGCCTTTGGAAAAGCTTAATAAATACTTCAGAGAAGAATTGGATCTTGCTGATAAACTTTGGCCAGGCCTGAGCTGGGCCTTGAAAGTGGTGCCACCTCAGACCCATCCCCTGCTTCCAGATCCCCCCGAATCCAGCCTTTTCTCTCAGTGGAGGCTGTCATTCCAACCATGTGTCACTGGGAGAATCAGAGACACCAAAACTGTGCTACTCGTAAGGAAAGATTCCTGTATTCAGCACCTGCTCTCACTGCCAACTAAACGCATGGAGAGGCCCATCCAGGGCCTTCCAACAGGAGTCTGGATTCTCTTTGACTGGGCATTATGAAATCTTGTTGAAAATTTGTTCTAAAAAAAAAAATTGTTCTAGATGGATGCTTAGGGGACTGCATTATTGGAATGGGCATCTGATATTTTTGTCCTTCCAGCAAGCCTTCCTTGACGGAGCTATCTCTCTATAGGGCATGTGCTCATGTTTGCTTTGGTGGTGGTGTGGAGGGGGTTTTTCTTCTTTCCTTCCTTCATTTTTTTTTTCTTTTTGAAAATTTAATTACCTACTCTAGAGAGTGCAGGGACAGGAGCGGGAGGCAGGAGGGTCAGAGGGAGAGACTCCCCACTGAGCTCAGAGCCCAATGCAGGGCACACTCTCAGGACCTTGAGATCATGACCCAAGCCCAAACCAAGAGTTGGATGCCCAACCGACTGAGTGGGTAGGACTCTCTATTCACACCACCCACCCCAGGCCCAGAGTGGCCTGTGATCAAGGTTTTGGCAGCACCGGGCCCTTGACCCAAACCCATGATCAGGACTCTTCAGGAATTCTGTTAGCAGCCTGGGGGAAAGCGGTTTTCTCTTTTTGTTGTTGTGAGATATAAGGCTTGGTAGGTGTGGGGCTGCTGGCATCCATCTTGTCTCCACGTCCAGAGTCTGTTTGGAGATGATACTCAACAAACCAAGAGTAGAACAAGCCATAGAACCTTGATAACATCATCTGGGCATCTGGAGGTAGTTGTCTAAACTTTTCAGCACCTTGCCCACCCCCACCTTATTTTTGGTTCAAGACAGTTTGAGCTGAGTTTCTGTCCCTGGCCACCAAGCCTAATACACTGATCATTAGGAAGCTCATCGAAAAGACTTTATTTACAGCCCTCGGCAGATAATGCCAATCCCTTAAAAGATGAAAATGAACAATTGGGAAGAGCTGAGATAAATGATTGTACATGACATTGGCCGGTGCAGGATTCCAGAGTAGGGTCAGTGCCAGGATGGTAAAGCTAGAAGGGGAGAATGGTGCGGCATTGAAGTAGGGATGAAAGTGTGGACAAGAGAAGGTTGCCCACAGCTCTGCCTGACTTTTCAATTTGTGCATCACCAGCAGTTCTGGGGTTGATGGCTTAGGTCCAGAGTGATTATAGGAGAGAATGTGCCTCTTCACAATGCCTGCCAGTGAGCCCTGCTTTCTCCTCTCCCACTCTGCCACTTGAACCTGAGACCTCCCATAAATCCAATCACTTGGCTGATGGACACTTTTGGAGTACCTGCTATGTGCCAAATTCAAAACCGTGCTCCAGAGATGCAAAAGATGCAAGGGCTCGTGGTCTTATAACAAAAAATAGACAATCAGCAGCTACAACAATCATAATAGCAAACATGACAAATGACCCGAGAAATACGATTTGATGTCTAAATAAATACACAAAACAACAGAGAACATTTACTTCAAAGTGTCATCATCAAAAATGCAAATTACTGTAGAATATTACTCAGAAAAGCCCAGGGAGTTTCTTCTCCAGAATCAGCAGGAAGAGAAAATTACAAAGCTCCATGATACAAAGGGGAAACCATTCCTATCAGCGCTATCCTCTTAAGAGGGGAAGAGAAAGCTTGCAGGCTGCTCTGCAAACAGCCTCTCTTCTCTGCCCTCTTTCCCTCCTGGCAGGGTGCACGCCCCCGAACCCGAAGAGTCTTCCCACTGGCAGGTGCACAGCTGAGCAGCCACCCGGGGCAGAGCTGAAGGCCAGGCCAGCAGTGCGTCTGCGGTGTCCTGTTTCCGCAGGGCACACGGCAGTGCTTGAGGGCACAGGGTGACAGAAGCCTCTCAGATTCCTCCTCCCTGATCCCCGCTCTGGGGCTCTGTCTGCTGAGACACCAAGACTCTAGAAACACCTGTAGACCAACAGGAATGTGTGGCTTCGGGAGAGAGGTGTTCTTGAGGATGCCTGGGCGCAACGGGCATGTTTGTACAATAGGCTCTTGGGTTCAAATCCAGTAACAACCACTTGACAGCAAGTTGCTTAGCCTCTCAGTGATCCAGTCCCCTCATCTGTAAAGTGGGCATAATAAAAATACCGACCTCAGAGGGATGTAGCGAGGTTTAAAGGAGCTAATGTATATGAAGAGCTTGGCCCGGTGCTCGGCCCGTGTTAGCTGCTAGATACGTTGCGATCCTTAACCCGGAGGCTCGAGCAGACCTCGCAGAGTTAAGACCACCTTGTAACATGAAGGGTACGATGCGGCCAGCCCTCACGAGCAAGAGCGACTAGGTGCCTGGCTGTGACGGCCACGCTGGCCACTGCCAAAGTGAGCGATTCCCTCAGTGTTTATTAAAAAGCCCTGAAATACCAGTACCAAATGGCTAAACAAACCCAGATTGTTGCTGGGGATTTTGATGGGGAAAGGATTAACTCACTTTCAAGTGTCCTGGCTCAATCCCAACATTATTTACTTAGCTGAGAACTGCCTTTCAACACCAGCCTGGTGAGAAAGACCAGGAAGTCTGAGCCCTGGGGGAGGTGTGACGAGAGGAGAGAGGATGACGCGGACGCGTTACAAAGACGTTGGCACCATTCTCTGCTGCGTTTCTTACTTGGCCAGACATCTAATTGAGGCACAGAGACACTGGAGGGTTTTACTTTTGTGTTTAGGAAAGGACTGCATAATCAGGCTTATAATCAGCAACCACACTCTCGGTTGGGGAGGGGTGGCTTTCACCTGCTTGGTTAATGGTGATTACGGTGGTCCCCCTGCTTTGTCCGTGGGGTATATGTTCCAAGACCCCCAGTGGATGCCTGAAACCACGGACAGTACAGAGCCCTCCGTATACACTATTTGCTCTCATACATACATAACCTGTGATAAAGTTTAATTTATAAATGAAGCACAGTGAGATTACCATCAACAATAACAAAATAGAACAATTATAAAAAGATACCAGTAATAAGTTACGTGAATGCGATCTCTCTTCCAGAATATTACTGTACTGTAGTCATCTTTCTCATGATGATGTAGGATAATAGAATGCCTAAGTGATGAGACGAAGTGACATTCATGACGTGAGCATCTTGACATGGCGTCAGGCCACTACTGACCTTCTGACCATCAGTGGGAAGGAGGATCACCTGCTCTGGACCCTTCGCTGACCATGGGCCACTAAAGCTCCAGGAAGTGGAAATGTGGACAAGGGGCAGTGCTGTGTTAGGATTTAAATACCTCTCCTCTAGCATCCGTGACAGTTTAAGCACAAGGTGTTCAGAGATGTTCCCACGCCACATCCCTGCATCCCTGCTCAATGTGCTTCTTTGCACATGTGAAGCCAAAACCTATGAAACTAGATGGCTCTATCTTGTAAACTTTTGATAATTTGCCTGCTCTGGGTGGACTTGCTTATGATGTGTGTCTGCAGTGAGCCAGGCCAAGGGGTTTTGTGGTGGGACCCACTTTCACAGGCCTCATGTTGGTCATGAGGGCATATGTTGTGTGGCCCACAGGGAGCACTGAGAGGACATCCCTGAGGTCACCACAGCGAGAGGGGCACAGCTTCATCGTGCATTCTGTTTATTCGCCAAACTGCTAGGTGTAGGGGTTTATGTCAGGTGTTTTCGTAATTTCTCTTTGCTTTTAAGAAGAGATAGTAAAATGGGAAGCTTTGATTTTTAGGAATGATGTAGGAGCCACCATAAAACGCTGAGTAGCTGAGAATTATTACTAGTGCTCGTTGAGTGCTTAACTATAGGCTCGAATGGTATTAAGAGTTGAAGACTCAAGATGAACTAGTCCCAGTTACTTGATTTTAAGGAGCCCACAGTCTGTGGCACCAATAAATAACCCTAGCCAGAATGACGGGAAGAAAACCAACATCTCCTGAGTGCCTACCAAGGGGCTGAGCTTCTCTGTCGCCATGACAGTGCTCTGATGGAGCAGAATCACTCACATCCTACAGCTGGGGGTGTGATGGCGTAGAAAGGTGAATCTATTCCTGGTTCCCACTGGGAATAAGTGGTAGAGTCAGAATTCAAACACAGATTCATCTGGGCTCTGGGGCCCATAATTTTCCAATGTACCATTCAGCCTTGCCAAAGGTACTGGGGTTCCAGAGCAAGGGGGGGAGGTGGGCTCTACCTAGAGAAGCTGAAGGCCTCAGAGAGAGGCTGACGTCATCCATCTCAGAGAGCCCTGGTGGTTGCCCTCAGAGAAGGCTGGGGTGTGAGGAGGGCTCTGCTTCCTGCCAGCGCTGGAGCATATGCCAATGGGCTGGCCTCGAATATCGAGGGAGGGACGTTGCTAGGTAGGTGAGGTGCAAAAGGAGATTCTGAATTGATCCTTCTCTTCAGCTCAGAAAGAAAGGAAGGCCATGAAGCCCTGAGGGCCCACACCTGGAGGAAGGGGATGGAGGCTGGGCGGCCCGACAGGGCAGGTGAGGATGTGTATTCCCAGTGGCTAATAACCTGCCATGGGTCACTGGCCAGGGGTGAACACAGGTGGTTTTTAAAATGATCAACAAAGGGGTGAGGGCTTCTTTGCAGCATTGACAAACCACCCTTGAGGGATGATCTTACCATAATAAATTCCACACACATCGCTCTGCTTTATGTCACAGAACTGCCATCATCCTGGTCAATAACAGCTCTAGCTTGGGTGCTAAAATGTGCCCGGCACTTTTAATGGGCTCCCGACTGTGTTTTTCAGATGTTGGCCACTGAAGAATGCTTAGCTAAGTGGTTGCCTGGGCCCCTCATTTCCGCTGAAGAGCTGTGAACACCCAAGAACAACCAGGGCACCCAGTTCGACCACGCAGTGATTGTCAATGGCATCCTCTAGTGGGCACACAGGGGCTGCTTCCTTGGTAGAGGCGTGCCCCCGGGGCAGGGAGTGGGAAGGGGTTGTAGAAACAGCCCCAAGAGGGTTCACTGTCCTGGGTTTTGGTCAGTCTCTCCCAAATGTCAACCAAACATCAGAAACAAGCAAAAATCCAGTGCATATAGGCACCACACAGGACTCATCTTAAGGATGCGATTAAGCAAACTCCGGAGCTTGTCTCTTGGGGCCTATTTAAATACTCCGGTGATAATTGTCTGTAACATCAACAGAACATCTGGCCTGATGTTCAATATTGACAGCCCCAAAGGAAGAGTGAAAGTCCATATTGGAAAAAGCATTTGACATCTGGGCTTATATTTTCATAAGGGAGCCCCCTCAACCCCCCACCCGCACCCCCACACCTAGTCCCCAAAGGGTCTTCTTTGGTAAATGTTTCTGAAATGACCCGGTGGTGTCTTTCCAGCAGCTCTTACCTTCAGTATCGATACCAGTACCATTCCTATCTGAAATGTCTTTTATAATTGTGTAATTACACACCTCATTTATCCAATTGTTAAGCCAAGAGACTGATTAAATATTAACAACTGCTTGGTTCTCGCGGTGTCATTAGTTGGAACACAACCCTGTAATCTCAGGTAACACCCGATGGTAATTATCCTGCACATTCACACTTAGCTGAGAACCCAGAGCAGTCAATCCAGATAAGGTTGCCAGGTAGAAAATGCATTGCCTTTAAATCCTGTTTTATCTCTGCAGTCTGGAGCGGGGTGCATTTCAGCCAGGCTCGGGTTTTGGAGCATAAACTGGCCCCTGGCTGGTAATGGCTGGGGGAGGGAGGCTGGGCAGGCATAACAAACAGCTCAATTCCCACCTAGCCAGCCCTCTCCAGTCATAAATCCGACTGGGCTTCAGAAGTTATAATGGGATTTTTACCCGAAGCACCAAGATGGAGAATCTGGCTTAGTGGAAGCATCCCTCATTCTAGAAAACAGTGCTGAGTCTAGCAGAGTTGAACCTTGGGGCTGAGCCCACTGCCAGGCTTGTGAAGGGCCCTGCCTGGGCTGGCTTCCTTCCAAACTGGCCTTTTCTGTCAGGCCATCCCGTCCCTTCCCAGACACCTGCAGCTCACCCACCCACTTTTCTTTCTCTTCCACGTTCTCTGATCCCTTCCATTCCTCACCCTCAGGACTCTGCTCACTATAATTCCCGCTGGGGCTCCCAAGCCCCGAAGCCTTGCCGGGCCATACCCGCAGGTGGCCAGTTTAGAGCTGAGCAGCAGGCACTAGCCTAACGAGAGCCTCAGGTCTGGGGTTGGTCTGGCTCTCCAGGCTGTGCAAACACCCTGGGGTGCTTTCCTGGTTGCAGAGTGGCAGCTGGACGGGGTGGGGGTGGGGGGCCTACATTCAGTAAGACCCAGTGCTCTCTGTGTGCAGCCCCGACGGTATTGGGATCTCCCCCAACTTCCCCTCCGGGATCCCCCATACCTGCCCTCCTGGTTGATGCATAATCGTCTGTCTTCCTCCTGCCCCAGGCTATTAGGTGGGCTTGCAGGCTTTGTTCAGACTCCAGGAGGATGGGGGGCGGGGCTACATGGCTGGTGCTGCTGCTCTAGAACATTCCTTTGCCACAGCTCAGATACAGGGGAAGATGGCACGGGGCCTGTGCAGCCCCTCAGGCTGGCCAGGGCAGGCTGTCTCCATTTAGCACAGGAGGCCACGACCTCCCTTCTGACCCCAGGGTGGTGCCGGGGCACATCTGGAAGGCGGCTGGTTACCTTGAGAAGAATCATGACGTCGCACGTAACATCTCGGTAAATACAAATGATGTGCTGCCGTGTTCTGCATGGCCACAAATGAGACAGCGCTAATGAGAAAGAATGAGCTAATATCGCTCATGTCACATTTAAAAAAAAAAAAAAAGGCAGCCCAGGTGGCTCAGCGGTTTAGCGCCGCCTTCGGCCCAGGGCGTGATCCTGGAGTCCCAGGATCGAGTCCAATGTCGGGCTCCCTGCATGGAGTCTGCTTCTCCCTCTGCCTGTCTCTCTCTCTCTCTCTCTCTCTCTCTCTGTGTCTTTCATGAATAAATAAATAAAAATCTTAAAAAAAAGAAAAAACCACTTTTTGCTGAACTTTGGGGAAATGTCTAGAAAAATTTGGGCACATGTTAAAGACTGATTAATACATGGGCAGATATTGATGTGAAGAGCAAGAGGAGGGAAGAGGAACAGACTGAGCAGAAGCCTCCGAGCAGGTAGGTGAGGAGCGTGAGATGCCAGGGGAGCGGCTGGCAGAGGCTCCTTCAGACTTCATTACAAGGCCTCGCCCTCTGTGGTGTCTCCATGCTGTCTGATTGCTTCATACATTAATTGGATTTTTTCAAGATTTTATTTATTTATTCATGAGAGACACAGAGAGGCAGAGACACAGAGGCAGAGAGAGAAGCAGGCTCCACGCAGGGAGCCCGATGTGGGACTCAACCCCAGGATCCCGGGATCACACCCTAAGCCCAAGGGAGACATTCAACCACTGAGCCACCCAGGTGCCCTTATAAATTAATTGTGACAGAAAGACACTGGCCTCTACATGACATATCAAAGACCCATTTTAGGTCAGGGATGAAAATGCAAAAACAAAACAGAAAAACCAATCTCTTCTGTCAAACAAACATTCGGAGTAGCAAATTTGGGGTTTGCGTTTATTGCTCACCAGGGCAGAGCTGTTTAAATCCTCCAAAGCAAACAGACTGGCAACAATCCTCCCGGGAAGAGGAGCCAGTTCCCTCTGACAACTCATTTGTTCCATCTTAATTATACCGGAGTTTTTGGTGGTGGTTGTTTGTTTATTTAATACCAAAGTTGGGGGGAAGAGTCAGATGGAACAAAATTGCACAGCGTTCGACTCTTTAGAGGAGAGACTCAGGACATTAAAGTTGTTTCTATAAATCATCTGGGGAATCATTAAAACTAACTTTAAAAATAAGGAGACTTGATCAATGACCCCTGTTTGCTAATTTCTTATTTGACAGCTTATCTGAGGATTTGTTCTTCCATTCAATCAGCCCCAAGGCCAATTCTTTAGGAAGCCCTCCCCCCTCTGACATTACTACTGAGGTTTCATTTTCTGCTCCACAACTTCTTAACTACCCACCCCCCTGAACACCTGGGTGGCTCAGGTCGTGATCCCGGGGTCCTGGAATCAAGTCCTGCATCAGGCTCCCCACAAGGAGCCTGCTTCTCCCTCTGCCAGTGTCTCTGCCTCTCTCTGTGTCTTTCGTGAATAAATATATAAAGTCCTTAAACAAAACAAAACAAAACAAAACAAAACAAAACAAAAAAATAAAACAAAAAACTATCCACCCTGCTGTGCATGTCAAAGTACCAAACTCTTTCACCAGGTGGCAGGGCTTTCTAGCAGGTCCAGGCAGCCCTGATGCTCAATCAATGTGCAGAACTGCCCACCATGGCCCCTGCCTTTGTGAATTTATCATTTCTCTTCCCTATTTTGCAACTGTTCCTAGGGAATGCTTTTTCACAGCTGGCAGTAGGCACGCAGCGCCCAGAGGCACAGAGAGAGCCCCAGAGACCTGACGAGTCTGCTTGAGCCATGCCTGAAAAATGTGGCTCATCTTACAGCTGTACTGGGAAAAATGCAAGACTTTAATTGGTTCTGACTTCAAAATTTAGATCATCATTTTCCCTGGAGGTGTGCATTGCAGGAAAACAATATCACCAAAGCCAGGTTCTTTCTACCCGGCTGAAGTTAATCAAGTTCCATGATCATTTATAATGGGAAAACGAAAGAGAGTATTCGGACATTTAATTACGATATTTTGTAATTGTTGAGTGACCAGTGACATTACAAAACGCTCTCGGTGACCAGCTGCATGATGTATTTCTGTGAGAAAGCAGAAATGCTCAGCAAAAATGAAGTAATTGTAGGCACCTTTTCTCTTCTCTAATCTTTCCCAAAAGGGACCCATTAAATAGATAATTTGACTTGATTATTTTTAATTACATTGTAAACACTCAAAAAAAAAATCTAGGATAAAGGTGAACACAAGTCAGTTGGTAATAAAATTTAGGCTCCATTCTTCTTGGATGACAGATGAAATGAGTTTAATATATTCTTGCTCTGTGGAAAACACAGAGCATTTAAAACGGCAAACAACTGAATTCAATTAGCAGACCTTGTTCAAAACGGCCCGGAGAACCCGAGGGCCAGGAACTCAAATTATCCGCCCATTGTAGGACGGGGAAAGCTTCACAGTTCATGGCTGATATGAATTGGTGGAGAAACAATGTAAAATTGGTCCCTGTGTTTTCCCATCCAGCCATATCTGGCAAGCAGATCCACTAAGAGATTCAGCTGTTAATGCTTTCAAGCCCTCACCTTACATAAACCCTTAATTCATCAGAAAGATATAAAAGCGGAGAAAATACATTCAGTGTTGAAAGATGAACTACTAACTGCATTGCTTTCAAATGTGAGCGAATCCCCGCGGTAAAGTCCAATTCCAAATTTCCCTCCGCTAATAAATCACAATCAGGAGTTGCTGGAGGGTCTGCGGCTGGATCCCCACCTCGGGCCTCGTGGGTCGCTGGGAGAAACCGTCCCCGGCCAAGCTGGTGAGTTGGTGACATTTTCTACTTGGGAAAAGAGGACAGATCCGTTTGTTTTGGTGACGAGTAGGCCTCTGCCTCAGTGTTCGAGGGCGGGATCTTCAGTTGCTGGGAAGGAAGGGCCGTGACTTTTCGGGTCCTGGGCATGCAGACGGTCCATGGCTTTCACTGGTCTGGGCAGGAGCCCTGGCGGTCACCTGTGCGGCCTACGTACCCATCGGTCCTTCTCCTAGTTGTTGATCAAGTTGAGTGGAAGAAACAGCACGAGGCCTTTGAGATTGAGGAGCGCCACTTACTTAGGAAACCAAGATCCTTGACGAGTCCCAACCTCCACAGCAAGAGGATTTGGATAAGGCATTGGAGCAGCGGCACGGTGCCTGCATCTGACGGACGAGAGCTGGACTGCGCTCCCAGAGCCGTGCCCCAGTGTGTGCCCAGGGCTGTGTGCCCCCCTCATCCTGCTCCTGGAGGCCCCACTCCCACCCCAGGGAAGATGCAGGTCCAACGTCACCTTTAAAGTTTCCTCTCTGAGCCCCTTCTGTGCGCGTGATGAGTGCTGCCAGCTTGCACTTTGCACACATGCTATGAGTAGGTGCCCTGCGCCGTGTTCGCTACACCCAGGCCTGGTGCTTCGTGGGCCAGAGGGAGGCTTGACGGTGTCTGTGACGTTTGCTTTCCGCATTCCTTGCGTGTGTGCGGCAGAGGGTTAGAACTCAACCCCCTGGAAGGTGGGCCTCTGCTCGGTGCTCATTTGTGTGACTCCCAGGACAAGAAACAGAAGGGTGCTTCCAGGGGGAATGGAGCAGCCCCTGTTTGGCATCAGGGTTGTTGGCAGAGGGGGGCGTGGATCAGCGTGTGTTGAAGGGAGACTTGTGCAGGAGGCACTACAGGGAGGCAGGGCCTGCCTTGGGGGAGCCCGACGTGGGCCGGGGTGATGGCCCAGGGACTCAGTGCAGAAAGCTCACAAGCAGTGGGGAGGAAGGCCAAGAGTTCGTTGGCCACACGAGGGGAGGAAGGAGCTGGGCATGGCACCTAGTGGCCCCGGAGCTCCCTGCCAAACTCCCACCAGCCCAGGGTGGACAGGAGAGGGCAAACTGACCATCAGGGGTAATTGTAAGACACTGAGGGCTACCTCCCCCCTTGGGGACTAGTGAAAACTGTGTGAGGTGGAGGGCTCAGCATCGAGAGGGTGGCATGGGAGCACAGCTAGGGCTCCCTTATTAGTCACCACGTGCAAGGGGTCAGGTGAGCACATGGGCAGACCCAGGGTGGGGCCAGCCCCTGTCACCAGGGCAGAATGCAGGGTGGGCTGGCCGGGAATGGAAAAGCCGACCAGCTCCAAAGGGGGGGCAGACCTCAGAGCCAGAGGTGAGGTGGTTCATCCATCTTCCCTGGATGGCAAGTATGTGTCCAGGCCTGGAAAGCATGGTTACCCTGTCAGTGTTGGTTCCAAAGGGGAGAAATAAGGCACCCAAGGGAGAGGGGAAGGGGGAAGGTGCTGCAGAGTCAACAGATGCCACTATGGTGGTGGATCTTTTCTGTGTCTTATTTTAATGGTCTTTTTTTTTTTTTTTTTTAAGATTTTACTTATTTGTTCATGAGAGACACACACACAGAGAGGCAGAGACACAGGCAGAGGGAGAAGCAGGAGCCCGATGTGGGACTCTATCCCAGGACCCCGGGACCACGACCAGAGCCGAAGGCAGATGCTCAACTGCTGAGCCACCCAGGCATCCTGATTATTATTTTAATGGTCTTCTAAGAGAATTGCCCACTGAAGACGTTTTCTCAAAGGTGTTGGTGATGAATCTGACAGAAGATGTGGGGATGACTTACGGCTTAGTGCTGGCCGCATGGGCACCAGGGCCGATCCCGCTTGAGGGAAATTGGCAAGTACAGCTAACAATCGGATGCCACTCTGATCAGTGTGAAAGGTTCAATTCAAACCTCCCAGCCTGTTCGCATTACCTGAGACTCCTGTGGTCCCTGCAAATAGCACCTCCCAGCCACAACTCATCAAGAGAGAGCAGTTAGCCTGTTTTCCTGAAATACAGTCAAACACTCTTGACTCCAGGAGAATTCGCTCTTTCTTCTTCCTCTTCCATCTGCTCTGCCACCAACTGAAATCCAGTGGCTTCTTCCCTAAGTTCAAAGACCATTCATGCCAGAGTGTGCTGGAGGTCTTACTGAACCTGTTTTAAGTTCCTTGCCGTACCAGAAGGTCTTTTACTATTTCTGAATGGGTTGTCTGTGCCCTTGCAGACCCGAATGCTCCCTTATCCCTGGAAGAGAGCAAACCTTTGGTCAGGACAGCAGGATTTCCTTCCTACCTACTGTCTCAACTTTTTAGCACCTTGCTCAGTATTGGGGCCAAGAGCTTTCTTTTCTGGGACTGTCAACAATGAGACCTATTAGTGTCCGTTATAGCAATGGATTCTGTGATGTGGAAATTTTCCCAATTCTAAATGGACTGAAATCCCCAATTAATCCTACAGGACCCAGAAGAGCAGGAGTCTTTTGTGAAACCTGTGTAAGCTTCCCCTCTTCCACAATAAAGGCCCTTAGAGTTATACCAATTATTGCTCTAATTATTATTTTCCACGGAAGATGGCGAACATGTTTGAAGTCATGTTTCAGCGCCCTGGGGAAGACCAAAGCAAAATGAAAACATCCAATCATTGGCTCATACCTTCCAATTTTCTTCTTTCCTAGGGCCTTTTTATTATCAACGAGAGGGCCAAATTCTCCTGTCCTGTCTTGTCCATCTGCAAGTACAGCCCCGCAGTAGCACCTCCTAGGTAAGCCCATCCGACTGGAAGTCCAGAAGCTCTTGCCTGAACCAGACGGGCTCCAGCATGGCCTGTGCGGGTGTAGCTCTCCACGTAAGCCCAGGCATTCAGTAGCTGTGTGTTGATTTGGTATATCCCTGGAGGACCTGTGAGTAGTTCAAAAAAGTAAACACTTTTTTGGAAACTCAGGATGAATTTAAGCCACTATAAAAAAGGGAATCAGATCTATTTTCTTGACGCCAACACAGTGAAACACGAAAAAGAGTGACCTCTGAGGAATACATACAGAAAGAATTAGCTAGGTATTGCCTCTGAATGGTTTGGACCAAGGGACAGCTAGCTGGGTATCTGACATGGGGTGGGGGCACAGCATTTGTCTGCATCAATTTAGAGACTTGGCTGAATTTCAGAAACTCTCCTTGCAGAGACAATGGGAGGATAAAGATCACCGTGAAGGCTCAGAGGCCCTTTCTTTGGCCACACCACGTTCTGCCCTCGTGACCTGGCAAATGGCAGAAGGTTCTCCAGGGAGGAGGAGAGGGAGGGGTTTTATCCTTGTATTCAGAAAACCGGCCAGGTGGGCCTCTCAGCACAGGGCAGCAGAGGGGGAGCGAGTGGAGGGTAGAGGAAGGCTGTCGGGGGTCAATGCTGACAGATTGCCTCTGCTTCGGCCCACTAGATCTCTGCCATTAATGTGACTTCAGGGGAAAAATTAGAGACAATTGCAACATTGCCCCAACCCAAAGAGTCACTCTAGTCAAGTGCAACTTTTAAAAAAAAATTTATTCATTCATGAGAGACACAGAGAGAGGGGCAGAGACACAGGCAGAGGGAGAAGCAGGCTCCCTGCAGGGATCCTGATGCGGGACTCGATCCCAGGACCCCAGGATCACGCCCTGAGCCAAAGGCAGATGCTCAACCACTGAGCCACCCAGGTGCCCCTCAAGTGAAACTTTGAAAAAGGGTGTCAAACCCCAGCAGCTTACTGGGGTGAGCCCCAGCAAGGCAGCAATGTCTCTTCTTGCCCATGTCTGGAGGTGCACTCATGATCCACCGGGGCATTGCTGGAGAGGCACCAAAGGTCTTCCTTGTGGGCACAGGGTGTCCGCCATCCCCAGTGTTAGTCATCCATTTGGCCTGAGGCCACCCTTCAAAGGTCTAGCAGGTGCGCATTTGTGCAGAGAGAGCAGAGTCCCTCATTAGCCTCTGGCAGTAAGGCCCCAAGGAATGGGAAACAGCCCAGAAAGGCCATGATGGGACAGGGAGGGGTCACAGAGTCTCAAATCTACCACAGTGTATTTCAGTGTATTGCATTTTCTCCTTAGTGGGTCATGGAATCAATTTAATGTGAAGTAGCCTTAGGCTTTAAAAAATAAGTTGGAAGAGAACCTATCAAAGCGCAATGTGCATTCTTGCCTACACTCTATTATTTTCAGGAAGTTGGACTTTCATGTGGATTGTAAGTTTTCCACTGATTATAAACGGTGTTGCATGAATATCCTCACACATCTATCTGTGCGCCTCTGTGCTGGTATCTACAGGACCTACTCCCAGAAGTGGAGTTCCTGGGTCAAGAAGTCTGGACGTTTTAGATTCTAATGTGTGTCAGATTTCATTTGCTCCACTGTGACTGTACCAAAATATTACTGGCATTTTGCTGTGTGGACACCAGATCCAGATCCCTGCTACCTTCACAGTGCCCTGTTGGGGCTTTTCATCATCAAAAATATCCTCATGCCCCATCCTGACACGGGAGGACTGGCCTCTCACTCCCCCCACCCCACCCTTTACTTCAAGAAAGAGTAAATACCATTCAAAAGACTTTGTCATCTTGGATATTTTAACTTTCCTTGGGTGTAACCATTGTTCAAACGGCTTGGCTCCCTGAATGTCTTGTGAAAATCTGAACTGTGCTTTAATTTGGATTACACTTGGAAAAGGCAGTGTTTTAGTTTCCTAAGAACATATTCTTAAGTATTACTTCCAGATATAGCCAGAGCTTTGGGATGGTTATGCAGCTCATATGTTTGAGCCACCTGGACCTCTTCCACGGCCAAATTTTTGTACTGCGATCGACACTGCAACTCGGGCCATAGTCACATCAGGTTCATTGCTGTTTCTGCAAAAGCCTATGGAAGATCTGGTGGTCTTTTTACAACTCTGAGTAGGAGATTAAATTCATGTTTAATAATAGAAGGTGAAACCTTTTATTTTTTTGAGTCGTGCTTAGTGGCTGTTTGGCTTATCAGAAATGAGCCAACATGTTAATTGCTTGCAATTTTGTTTTTGGAACATCCCGGAAGAGGCAACAGAGCCATCCTATTATAGGTGACTTCTTTGCTGCAAAATTGGGGAGCAATATTAAAGATGGGAGCAAGTTTCATACAAACAAAATCCTGATTAGCTTCACATCAAAATTAGAACGGATAATATTTATTTCTCTTTAGTTGCCACATTTGGTTTCCTTCCATAGATAGCAATTTTTTTCCTAGGGTCAGGCAACACACTGAAACATTTTTGCACTTCAGAGCATGGAAAATGTGATGTACCACTAAGCTAACGTCTGCATACTGAACACAACTTTAAAATATGCTTGCAAAACTGTGGCTGTAGTTTTATTATGAGGATAACCATGACCAAATAAGAACTACCATAAACATTTCACCTCAAAAGGAACATTCCCAAAGAGGTGGATATGGGTGAAATATATACTGGATTGCACCATGAGCCTAGATAAGCTGCTGATTGTCTAATGTCAAGGAAGTCAGTATAAAGTCGAAGCTAAAAGCCCGTTTTGTTAAAGCCCGGTTCATCTTTACCGGGACACCGTTACAGGAGCTCAGTGAAAGGAGGAGACTCCATAAAATATGTACCTAACAAAGCATGTCAGCGGCTTGAATGGAGCGAGCCAGTCCAGATCTGAGGATTCTAATAAATAAATGAAGTTGAGCATTTATTGCCAACAGTCCTGTCACTAGGGCCACAGAAAACTGGAGCCGTGCATCTGGGAGGTGGGAGTGTGGAGCCAGAGAAGGTAATGGAACGCACCCAGGTTTGATTATTTATGGCGTGCTGATGAAGAGACAACTTTCCATATGAGGAACAGCTTAACGGAGGAACAGCCGAGCTAGACCAGGAAGAGGTCCAGAGAAAGGGAGCGAAACAAAAGAGGACATGAATAAAAATGACAGCTAATAAAACAATACAAATCTAAAATGCTGTAACTTTCAGAAATAATTTAGGGCCAAAAGAAAAGGAAAAAAGTCTCATTTTGCTGGCTTTGGGACAATTTTCCAAGAAGCAAAAGACATTGAAGCAAAATGAGTGTGCTAAAGACCAAATTTGCCTCTATGTCTTCCTAGCTGGGATATGGGTTGCTCCTATGGCAAGTGGCAGTTCTGTTTGTTTTGAGCTAATGTCTCCAATTTTTCAACAAATATTTATTGTATGTTTCCATGTCAGGTGTTGGGCCACCCTGGGGCTACAGGCCAAATGGACACAATCCCTGCCTTTAAGAGGGTTATGGTCCAGTGGGAAGTAGACAAGTCCACTGTCAAGTTCAAGACTGGGGTGGGTGCCGCGTGCTACCAGCTAGAGCAGGACCAGGGAGTGGCAACCGCGGGGAGAAATATGGGGCCTGAAGTGAACATGATTTCATGAATTCTGCTTTCTGTAATGATTAAATAAACACTCAGCAAGCCTCCATACAATTCAGATTACTGAAAAATTAAAATACACATTTTCTATAAATGTCTACAATTCTCAGTAGAGTTTTCATTTTTGAATTCTGGACCCGAGGCCTACCTGAGCTGTTTTAAGTGGTCTTTCTATGGTGTAACATACCTCTTCTCCAAGGCTGGCCGGGAGTGTAGAAAATATCAGCTCCCCCTTCCAATGATGCCTGCATGTGCCAGACATTTCCTTTGTGTCTCATGGGCCCTTCATAGTGGTGCTTTGAGACAGAAGCACCACGTTTTCCAGGTGAGGGGATGGAACCTTTGACAGGCCACCCTCTCATGGTCACATGAAGGGAGCAGCACATTTCAATTTTTTTTTTTTTTTTAATTCATGAGAAATACACAGGGGCAGAGACACAGGCAGAGGGAGAAGGAGGCTCCTCTCTGTGGGGAGCCTGATGCAAGACTTGATCCCAGAACCCTAGGATTACGCTCTGAGCCAAAGGCAGATGCTCAACCACTGAGCCCCCAGGTGCCCCGAGCAACACATTTCTAACCTCCCTGCCTTTGGGTCAAGGATGTAGTGAGGACTGCGTTAGTTACAGGTCTGTGCCCAAGGAAGGCTTATCAATGAAGACCCATGGCTCATCAATCTGTTCCCAGAGTACTTTAACTGGGTGACTCTCCTTTCTTCCCACCCCTGCCCCTTAATAGGGGTCCCTCTCCATGCCATTCTTGAAGAAGTGCTATACTTTTTTTTTTTTTTTTTTTTAAGATTTTATTTATTTATGAGAGACACAGGGAGAGCGAGAGAGAGGCAGAGACAGGCAGAGGGAGAAGCAGGCTCCATGGAGGGAGCCCGACGTGGGACTCGATCCTGGGACTCCAGGATCAGGCCCTGGGCCAAAGGCAGCACTAAACCTCTGAGCCACCCGGGCTGCCCAACGTGCTATACTCTTAAGGGCCAGAAGCACCTTAAGTGGCAGTGGGGCCATTCCCACTGTGATACAGGGGAGAGAGAACTAGAACATTCTATTCCAAATGAACCCCCCATCCTAAGCACCCAGTGAGGCCCCTGTGAGCTGCCCATCTCCTCTCCTAACAAGAGTTTTCTTAAAGATGAATGCCCATTTTTCCCCTCCAAACCTAGGGTTTAAGGCCCTGATGAGAAGGGGAGCCAGCCAGGGAGCTCCAGCATGAGCCAGCCAGGTGCCCCATTCCTAAGTCTCCTTTTCAGAGGCCGTCTATACCCTCAGTGTTGTGCCCTTGTGGTTATACACTGGCCGTAGGCGGGTGGTGTCTCCAGAACCTTGGGGACCCGGACTTTCCATGCTGGGTGAGTGCATCCTGACCCCACACCTCTGCTTCAGACACACTCCACGCCCACTCCTATGCCTTAGCCAACTGGCTCGTGTTTCAGAAATGCTGCTTAGTATTGGAGCACTGAGGAGTCTCCGAATTACAGTTTGAATCCGAGTTTCATGGCTTGAATTCAAGTAGGATTCTTAGTGGATGTCCTTCTTCTTGTCTTCAGACCAATCTTCCCCAAACACACAGAGTGCTATACTGAATGGTAAAGTGGTTTCATTACGAACCTCATTCTAAAAATATCAGTGAAGGTCTGCCATGATCCCTTTCAAACTCGGTAGAGCGCGATTGCTCCGTAAACCATGGCAAAATCTTTCTGAGATTTCCACTCTTAGGCTCCTATTCTCAAATTTACAAAAATGATTTACAAAAGGTCAAGGATTGAGTTTTCCGTTCCTGGACTGTTTGAGCCAAATCATGCTTACAAACGCTTGCTTTTACAATAAGACATTAAAAACAGATGACTTAAGACAGACCCACGAGCTCATCTATTCAAATTCAGTTCCTCTTGCTTGGGTAACTTCCTGCAGCACCGGGAAAACAGGCCACTGTTGCCTGGGCCTGGCTCTGCGCAGACGAGGTGGCCACATGCACAGCATTTTCGCCCAAAGGCTGAAATTTCAGCTGGATGACAGCTCAAGCTCCCCTGTTCTAAGAAAATACACTTGCAGCCAGGACGGCCCAGAGCTCCAAATGGCAACTTTGCTGATTCGAGGTCACTTCCCAGGAATTTAAGAGGCAAATCATTCACTCTTGACTTTCAAAGCGAACCCTGGGCTGAAAAAGCCCAGTGGCATCGAAAGCCCAGCTAGCGACAGCCCCGCGAAGTTCCTTGGGAGGGAGGGCGGATTCAGACACCTCGCCATCTGGACTGCACTATCTAGTGCACTTTCCAGGTTGTAAATTTCCTGGCCCGAAAGACTATTTGAAAAGAACTTTTAACCAAAAAAAGTGTTTTTTTATTAGCTGGAGTACTAAATACGTTTTGATTACTTTGATACGGAACGCTACAGCTGTAAGACTTAACCAACATCTGATCTCCAAGGTGGTGTACGTTTAAGAAAATAGCAAAATTAAAAAAAAAATTTAAGTCCTGGAAACATGGATTTTCAATTATGGGAGCCTCGAAGTTTATTAAATATCCTGCTCTATAGCCTCTCCTAATACACCAGCAAATCTGATAAATATCAACACTGTACTATGGTTGAGACTGAACTGGTTTTGCCACCTGGAAATAGATCACATTTGTCGGTCTACTTAAACAGAAACCAGCTGAACAAAATGATATACGCACACACTCAAACCCGCTGAAAACTGTACTTGGAGAACAGCCTATAATCTTTTACATTTCAATCTCCAAGTTTTGATCTTTTTATTTATTCTCACATAAAGTCTAAGACATTAACAGTACACAGAATTCTGAAATAAAACTGCACATGGTTAGAAAAATATACATTGAAGGAGAAAGAAAATAAGAAAATATAGCTATGTACAAAATCCCTTGTGCTCATTAATGCTGATCCTAACTTGCTTGGGTTTTATAATTAAGCACCACCCTAAGAGAACAAAGCCTTGAGAGAAAGAGCAAGCAACACTCTCTTGAACCCCCTCCTGCCCCAGTATTTCAGGATTCAGATTTGCCAGAAAGTGCGATCCCCCCCTGGTTGGGGAGTGAATTTAAGATGGTCCACAGCTTGGGCGGGTCCTCACAGCAGTGCCGCTGCTCCCAGTGTAGGAGGAGGTCTTCCTTCCTGGCCAGCGTCTGTGCACAAAGGACACAGTTCAGGCCTGAATGGGCCCCCAGGAAGGGGGGGGCGTGGGGGCTGGGACACGCAGGGCCCCGGGGGGCCGCCCCCCACTCCTGCTCCCTCCCTGCCAGGGCTCCCTCCATCTTCCTGAGCGTCTCCACACTGTTCTGAGGAGGCAGGCAGGGCTGCCCTTTCAATTTGGGAAATGCGGGGAGCTCATCTTCCGGGGGACTGAGCTTCTTCAGCAGTTTTCTTCTCTCAGGATGCTGTTTCCAGAAAGGAGCCACATGTTTCGCCAGTTCCTCTGGAGCTGCCGGGCTTCCTGGAAGGATCTCCTCTGGTAGCCGGCCTTGAATTTCCTCTCCGTGAACGTAAAGTAAATGGAACTTGATTTCAGCGAAGGACTGGGCAGTGATCTGACAGCGGCCACATCTGATCTGTAATTTGACATCATCTGCCTGGCTCAGGAGGAGCTCTTCTTCCGGGCTTGACTTGTTTTCCCTGCAAAGGGGGAAAATAGCCAACATCAGATTTCACAGAAAATATCCCTGAAGCTTTTCCTTTGGGACGTTGGCCTTCAGGGATCCAGAACACTCCCTCTAAGGAGAAGTTCAGGGGATGGGGAAGCAGAGGCCGGGGGACGCCCATGTCACTCCTGCTCCGGCCCCAGCCCCGCAGTCCTCAAGCTCCCGGTGTCCACTGAGTAAAGGAGGCTTTCCCTTTTGGTCTCTACCCCGGGTAGGAGCAAGGGAAGCAGGGCAGCACAGGGCCACCGTCACTGCTGCCTGTCCTCACTAACCCTGAGCACGGAGAGAGAGCAGTTTGGACATTCACTTAAAAATCAAAATGTATTACAGAAGGCTGTTAAGAAGGGGGGCTTCTTTAGTGGGGCCGCCAGATGTGTTAATGAAATTAGGCACAGACTTCTCTGTGTGTGTGTGTGTCCCTCATGAATAAATATAATCTAAAAAAAATAATAAAAAAAAAAAAGAAATCAGGCACAGACTATCTGCAAGTGGATGGGAATGCCCAAAAGAAAAGCAGGGAAACTACAGAAAAGCCAGGAAGAAACAGGATAGGAGGCCCTGATTTTAGTGAATGTGACAGAGAAAGACACAACTGGATAGAAAGAGTTTAGAACAATCAGGACAATTAAGAATGACGAGGGGCAGAGCTTTTAAAGTTAGAACGTGCTGCTGAGAACAGATTTCAGTAGAAAGCAGGCAAACTGAAGGGGCCTCCCTGGTGTACCCAGTGCCTGAAGCCCTGCCAGCCAGGCTGTCCAGCTACACAGCCTGTTTGTCTGTGAAGCCCGAGAGAGTAGTACTTCCACAGGACAACAGTGACACGGGAAACCAGCACGACAGGAAAGACAGGGCAACTGTAGAGGCTGGGTCTGGCACCCGGGGGCCGGCCGTGCAGGGCACACAGAGTCCCCACCATGGGTCAGACTGCATTCTGGGGCGAAGGATGATGTTTAGATATAAATTCTGTGGCCACAGGTTTGGGGAAACTTACTTGTACAAAGCCCTGGGAACTGTATGCAGCAATTTACTGCTTCATAATTAATTCAGCTGCAAAAATTGTCCTTCACTCTGCTGTCCCCAGCATCTGGGCATTGGTGCCCTGGCTGACAGGACAGAAAGCAATGAAAACCCACCACTGCTCAGAAACCAGAGAGAAACCTCTTCACAGAACGAGGAGGAAGACATAGCTACCTTACAAATCTCAATCCAGGGATGTTTTTACAAACTCATCTTTCCAAATACGAAATCATGCCCTGTTCTCCAAATCCAGACCGACCTCAGTGCCAGGCCTCCGTCCCATCAGCACTCACCTCTCCACGGGGCCCTCTGGCCCTCGCACACCCAGGCCTCTGCTCTTTGGCACGTCCCCTGGCTGCCTTTCCCCGGGGGACGGCTCAGTGCTGATGACAACCCGGTGCACTTCTTTTAGGTGACCAAAATAGACTCTGACGTGACCGAACACCTTGGCACAGAATTCACAGCACACGAGTTTCTTCAGACGGTTCTCACCGTGATGCAGCTTCATGTGTGTGCTCAGGCTGCCTGAACGTACATAGGCCTTGCGACAGATCCGACAACTATAGGGCCGTCTGTTCGTGTGTGTGTTCATGTGGTCTCGGAGGTGCTGTTTGAACTGGAAGTGGTGGTTACAGACGTGACATCTGTGCCAGGGCTTCTTGATGCCGGAGAAGCCGTTCCTCAATGCAGAGCTGGGCTTAGGAGGGGCGCTGCCATCCTGCCTCCAGCCCAGGTATTTAGGAGTGAATGGATGATTTAACACAATGTCCTGTCCCAGGCTGCCAGGTGTCTGGGCCTGTGCCACACCCGTGGGAGAGGCCAGGGGAGCCAGGGCGGGCACGACGATCACAGGCTTGGGCATAATGCTACGGTATTTCTTCAGAGCCCCAGGTTTTTGGTCCCTGGGTTCTTGGGGATCGGGTTTCACCCTTTCTTTGCTGTCTTTACACCTATTAATGATACATTTCCTCCTCTTCCCCTGAAATGCCAACATTTCATCTGGTACCTTTCGTTTCCTTACTCGTCTCTTTGCTGCCCCATTGTTCAGTTTTGCTTTGTGGCTGAGGTCCAGTCTGGTGGCGGGACAGAAAGCGCTTCCACAGGGACTCTGCCTTGCTGGCTGCGGGGCAGGCGTCTTGCTAGCCATTCTGGTGGTGGCGTGGAAGCCTCCTGTGACGGCCAGTGTCTTGGCACAGGGTGCCCCAAGCCCAGGGACAGAGCTGTCTGCGGTGTTAACATCTGACTGTGCTTTGCACAGCTCCACTGTTTTCATTCTGGCGTAGGGCAGGATGGGCACTTTACCTCTGGGGACTGGAGAGATCAGCTGCACTGTGTTGCCAAAAACAGCTGGTGATAAAATGGTCATGGCTTTTGCGAGATCACCTTTCTCTTTAAGTTTTCCACCGGCAATGGCACAAGGTTTACTGCACGTTTTCTTGTTCAGCACGTCCGCTCTCCCTAGAGTCTTGGCGGGGGCCTGCTTGGCAGAGGGCTCTGCTTGTGTGGATGGCGTCGGGGTGGCAAGAGGGTGCAGGTCTCCACGGTCACTGGTTGCTGGAGGCGGAGGGTCTCCAGAGCCACCTCGGTGGGTTGGTACCGCTGAGCCAACGCTGGCGGGGGTTGGGTATAGTGACTGCGACAGTGCTTGCTCTGAGGTACTGGCTTTGTGCGGAGGTTCAGGCCGGTCAGGGGGGGAGGGGGGCGTTTGGTTTTGGGCAGGAGGTATGTCACCGCCACTCGCAGAGGAGCTCTGAACAGGTTTCTTTCTCGATCCTTTGTTATTTCTTGGTGGTTGGTATCGAGGAATAGGCAGTTTGAGGTTTTCGGGCAGTGGCAGTCTGGGCTTCTGGATTGGCTGAGCTGAAGCAACATGTGGCAGGGCGACGAGAGAAAAGGTCCCTTCCTGTCCAGCAACCTGCATCAGGGCATAATTCTGGGCAGGCACCCCCAGTGGCTTGGCGTTGATGGAAGGGCCCGGATTCACTGGGTCAGAGAGCGATGGTGAATGGCATGGTAGCACCCTGGAGGTTAGGACTTTGGGCACAATTTTGGGCGCAATGGTCCTAAACTGACTCTTATTCTGCAAGCCTTTCCCACTCTGAATCGTTCCAGAAGAGATGTGGGATTCACCTGTAGGGAGGATACAATATGACAAGTCACCTCATGCAGCTGTCGGGCTGTTGAGAGGTTACCCACCCCGGCCCTTCTGGGTGAACTCCCAAGTTCCTCAAGACCCTGCCCTACAGTCAACTCCTGCCCACCTTCCCAAGGACTGATCATTCTCCGCTATGGTTCCAAAGCCCCCAGGATAACATATACTGCTTTCTGTAATAATTTATTTGTTTGTGTGTCTCTACTACTCAACACAGAGCTAGCTTCTCGATAGCTGGACTCCCTCTCCCATCTGTACTCCATGAGCTCACCCTCTCCAAGTACCTATGTTCCGATTCCTGATCTCCCTTCCCGGTCCCCTAGCTGCAAGGACTCTCCTCTGGTATTTCTGCTGCGTATTTCATTTATTTTATGGACACGTCTCATTTTCCCTATTAAGCTTGGAGAGGGGAAAGCCTATATTTAATTTACATCCATACTTCCCACTGTATTTTCAGTGTGAAACAAATGTTTCTTGTATCAAGCTCATTTCTCTCTCCCTTTCAAGACACACCATTCGACCCACTGGCAGTGGGTTGTTTTGCACGGCGGAGGAATTCCAGACTGAATGCTAGCTTTGTTGCTGTTACTCATGTGACTTGTGAATTTCTTCTCACACCTTTCAAACTGTTTATGTGTGCTTTTGCAATTAAGTCGCCAGCATTAAAAAGGCTGATGTGACACCTTAAAAAATGTTGAAGAAAAACAAAATGATACAAAATGATAAGATACAGAGACAACATAACGAAAACATGAATCCCATAAAAATCACCTGCTAGGACACTAATTAGGACAATTTTAACTGATAACAATAACACTTCCCACTCTTGGGATTTACTAGGTTAGCTGAAGACCAATTACAACTACTCTAAGAGAATAATTAAGGCAACATTTCGATGCACTGCTTCTAAGAACTGAATTATCTTTTCCTTTAGGAAAAAATTGTAGAGAAGTAGTAAGACGCATAAACCAAATGTTAGAGAACACCCAGCAGGGTCTGCAAAGCGCTCAAATTAGATCTATTATCACGTCTGTAGTAATATACATGAGTTTTCACAAAAAGTGGGACAGATGAGTATTTTTTAAATAGGCTCACTCAGTTCAGGCCTAGCCTCTGAATGAGTGTTGGTACCCAACTTTTGATAAAATTTTGTTTTCTGAGCTTTTGAGATTTTGGAGTTGTGGATGAAGACCTGAAGGGATGTTCAGGGGGTACCAAGGACACAAGGGTGAACAACAGACACAATTTCTGCCTCCGGAAGCTGGCAATCTGTTTCAGTCTACTGAAACAGAATTAAAACATTTTTAAAAATCAGCCTTGATTTTAATGTCTACAATTACCAAAACTAACAATTTTAGTGGGAAGTTATTTCTTTTGGCAAAAATGACACTCCTCACATAAATAAGCCGCATAGTAGGAATAATGGTGAAATGCATACTGACCAACTTGTTCTATTTTTAAAATTTTTTTAAAAGATTTTATTTATTTATTCATGAGACACACACAGAGAGAGGCAGAGACATAGGCAGAGGGAGAAGCAGGGTCCCTGCGAGGGACTCAGTCTCAGGACCCAGGATCATGACCCGAGCCAAAGGCAGACACACAACCACTGAGCCAGCCACGTGCCCCTGACTAACTTTTAGAAAGTAATCACTTTTTGGGGGAGGAAGAAGCATGTTAAAAACCTATATCACATGGCAGTTTGCATTAGAGTAAGATGGGAAAAGACAAGCACTATGGTCTGGAAAAACTCAGGTCAGGATAATTGTGTAATCTGTTGGTATCCTTTTTAGCTTGGTTTCCATGAAGTTTGTGGGTAAATAGGCCAATCACCTCTTGACAGTCTCCTAAATGAGTCTGCCATATTCGCTTCTCCTTCCTACCATACTGTGATTTATTTTCTGGTTCTGTATTTGTGGCTTTTGAATTCAAATGTCTTTCATTTTCAGCCTTATCTTCTCATCCTTGTGGAAGAAGTACTGAAATAAGTTGTAAAGAAATATATTAAATCAGGATTGATTTTTAAAAAGATATTTATTTATTTATTTATTTATTTATTTATTTATTTATTTATTTAAGAGAGAGAGAGAGAGAGCGCGTGCGCACCCGTGTGTGCATGCACAACCAGGGGGAGCAGCAGAGGGAGAAAGAGAAGCAGACTCCCTGCTGAGGAGGGAGCCTGATGCGGGGCTCCTTCCCAGGACCCTGGGATCATGACCTGAGCTGAAGGTAGATGTTTAACTGACTGAACCACCCAGGCACCCCCAGGATTGAGTTTATAAAAAGCTTAATGTTACTGACAGCTCTTGGTTGCTGAAAGACCAGGCTTATTAAATGATATTAATAATAATAATGGTCTTGGGCATTTACACAACAATGAGGAAGGAAGAGGAGAGAAAACTCAAGGTCCTTTAGAACTATTTCGTACTCTGACTAAACACAAAATAACTAGAAGAAAGGCTGCTTTCTTAATCAGTCATAAATCTCCCTGAAATAATATGTGACAATAGTGCCTCACAGAACAAGACATATCCCCTCACTCACTTGCTCAAAACTGTCCAATGGCTCTTCATCTCAGAGCCAGAGCCAAAGTCTTTGAGATGGTATGAAAGGCCTCCCGCCATGGGCTCCTGGGAATCTCTCTGACCAACTTCCTCTGTTTGCTCCCCTCCAGCATGGGGGACTTTTTGCTGTTCCTTCCGGGTGTCACACACCCACTTCCTTCGCTTTCACACTGTGCTCACTGCCAGGATGCCTTTCTCCCTCCAGGTAAATCCCCAGCGCTTGCTACTGTGTTTCCTTGAGTCTGGTCAAATGGCTTCTTCCTGGGGAGCTCATCTCTAATCCCGTTAATTAAAATTGAACTCCCCACCTGCTTTCCTGTTGTCATTTTCTAGCACATTGGCTCCATCTCCTGGATTATATCATGGGCCACTGTCTCTCTCACTAAAGTGGATTTCTGGAGGGCAGAGCTTGTCTAGTCTCCAGGGCCCAGGACAGTGTTGGGCATGTGGCAGAAATGTTATAATTATTTGTTGAATCTGTAAGTGGCAATTAAGTGATAAATGGCTAAAATAAAGAATTTACAGATAGAGTTTAGAAAATTGTCTTAAAAAAAGGAAGAAAGGGGGCCTCAGTTAATTTTTTTTGAAAGATTTTATTTATTTATTCATGAGAGACACAGAGAGAGAGACAGAGACATAGGAGGGAGAAGCAGGCTTCTTGCAAGGAGCCTAATGCATGACTCAATCCCAGGACTCCAGGATCATGATCTGAGCTGAAGGCATATGCTCAACCACTGGACACTCAGGGGGCCACAGTTCAAAAGCAAATGTTAACTTTTCCAAAATTTCAAAATTAAAAAAGGAAAAGCTCTATCTCTAGAAAATCATATATATTTTTCAATTTAATTTCACTGCCAGTATAAGAAACTGGGTTAGCATCATGATAAAACCCTTTAATATAAAGGGGATTGGTGAGACCTGCTGACTAACCATCTGGGGGAATAAGAGAGAACAGTAAATTATGCTGCTCAGGTACAAGATAACACAGTCAAAGCAACAAGCCAGTGCTGAAGAAGAAACTGCTTTAAAAAACAAACAAACAAACAAACAAACAAAAACCAGATATCCACAGAGGGGGAAAGCAGGGGTTGAAGAGAGAAGAAACAACTAGAAATGGAAAAACTGAACCTCAGAGGCACAGAAAGGTGATGTCAACATGAAGAAGAGCAGAAATAATAGAAACCAGAAAGTACAGCTGAAGCAACAACCAGTGGTCAAGGTCACTTCAAAATCTCTAAAGATTTAAGTTGGGAAGGGGCTTCCTATGTTTTTATGACCAAGTGTGAGAAAGCAACCTTCTGACAGTTAAGGTTTCCAGAAATGAAACAAGATACACTTTATAGAGCCATCCAAAAGGGAGAGATCTAATTATGATGCATTTAAAGTTACTGTGCTTTGATTGATCTTCAAAAGTTTCTATGTTATGGTGGAAATAAAATCACACTGCAAGAGTAATGCCATTCAAAGGAAAAGGAGGCCGCCTCTGATCCAGGAGCAAAGGGAGCCCCTTGGGGTACCTGGCTGCTTCAGCACAGGAGAACATTGGACAGTGAGCAGCCAGGGCAGCTGCAACCAGAGTCCTAGGTGACAGGGGTGATGCCTGCCAAATGGAGTCAACTGTCAAGTTTGCTGTAATTCAAAGCAGTGGATCCTGGAGTAGGAAAGTTGATCTGTTGTCTTCAAGATCAACAATTATAAGGCGATCACAAGAAATCTGTGGGTAAATGTAACCTTGGATAAATGTAACCTTGTCATGCTGGCTTGGATCAGTCAGGAAGTACAGACAAGGGTGAGGGTGTCTATGAAGGTGGTGATGTGTCCCTTTTCCCAGAATCATTATTGATGGAACGACACAGAATGGGGTGATGCACTAGAAGAAATGTAAAAGCAGAGGAGAAAGACACAAGGCCCTAAAATAGAAGAAAAACATCCCCTAAGAATTACTTCAATATGTCCAGCAACAGGGACATCATAAAATAACCATCCAACCATCCAGTGTAATGCTATGCAACAGTAAGAAAGAAGGATGAGCTAGACCAATCTGGAATATTCTCCAAGATGTGAGATGGATAGTGTGCTATCACTTGGATTACAAAAAAATAGTGAGGTACACACACAAATATATTCCTTCTATGCACAGTATATCTCTGAAGGGAAGCAAAAGAAACTGGCACTGGTGGTGGCCTTTGGGTTGGGGGCATGTTTCCCATGAAGCATGGGACACATGCTTATTTCCCACTGAATACTCCCTCTGCCTGGCACACAGGAGGTGCTCACAAATATCCGCTGAATGAATGCAAGGAAAATTAAATTTCCCTTTTGAATCTGTTTTTAAAACGGGTACCTTTGGGGTTAGTTGTGGTGGGTATGTGTGTGCCTCTGCATAAATGAGCATGTCTAGATTACACACGGAGTGTCTTTGGTTTTCTCTTTTCCTTGTTGCCTATTTAAGGACAAGAATTGCTAACGATGAGGGAAGTAATCGAATAATCTGACAGGCCGTGCATAACTACCCCCCAAAGTTAAACACTGAGAAGTACTAGAGCTCATTACTTCCCAAGGACAATGAGAGTCCCGCAAACACTGGGCTCTTTAGGACAGAACGACGCAATTTGCAATAAAGGTCAGTTATGCTAGAATGACTACAATTTTTTTAAAGTAGTTTGAACAACAGGAGTCCTTAGAGGAAGGTGAAAATGCTGTTAACTTTTTAAAACTCTAAACTACTAGGACGGTGTGACTGCAGGAAGCCTTTCTTGGCAATGCAATTACGACAGTGGTTTGCTCCATACGCATTTACAAGGCCTCCCCAGATGGCGTGATCTAAAAACCCTCCCCTGTCACCTACTGAATTGTAGATCTCAAGGAACTGTGCACTAAATAATGAGAGGTAGAAACTTCCAGTGACATTCATAATTTCTGGAAATCCTGCAAAATTTCCCATAACACAGTTAAAGAGACTCACAGGGCTCTCGGGCACTAAACATGGACTTTATTAACTGAAAACATAAAAGGCTCACTCAGTAAAATTAATGTTGTGCAATTATACAATGTGAAACTTAATATTAGGATTTTAAATATGGGCTGTTTTTTTTTCTATGTTAAGTGTATTAAAAATAACTTTTGCAAAGTGGCATTTACAGTTGGTGAAAAATGGATGTAACTATGGATTAAAGAAGAACGGAGGTACGGAGTCCTTATTATGAGTTGGAATCTGTGCTAGGTCTTTTCATTGAACCCTCACACAAACTTTGCAAATAACTATTTTTGTTCCCTTTTCACAGGTTAAGACAAATGAGACGAGGAAATTAATTTACGTGCCAAAGTCCACACCTTGCAGATCTGTCCCATTCCGATTTGAACTAAAGACCTTCCTCTCCTTCATTCTCCCCTCCAAGGGACTAAATTATATACAAGGTTGCCGCAATTAACTACAAGGTATAATGTTATCTCTGAATTTTAAGAAGAGGGGGAAAAAGGAAACTCAAAATAGAAACGACTTGTCATATCCCAAAACTTCAATTATCATTAAATGAGACTTTCTGAAAGCCCACTCATTAGAGAGAATTCACGAAAAATTAATATTCATTTGAAGATTAAAGCAGATTTTTTTAAAAGTTGAGTTTGCGTTTACTATCCATAGGACTCCAACAAGTCCAATAAGGTTGCCAGATCATAACTGTCTGGACAAAGGACAATGTGTATCCTCCTCCTCTTCCAACATCATCAGACAACTGGTATGATGGGTGTTGGTTGCAGGGAGGGACAGCAGGGAGAAGACGGTGGGCTTGATGGTGCTAAAGTGCCAGTATGGCAGCCAGCTTGATCACACAGTCTCACAACAAGGTCTAGAAAATACTGAGTAAGAGAAAATTACAAGGGCTGGCCATTCTATAGATGACTGCAATCATCAAGTGCCTCCTTGGTTTCCACAGTGAGAACCAGGGTCTGCTCTGCTGCTCCTGAGTAAAGTTGTTCCTGCCCGTCCCTTCGATGGTTTGGGCACAGTTCCATCACCCCTTTGACTCTGGGGCCTTCTGCTGAGCATGGAATAGTGAATGGGCAGAGAGACGAGAGTCCCTGCTCTTGAAATGGGCTCCCTGGACCTAGGCTCTGAACCAAAGTGCTGCCAAAGTCTTCGCCACAAAGGGCCAGAATTTTCAGATGCTGTTTAGGTCTTAATTTTATTAAACTGAAAAACCCTATTTTAAATTTTATTTGCTGGCATCCCTATTCTCCCTCTCACTTGGCTTTCAAATAATAAATTCCAGTTGGGATTCAAACTGTTTTCCAAGATGGTCTCTGGTTAAAACAAATATGGTAAAATCTTGGAGATGTACAAGATAAAAGAAATAATCTCATGACGCGAAGGAGCTCAACTTAATTTTGTTGAAAAACCTATGAACACACTGAGCCCTTGCCTACTCGCTCCCCAAGATACCGCTCAGTCTCTGCAGCCACAGTTAACAGGAATTTCCTCTGCACTGATTGCAGAGTGCACTGCAAAATGTGCTGGTGACAGGCACAAGTCTAAGGACTCGGGATGCCAAACATCATCTCTAGTCCCCTTATCTGTAGCACTAAGACCTCCGAGAATCAGTGCATCTAGGACCCAAATTTTAGGCAATCTGATACACAAAGGAAAGAGGCACTTCCCTAATTGAGTGTCTTATATCAGAGTCCAGTCTGGTCCCTTCCGCTTGCACACTTCCCTGCTCTGCAGAGCCATGGTCTCAGCTAACGCCTTCTCCTTCCTTCCTGTCACACTGCCAGTGAGAGTCGGCCACCCTCCCCGCACCACAGGCAGCTGAGAGCTGTCCTGCCAAACAGTGACTTGTTGCCTCTCTTAGGAAGGAAGAGGATTCCTGCTTTCTGAGCATCAGAGTTTCTTTACGTCCTAGCACACGTCAAATACTTTACATGCACCATGTCATTGAATGGCCACAAAAACCTGAGTTTGAAATTTCTGAGAGGGGTGCCTAGGTGGTGCAGTGGGTTAAGTATCTGATTCTTTTTTTTTTTTTTTTAAGATTTTATTTATTTATTCATGAGAGACACACAGAGGGAGGCAGGGATGTAGGCAGAGGGAGAAGCAGGCTCCTTGCAAGGAGCCCGACCAGGGACTTGATCCTGGACCCCAAGATCATGCCCTGAGCCAAAGGCAGATGCTCAACCATTGAGCCACCTAGGCATCCCTAAGCATCCAATTCTTGATTTTAGCCCAGGTCCTGATCGCCTGGGTCATAAGATAGAGCACATCAGGCTCTGTGCTCTCAGCAAGAGTCTGCTTGGAAATTCTCTCCCTCTGCCCTTTCCACCGCTTGTACGTGCTAGCACACAGGCTCTCTCTCAAATAGCTAGTCTTAAAGAGAAACTATTATTAGGTACTTTTTATAGTTAAAGATTTCAAAGCTGGCAAAGTAATGCTGCTGGAACTCAAACCTTGGCCCAGTTGATTCCAAGGGCTCTTTCTACTTGTCCACGCTGACTGAGCTATTATGCATGGTTATGGCCACTATCATAGTCTCCAGTAAAAACATAGGGTTTGGGTTCAAACAGATGTGGTTTCAGCTTGTGGCTCTGTCTCGTAGCTTGGGAATGTCACACTCTGAGCCAAACTGTCCTTCATGAAATGGGGATAAGAATACCTTGTGCAAAGGTCACTGTCAGGACTCAATGAAAAAAGTACCCACGAAGGTGCCAGGATAGTGCCTATCACAGTGAGATGCTCAGCAGACATTAGCTTTTCACTTTCTCTTGACAAAAAGTATTCAGTTCCTGACGGTTGTTTTTGGTGGGAAGGAAAAAAGTGCACAAATCTTGAATTGCTAATCATATGGAAATAGTCCTGAATCTTAAACTAATGTTTCTTTTCTGAAAGGTAAATGAAGAAAAGAGGGAAGAAATGGCTATTATTTGTGAATAATGGTCCCAATAAAACTGTAAAGTAGTTTTTCTTTCTTGCCGCTCTGCAGCCACCTATCATGGCAGCTTGACCTTCCCCTCATCTCATCTATCTGATCACCCCCTCTACCTACCTACCCCCAAGTTTTACATCCCAGTTGACAAAGTGCTAATCAGATGAACAATTATTGTGAATAGGAGTTAACATATGCGCATTTTAAAGAGCTGTTTTATGGGGACACTCTTCCCTGCTTTTGTTTATATTGAGTATTGAGGCTAATTGTTGTTGTTCTCCACCCTAGGCAGGCCTGTACAGGGGGAGGGGGTGAGCCAAGGTCTCAGTGGCCCTGGGAAGAAAGAGACCTAGAGCAGAACCAGGGATGCTGGCCACAGTTCTGCAGCACCATGAGAGCAATAGCCATCTGATTTTTCAGTTCAGGAGGAAAAATATGTGGACTCTCACAGAGGATAGGAACAGGTCAACCACGATTCTGAAAGCACTTTCTTAAAAAAAAAAAAAACCACACACTTTCTTGTAGATTTCAGTATTTTTGTGAGGAACTCATTAAGAAAAACATTTAAGACAGGTTGAGTTTGGAAAAGAAAAGGTGGGTACCGAAAGAGGAGCCCATGAAATTGAATAAATTAGAAGGAAGCAAGAGGAAACAAGCATTCTTTATGGAAGAATCTAAATGCAAATTACCTAAAATGTTAATGGCAATAAAAGGAAAATTAATACAACGTGGTTTGTTATAAGTTCAAGTAATTATTCTTTTTTTGGGCCACATAATTCATGTCCCAAATGAAAAGAAAATTTTAAAAGCTTTATCATTAAAATATATTTTACTAATCCCAATTTCAATGAATTTCTCCTTCATTTTAATTATCAGTTCTTCTATCAGTCCTTATTTCTGGGAGGAATTTTTTATTTCAAGTGCTTCTGATGAAAAGCAGTTGAAAACTATATGAAATCTTTAAATTTTTAATACATTTAGAAAGATAAAGTTATTAATCTTTTTGGCCAAAAAAATTATAACATGGGCAAGATTTTATTCATTATTACAAAACTCAGTTTTGTATCTTTACCCCAATCTAAGAATGACTGAGTAGCATGAAAATTTAACGAAAAGCTAATGATCTATGGAGGACACAAAGCAAGACAAATAGAAACTTTTAAAATGCTTTATTAATCCCACTCTCCCATTCTTCAGTTAATATTACTAGAATTATTAAGATGCAGTGGGGTCACATGGTTGAAATTCAGAAGACCTTGATAACTGAACTTCATGCAGGTAAAAAAGCAGCATATCACTTTGTTTGATGTCTTAGCACTCATAGCAAATATCTGTGCATATCATCTTTCCAGAAGATTCTGACATTTTCTGAGGCAGTGGTTTTTCAACACAATGAGTAAGCAAGGAAACGTCTCTGGCAAAAGAGCTTTAGTAGGCTGCATGAATGCCTTGTGACAAGAATTCTTCCACCAAGAAATTAAAAAAATGGGTCCCTTCTCTTTAATCTTCTACTTTAATATCAGTTGGAAGAGTTAAGTATCTGGGATGAGTAACAAGATGACAGTTGGTGAAGAAAACCTTTTCCTTAGTGAGATAAACAGAAAGATAAGCTTTCAACATGAGAATGTGCAGTCAGTGGGAACAATGAAATGAGGACACATATAGAAGGTTTGCCTTTGGTCAAAATACCATGACTATGAAATCAACGTGGTGAAGATCACAATAGGGTTAAAAGCAAGGGACTGGAATCACAAAGATATTTTTATACTGTGATTTCAAAAGTAGGTTTACTTTATAGAATGGGCAATTTTAAGGAGTACACAAACTGCATTTTTAAAAATGAAGTAATTGTTCCATGACTTTACAGTATAGTTTTACAGATGTTTTGTTTTTACTTCTAATTTATTTTCAACTCACAGTGATTTATAACCCTTTTTGCTGCAAGTTTTTCTGTACCTCAGCTCTTATATCAAATAGTTCATGATTTGTAAGTGCAAATGCACAGGACTGTGCATACCTTTGTCATGTAGATTATTATTCCCTAAAACTCCTGCTTAGTACGTCCTGGCTGTTAATTATTTCTTAATCAGGATACACCTTGATTAATATAGAGAGACTACCTGTGATACTGACACAATGAAGAAAATAAAGAGAAAAGGAAGCACCAGGCACCCACTGATACTAAGTTAACTGCATGCGCGATGATTATCTTTGTGGAACTGACCAGATTGGTTGCATATGAGTTAACTAGCAAATACAGATTCTGAGATGCAGCTAAGGTAATCAGATGCCAACACAAGCTAGTACAGAATCCTCAGAGTTGGAAAGCTGTAGGACCACTTTGGAATCCTTTCCTTTTGAATTCTGCTTGGCTTCTCCTCCATCAACACCTTTATTGTTATTTGGATGGCAATGACAAAGTCTGGTTGAAGGAACATGTACTCTCATCTACATGTTAGAAACATGTAAGAGTTAACTCTCCATCATTCCTGAAGAGATACAGTGATTATGCAGTCCACTTGCATTCTTTTTTTTCTCAAGGTTCTGCACATTTGTATGTGTGTGTACTTAGGTTAGATGACCCCTGGTTCTGGAGCTGGCCTAATGGCTGACCATCCATGCACACTGCCAGCATATGGTGGGTTCACCCCACTGCTGTCTTCCTACAGCATCTATCTTACCTGGTCCTACACTGCTCTCCACTCCCACTGCCTGCTGCCTAGTGCTGAGAACTCCAACCACTGTGAACAATAGACATTACAAATTTAAAGTATCTAGTGTCGAACTGCAGACCTATTCCACAATCTCTTTTTATCCCTAAGAGACTCTCCTCAGTTTCTCATTGGGCCTCACTCAGGTTTCTCTCATTGCTTTTCTGAGGCACTCTCTTTCTCCTCCACCCCCAATTTATCTTTGTCTCTCTCTCTCACCAATGATTTTTGGCATTGACCTTGCAATGGATGTAATGTTTGTGTTACCCCAAAATTCATATGTTGAAATCCTAATGCCCTGGTATAATGATATTCAAAGATGGGGCCAATGGGAGAGAATTAGGTCATGAGTGAAGAACCTTTATGAATAGGATTGATGTCTTCATAAATGAGACCCCAGAACTCTCTTGCTTTCTTTCTGCCATGTGAAGATACAATGAAAAGATGTTGGTTTGCAACCCAGAAGAGGATTCTGAAGGGGAGCAGAATACATGACCCCAAAATGTCCTACTTTGGCATATGGATTATTATTTCTTAAAGATTTATTCATTTGAGAGAGAGAGAGAGAGAGAGAGTGCGAGAGAGAGCATGAGTGGTGGTGGGGGCAGTGGGAGAGGGAGAGAGAATCTCAAGTAGACTCTGTGCTGAGCATACAGCCCAATGTGGGGCTCAATCCTAGGACCCAAAGATCATGACCTGAACTGAAACCAAGATTCAGATACTTAACTGATTGTGCTACCTAGGCATCCTTGGTATGTGGCTTATTTTGAACTGAAGGCAATCAAGACCCAGAAGACTCAAGAAAAACTTTTACCTCTTCCTAACTACCTAAAAGAATTTTGCTAGGGGGCCTGGATCAGAGAGAGATATATTACCAGAGATAACTTTGATCTAAATGCCTTATCTGTATATAGCAGGGCAAACATCTAATTACCAAACACCTGCTCTTCTTATCATCCTATGAATTACCTTCCTCCCCTTTGAAGCCTCAGGCCCCTACTCCTTTCTTAGCTCAGGATGGCCTATAAATATCAATTGCCCAACTTATCCTTGATTTCATTGTCTTTGTGGGGCCTCCATTCATACATAATTAAATTTGTTTTTCTCTTGTCCTCTGTTAATATGATTATTAGGTCAGCCAAAGAACCAAAAAGGGTAGAGAAAAAATTTTTCCTCCCCAACAGCTGTCACCAGAATCTGATGAAGCTGGGACTCTGATCTTGTACTTTCAGCCTCCAGAATTGTGACAGTTTATAAGCCACTTATTCTATGAGACTTTTCTATAGCAGCCTAGAGCAACTAGGACCTTGTGCACAAAAGAGAAGTCATCAAGTAGGAACTCATGTACTGTTCCTTCTCCTTTTTTCTAAATTCTTATATGTAATTAGACAACACAAATAAACTTCCCTATTCAAAAGTGAGGGAAAAGGAGGGAGAATCACTGTTACTCTAAATATACAACTCATCTACCTCAAGTCCCAAGACAGTAAAATGTGAAAAAATGTGCAGTTTAGAATAAGGAAATGGGAGTATTTCCAACCCTATTCTGCACCCCATGCTTCTCTCCAGGCCCCTCATGCTGCCTCAGAGGTCCTTTACCATCAGTGAGCTCCCAGCCTTCCTTGACCATCCTATCTAGAAGTACCTGTTCAGCCCCATATGATCACCTGCTGTTTCTTTCTCTGCTTTAACTGTCCTTCATTATAATGGTATAATATTATCTATCTCCAAGCAAGCAGGAGCTCATTTTATTCACTTCCAGGACCTCAGTCCCCAGATTCTGGTACACAGCCATCACACAATATGTTATTCACTAATGAGTGAACTATTAACTCTCAACCATACTGTCTTGCTTTCTCCTTTGCTTTTGTTGAACACAAAAATATAAAACCAAAAACACCAATAAAGAGTATTTGGGCTTTATCTCCTCTTCAAGCTACTTTCCTACCTCCTTTCTTTTCTTGAGAAAATTTAATAGTAGTTAGTATATATGGTCCCTGTCTCTACTCATCAACTTGTATTCATCCCTCAGTCCCCTACCCCCTTAAATTCCATTGTGGAATACTAAAATGTCCTACTTTCAGGAGTCAGATTGGGTGCTTAATCTATTATATCTTATTTAATCCTCCACCAACTCTTAATATTAACATCTCCAGTCTATGGACACGGAAACTGAATATTTCCTGTAAGGGCACAAGGCTGGTGAGAATTAGATTTGAACCCAGGTCTGTCTAGCACCAAAGCTGTTCCCCTGATATTCCAACACACTGAACTTATTACTTATTAAGATGTTTTGCAATTTATCTAGTCATATGTCAGTCTCCCCCAGTGGCTAATGAGTGCCACATAATCCATCTCTATGTTGAGAAAATAAAGATCTTTTTGACTACCCTTTTCCAATCACAGTGTAACTATCAGGAGAGAGAGTGAGCTTTCTTTTTCTAATAGGAATCCATAGCATGGATGCTGGAGGGGCAGTTAATACACAGAGTGATTCCCTTCACAGTATCCTGGGCACTAAAAGCTAGGCTCTTGCAAAGGTGGCCTTCTTTTACAGTTTCCAGTGGGAAAATCAGGCTCACACCCAAAGTAACCTTTTAAAAGCAACAATTACACAATATATTTAATGACACATCTAAGTACTGACTTAAAGTACTTTTTTATGATGTGCAAAAATGAAGAAAAAAATCATTACAAACGTCTTTTATAGTGTAGAAATAATATAGATTTTCTAATCCCATACCACCGGCTTTTGAAATGGAAGTCACAGGAACACTGGGAGCAAAAAAGTCTAAAAATGTTGAAAGAATTTCTGAATTCCTCCTGTGGAAAGCCCTGCCCCTTTAATAAGCTTGATCAAACATCAGTGCTGTGGCCTATGGATCTGGGGGCTTTTCCCTTTTTTGGTGGTGTTGGGGGAGAAGGAGTTCCTCAGGGAAAAGCAAACAAATTACATATAAGAAGGAGAGCAGAGGGCTGGCTTTGGTTCTTCCTTTTGCTACTGGAACTAGTCTGAGCAAGATAATAATCCTTATTGATCTTTAGCTGCTTCCTTTAACAAGAATGGATGAGAGTGGAGCATCAGTACTCAAAATGTGGTCTGCAAACCCTGGGAAGGGTCCCAACACCCTCCTCTCATACTAATAACAAGATGCCATTTGCCTTTTCCAGTGTGTTGACCTTTGCATATGTTGCACTGATGGGACAAAAGGAAGCATTGGGTCAAAGTGCTCTGGCACCTTAGCCTAAGTTCAGGCAATGACAGCAAACTGTCCACACAGCCATATTCTTAACACACTCTCTCAGTACAACACAGCAGAAGCAGCACACAATTTTAGTGTTATAAAAACCATGGTCCTTACATGCCATTTTAAAATTCTGTGTGATGAAATGGTTCATAGCATAGAACCTTCTGCTGCATACTGAAGGATGACCTGAGGGAAAGCACGTGTGCCACTGAGTTGTGAAGCTGATCTAGTGCCTTTTGTCATGGAATACCACTTTTACTTGAAAGAACATCTGACAGACACATGTTGAAAGAGCATGGTCAAACGTGGGTATTTGGCAGATATTTTCCCAAAAGTGGATGAACAAAGCTTGTCACTACAAGAAAAAAAAAAACAAAAAAACAAACAAAAAAAAACTGATGGTAACCACTGCCAGTGATAAAAAAAAAAAAAAAAAAAGTACTCTTAAAAGGGGCAGTTAGAATTTTGGAAAACATGAATCCATCACTGGAAATCTGAAACTTCCAAATACTTAATGATTTTTGGGGTGGGACTGGTCACATGAACAAAGAGGATCTTTAAAATACTGGCTAAAATGATGTATAGAAGATCCACAAACTCAGTGAACTTCCCCCTCCCCCCAAAATAACCCATACCTGATGTTACATGGATGGTTAAAAGACTAACTCAAATGTAAGCCAGATCAAAAAGTAGCAGAATATAAGAAGCATCTTGACCTAAGTTTCAAATTTCTCATCACAACTAAACTTTAAGAAGTTACCTGACTCATTTAAAGTCCGTTACAGTTATTGGACACATTTTGGCATTGTATCAAGAAAAATAAGCATAATTATCTGAAAAGGCTATTAATATACTCTCTCTCTTTCCAGCTAATGTAAAACTAGATCTTCTACAAACACTTCAACATAAATGACATATCACAACATACTGAATATAAGACCAGATATAAGACTCCAACATTTTTAATGAAGCTAGACTTTCAACACATTTGAAAAAAACCAAAGTCTATGCCAGTCTTCTAATTGTTTCTAATTACATAAAATAGGTTATTTATATTCAGCTGTAATGAGCTTGTTATTGTTATTTTAAAATGAATTCACAAGTACATACATATTTTCAGTTTATAATCTCAAAAGTGATAAATGCCACTGGATATAATGGACATAAACATGTTCTCTAGAGTCCTCAAATTTTTACGAGTATAAAGGGGTCCCCAAACTATAAAAGTTTGAGAACTGCTGAACTAAATAAAATCTAATGTCCCAGCTCTTTTGAGATTCTATGATTTTTTGTTCTGTGGGTGAATGAGAACATAAGACAAAATCTGGAAATGTCTTGCTTTTGGTTGATAAGTTTTTGTTCCCTTCACTATTGTTTCCTGTGAGAATATAATATGGCAGGTCCATGGGACACAGTTTTGAAAATAAGGCATTTAAAGGTAATTTATCCTAATAAAAATATCAATTATAACTAAAATATCAGTAATTGGAAATGTTAGAATGAAGATTAAATAATAAAATGCTAGACAAAAATCTTATAAAGATGTAATGCTGCAAAAATTTATTTTACTTAGTTTGAATTTATATTCATTGAATAGCTAATAAATTATATTTAAATTAATGATATTTGTATTTTGCATCAGTGAGGGTGACAAAACATGAGAGACAACTAACTCAGGGAAATGAACAAGGGGTAGTGGAAGGGGAGGTGGGCAGATGGTTGGGGTGACTGGGTGATGGGCACTGAGGGGGGGCACTTGGTGGGATGAGCACTGGGTGTTATGCAATATGCTGGCAAATTGAATTCCAATAAAAAATTTTTTTTAAAATGATATTTGTATTTTCCCCTAGTTTTAGGAAATGTTATCACAAGATTTTCTTGGTAGTATATAATCTTTTAAAAAATAAAACACTGTTTTAAAGAACTTGTAACAAAATGCATTCAAAATCATTTTATTAAAACTAATTAAGTTTTGTTTCTAGCATAAGTTGGATGTTGGAATTTCTGTAAATATCTTTATAATTTTGGTGCCAATTAATCTACAGAGGGACAGTATGTTTATTTCATTAAAGCTTTACAAGACTTATGCATTTCTATTCTTATTAGTATTAGACTTTTACAAACATGAAACACCTAACCTATATTTCTGGCTTGCAAAGCATACTAAATACCTCTGTCAAACTTCTTTGCTTTTATCCCAGCTCAACTCATCATACTAACCATCTGCATAAATAAAGATGTAAGCACCTGCTATATGGCAAATGGTCTCAGGGGCAGATGTTTCCATCCTTGTGTTCATGTCACTGGGGCTGGATACATTATTTGAACAGATGTACACAATCTGAAAGTGTTGTGTCCCTCAGTGAAATGTCTCCAACTGCTTTCTATCAAAGAACATAAATGCTATTTGCACCTGCATTTACGTTAATAATATAAAGGCAGCGGGGGGTTCTGACAAAGTGGAATGTGATGCTATGAAATATATTTGCATGGTTAACTGGAGCTTCTGACTCTGCTGCCAAATGGCCACATTGACACTGATACATGCCCAAGCAGACTATGATTAGTAGCCTGCTTTTTAAGCAGTGGAAATATGGTTATTTCAAACAACAAAAATACTCATAATCTGAATTTACCAATAAGAATATTTTAAACTCTAGTGTTTTATCTCAAAATAGGAAAGTAACTTCCAATATTAGGTCTACCTGATAAACTTTAGGCCACTCAGGTTATTTCCATTTTGTTCTATGAGGAAATTCCTATAGGTATGTGTGTGTTTTCCATTTGTACTTCTGTCAACAGCATAACATACTAATAATCCATAGTGGTATTTTGCAGAGGTGATTACACTGGAAAGTTCCAATTTCCAACATTAAGTAAGTTAACCAAAACCAGGTTGAAAATGTCAATTTGTACTTGGTCTGAGAAATAAAATGGTACCAAAAGCCCAAGAACAGCATTTACACCACTAGTTAAGATAAAAATGTTTCCATATGAATGTCACATATTTAGAAACATAATATTTTGGTAATACATAGGGAATGTTCTCCCTCCCTCTCCCAATTATGAGGTCACAAAGCCATGTTAACCACTAAACACAAAGCGTCAGATTATAGTGGTTCTCCAGCTACTGTGCATTAAATGTGAGTGCTGAAGAGCTAAGGAATTTGTAATAATAATTATATTCATAGATTTACTGAGCTAAGAACTTGCAGTCTTTTTCAAATAATGTATTTATTACTATATTTTTAAAGGTTTTTCTTTTGAGATTTTATTTATTTATACATGAGGCACAAAGAGAGAAAGAAGCAGAGACATAGGCAGAGGGAGAAGCAGTCTCCATACATAGAGAGAGCCTGATATGGGACTCAATCCCAGGCCTCCAGGATCATACCCTGAGCCAAAGGCAGCTCAACCACTGACCCACCCAAGCATCCCTTTAAAGGTTTTTTTTTTTTTTTTTAAGATTTTGTTTATTTGAGAGAGTGTGAGAGCACAAGTTGTGGAGAGGGATGGGGGAGAAGGAGAAGTAGAACCCATTGAGCAGGGAGATGATATGGGGCTTGATCCCAGGACCCTGAGGTCATGACTGAGCTGCAGGCACTTAACTGAGCTTAACATTGATAATATCAACTTTATACAAAATTATTGTATCTGAGTTAAATGTTACCCAAAGTAACTTATTTTGCAAATTATTCTGAAATGCACATTGTGCTTTAAAAGAATTTACAAGGTACATTTATATATAGTTGATCCTCATTGTTTACAGATTCAAATCCTTCTGCTTGCTAAAATTTATTTGCAGTCCCCAAATCCCATACTGATGACACTTGCATGGTCATCTGTGGACTCGTACAAGCAAAGAACCTGTGTCAACTCATGTACACATTCTCAGCAGTGGTTGATGCTCTGCCTTCTTTCAGCTCTTCTATCGTCACTTTTGTGTTCTATGTAGTGTCACATTTTTCTTATTTTTTTCCTTTTTGGTTGGCGATTTCACTGTTTAAAATATCCCTCAAGCATAGGGCTGCTGTGCTATCCAGTGTTCCTAAGCGTGAAAACACTGATGTGCTCTGTAGAAAAAATATATGTGTCAGATAAGCTCTGTGTAGGCATGAGTTATATAATGTTGTGTCTGGGAGTTCAAGGTTAAGGACTCCACATAAAACTAGATTCTGGGGATTCCTGGGTGGCTCAGAAGTTTGGCGCCTGCCTTCAGCCCAGGGTGTGATCCTGGAGTCCCAGGATCAAGTCCCACATCGGGCTCCTTGAGGTGAGCCTGCTTCTCCCCCTGCCTATGTCTCTACCCCTCTCTCTCTGTGTCTCTCATGAATAAATAAGTAAAATCTTAAAAAAAGAAAACAAAACCCTAGATTCTATATTGACAGTTAATGAAAATGTTGTGTTTGACTAGAAGCTCACAGGAACCTAATGCTGTGGAGCCACGGTTCTGTATTATCTAATTTAGTGTTTGTGGTGACTTTAGAGAATGTGACTATTGTGAATGATGAGGATTGACTGTATCTTACCTCATTTGGCTCTTCCAGAGCAAGTATTATTACCCCCATTTTAGAGATGAAGGGGCTGAGGCTCACTGATTGAGCCAAGACACAGAGCCTAAAAAGAAGGGTGGAAGGATAAATAGAGCTCAACCCTTCAGCTTTTAGTTTCATATTCTTTCCCCAGACTGAGAGGGAAGAAAGAGAGACGGAAGAGGAGGAGAAGAGAAAACAGGACAGGAGCTTAAGAAGTAGCTTTAATACCATGTTGGGAAAAGTCAAACTGTAGTTAGATAATAGGATAATACACCATTTTTAGGTTAAATTCTCATAAAAAGCGAACCATTCTGATAGGCAGCACATCTTTACTGAAACTGAGCTGTAATAGGAGAGCTTAGTTTGGGTTTCCTTCTCTCCCCCTGTGCTTTGCTCATGGCCTCTCCAAAGGCCATAAGTATTTGTTAAGTGAACATGCAGACTTGGGAACTCCACCTGGGTGTTTCGTCAAGAAGCACAGATTAAAATGTTTTCACAGCATCTAAGTCATATGAGTTTTTTTGAAGTTTGAGTCTAAAGCATTTTAAACAAAATTTAATGTATATATGAGAAGGCACTACATGCCGAACTGCTTTAAAGCTTGCCAGAGACACATACAAGAAATCATCAAGAAGTTTATAAGGAACCTGATACTAGAAGCCTAAAAATAAGATTATTTTTCCAAACTTAAAAAAAAATGAATTTTCACTACTTTCCCCAAATGTTCCCTGAGTTCTAACATGCTATATTTGCCAATATCAAAATGTTTACATCAGTATGTAAGTATATATTTTTAAGTCTTTATATTTTTAGGCCATACTGTAATTATTTTAAAAGTATTTTATTAAATCAGAAAATCCAGTTTTTTTTTCCAGATCCAAATCTGAATTCCCGTGATACACAGTAATGGCCATGACCACACAGTTAAACACTGTCCAGGTTTTGGAAGTGAGTCGGGGTTGACAGTGCATATTCAGCTACTTGCAGTAGTTCCAAAGGGGGTCATTAAAAAACCCTCTTGCCTCAAAGCAGCTGCTGTGTTCTCACCCCCATTTATTATTACTCTCACTGACTAAAAATAGTGCTCACAATTTTAAAACTATCTTTGAACAATCTAAATATGACAGAGCTGAGAAAAAACATTAGAAGACTCATGGAAGTAGACCTTTCTACCTGCGACACACTTGCCTCATCAATGGCAAAGCTGAACTGTGAAGCTGGTAGAGGATGAAGAATTTCCAACGACTCCAGTAAAACAGACCCTCCCTGGGCTTACATGAAGACTCTTTCCTGCCTAGTGGATAGCAGGACGTGTTTTAACCAACTACGTGGAGACCGACAATTCATCCTGCCCTCTCCAAGATGCAAACTTCAATCCTTCATTGGCTGGCATCACCACAGTGAACTATCTAGCACACGGACAACATAAACTGTCCCTGTCAGAGACCTATTTGGCAGAGCCACTCATTTGTGTGTTTCCTTATCTGGCAAGTAAGCAGATTCATGGGCATTTTCAATCACTGTGGTAGTTCTGTTTGTCCTTCAACAAATTTAAAGTAGAAACTACAACAACTGTAGTTGGCCTTATCCTGTGGTTTTCATGCCTTTTTTTTCCCTTCAAAACATGGTTTATTACTTGCTACAATTTGCTATTTTCCAACACAAAATACTTGCCCTTATATTTCTATTATCATTTGAAAATATCAATCAAAAGAACAGAAAGTTATGGGAAAACCATAAGTCCTATCCCCAAATCCTGAATGCATGAGAAGATAGAAAATGGTAATGAAGCAAGTCTAACGAACTTTTGGAGGTGCTATAAGTAATACTTCAATGCAGAGAGAAATAATGATGACACTAAATTACAATGGAAATCTTTCAATATACTATAAATTATCATTACAGTGATACGGTGATATTAAATTTCTTTATAAAAATTAGAAAACATTTAAATAAAAGGCATTAGAATTTATAATTAATTTCCTCCAGTTCTTTCTCAGCATTAAACTCATATCCCTTGACCTCTAAATTCCACTAGGTTGTTTTCTACAGGTGTTAATGTCCTGAACAAATGTCATCTCCTCTGCTGTATTTCCTGGCCAAAACATCAGCCTCAAAACTTCTGACCTAACCAACTGTCCAGGTTCACCCAGGTTCGCAAAGGACATCATACTCTCTTCAAAGAGAGCATTTGTCATGTGTTAATTACATACAATGTCTGCTCTTCTAACAGGATTTTATATGTTGTGAAAGCACCAGCTGTGTCTGACTTATCTCTGGATTCCTCAGATCTTTGAATCCTGACATGATTCCTGGTTAACTATCATACAGGTGATCATTAAATCTGCTTCCACTACAGAAATTTTATTAGGAGACAGTATGTGGTATGCTGGATTTTCTTAAGCCCCACAACTCTGCTGGTAATATCTTACCTGAATTTCATACAGTAATATGTAAAATATATGTGCATGTGTGTTTACAGGTCTGAAATTTATAAGTATTGTAATTTATAGATAGCCATCAATGATGTGTTAAATAAATTACTTAGCATTTAATTAACAAGTGACATGTGCCCAGCACACTTCACATGTCACATAACTGATTATATTTGATGACAGAAATATAAATTAATGTTTGATCAGAGAAGGAAAAGGGGAATAATCTAAAAATAGAACCAGAAGTATTCTTTATAGATTTATAGTGTGACATAGGGGACAAATAGTGAGTATTGGATATTGATAGATCTGGGTTCAAATCTTAGCTCAGTCACTTCCCTGACTGGTGATCTTGGTAAAAGTAACCAATCTCCCTGAAACTTTCAAATAAAGATTGTATCTAACTTACGTGAGGATTAAGTACAACAAAGAAATCTAAAGATGTGGTTAAAGTGACGGGAGGCACTTGATTAATTGAGCTTTTAGTTATGTCATCTTTTTCTCTGTTAAATTCTGGGTTTGAGGCTTAAGCATCTTTGGTCTCAGAAAAGACTGACGAAGTATTTACTAGAGCTACTGAACTCCTTGCTAGGCTTGAAGGCATCTTATTTTCCCACCAAGCCCACAGAGGTAACTAAGATTATGCAATAGCTGGAGAAGTAGACCTGAAAACAAAACAAGGCTTGATGAGAAAGTAGGCAGAAGGTGTGAGAGATGACATGAATGACTTCCCTCTATCAGCCAGAAACCAAGCAGCTCATTGCGTAGTTACATAGATTTACCAACTTTTAGAGATGGAAAAGAATATCTAGTAATCCTGGCTTTACTAAATCAATGCTTACAGACAAAATAAGTAGTCTGAAGTTCCACAGCTGGTTGGCAGTAGATGTAGGAAAGGAGGCCAGCTTTCCTGCTCTTCCTTCTTTTTTTTTTTTTTTTTAAATTATTTATTTATTTATGATAATCACACACACACAGAGAGAGGCAGAGATACAGGCAGAGAGAGAAGCAGGCTCCATGCACCGGGAGCCTGACGTGGGATTCGATCCCGGGTCTCCAGGATCGCGCCCTGGGCCAAAGGCAGGCGCCAAACCGCTGCACCACCCAGGGATCCCTTACTGCTCTTCCTTCTAAGCAGTCATACCTCTAACTCAGATGAAGAAGGTGATACCAGGTAGGACACTAAGTTTCCAAACCCTTGATCAGCTACCTACTACTGCAGAAATCTTCCAAAGGCTATGCCAGAAGACAACTCATAGAAAATGCATAGTTTTATTTCTAGTTAGTGTTGCTCTCCTCTCTCTCATCCCATGTCCTTTCTTGCCCTCGTGTCCAGGGCTGGATCTTGCCTGAGTCTCAAGGACTTTTACTCTCCTTTGGCCAAATGTCCAGACCAAAACTAAGCTAGAGTCTCTTCTGTGTTTCTTCCCCTTGGATCCCCTTGGATCATGCTTGGCCTTTTCAGGCCAGTAGGCACCTGAAGCAGGAGGCAGCCATGCTCATCTCATTATATCAGCCTCCTCAGATGGAGCCCAGATATTAAAAACAACCATTAGGAGCATACCCACTGTCATCTTATAGTGCCTAATACACAAGTAGGAAGGAGCTGGGTGATTTACATGTATTATCTCCTTCCATCTCCACATGACCTGTAAAGTAGTACTTACTAAGTTCATTTTATAGATTTATAGATGAGAAAGATGGATCGAGTGATGTGTCTTAAGACATGCAATTCAGTGCTAGAATTAAATGTCAAACATAGACTCCAGTTACGATGCTGCCTTTTGTTTTGGTTATGGGTTCTTTGTAGCAAATTCCTTCCATTCATTAAAAGTTACATCTTCTGTGAAGGAAGCCCAATTTGGCATCATTAAAACATTATTTTCCTCACATACATAGCAAAACTTCTGCGTAGAACAGAGTATGTAGGGGTAGGTGAAAGATTTGAATTCTTCCTAAGGGTTAGAGTTTGCCCTTGACAGTGAAGGAAATTTAATTATTCTGTATTCAGAAAGACTTTATTTCCACCTATATATTACTTTTCTAAAACCTCCAGGAATTCCTGTTAAAAAAACATGATTTTCTTTATAAATCACGTGGGGCTGCAGAATGGCTTTTTTTATGTTTCTTTTTAAAATGGGAAGAAACAAGTCAAAGAAATGTATTGTGAATATCCCCTATCTCTACAGCATGTGTATGAATATATATATAGTCCTTTCACTAAAACATGTTGTTCTGCTTCACCAAAGCCAGTACTTGATAATTGCATTTCACATCAACTGGTGCCAACTAACTGCCAGCGAATGGGCTGGATTCTCTGAGTTTTGTGTGGGATGAGATGGCCCTGCTCTCGAGGAGTTCTCTATCAAGGATACATGTCCTTATATACACTTCAGTAATTTATCAAAGGAAATTAACTTTCTGATATAATTAGAATTTTGTTCTTAGTTCCAGGAAATAAATTACCTGTGGTCAGAGGACAGTGGCACTGAATATGTCAATTTCCACTATTTATAACATGCACATTACCATTTTCCTCAGCATGGTTTATCTTACCTTGATCTTTTGGTGGTACTGATAAAGAATTCTGCATTATGATGTATTTGACTTGAATAGCAACTTCTCTAAAAAGAACCAAGCACAAATAATAATTAGAAAACAATTCAATGCCTTGTTAATACATATGGAAAATGTATATTACAGGCTCTTTAAAAATTTTTCCTATTTATAATTATCTGAGTAATAAGAAATAGACTGCACTATTATTAGGAAACAAATGTTTTTATTTCCTTCTCATTTTTATAGAGACACGGTTTTACTGAGTGTAGTGGTATGGGCCTGGAGGGGGAAGTGATGATAGAATGAGAGAGGGACTATATCTGCATCTCTACCCAGAGTGGCAAAGAAAAGAAAAAAGCAAAATTAAGATTCCCTAAAAATGCCCTGCCAGATAATTATGTTTCATATACTCTATTTAAGAAGAAATAATGAAAATGTTTAACAATAGAGGTAAAGGTAGTATAATTGCAGTGTACTCACTTGATGAAATATAACTAAGTCATTATGATACAGTTATAAAGATTATGCAGCAAGATGGAAAATAAATTAAATGAACATGGTAAATGACACACACTCTAGGGTAACAACTATCTAAAAAACAAAGGTATTGCAAAATGCATGACAGGAAATATGTTAAGATGTGTGCTGGCAGTGTGTTTGCTGAAGCATTTCAGGTGTTTTCACTTCCAATTTAGCTATTTTCCAAATTGTTTATAATAAAATATATATTAAAAATATTTGAATATAAAAATATGGCAGTTAAAGACTGAAAAACATATAGGTAAATATTTTATATGCCATCAAATACACAAGTGTTTCAAGCATGACACCAAAGACAGACACCATTAAGGTAAAGACAGATGAATCTATTTAAAATTTTAAATGTTTTTCAATAGAAAATTAGCCAAAATTAACAGGCATGACTTCTGCTACAGCCAAGATGGAGAAACAGAGACCAGATTTGTCCTCATGCCTGAATCAATAAAAAATATAGACAAAATATGTGAAATAATATTTCAAAACATTGGACATCAAATCACAAGACTTTTCTTGGGAGACAGGAAACAAATGAGATGAGCCGTATGACAATTTTGTAGGAAGGGAGAACCCTGGTGGAGACACCCAGAGTAACGGAGAAGACAGAACTGTAGAAAGAGAAAGAGAGAGCAACGAAGAGGGTCTCTATCAAGTATTTGCATGTGTACTGATCAGCACATGCAAGTGAAGAAACTATGTGAGGTCAAGGGAAAATCCACGCTGCTCAACACTCACGGAGGGGCAGGAGTAGCACCTCCTCCTACCAGCCAGATTGAAGCAAATCCTCGTTCATTGGACATCCAGTAGAGGACAAAGAAGGATCTTGCCTCAGTAGGGAAAAAAAATCAAGCCCTACACCAAGCATTTTTGGTTTCATATGACAAATTGTAAAGCAAGACTGAAAAGAGCAAACTAATTCCAAGTGTCTTAACTGTACATTTAGAACAGATCTGCAAAAATATCCATCACCCAGAAAATAAAATTCATAATATCTGACATCTATTTAAAAATTATCAAGCATATGAAGAAACAGGAAAACATGAGCCATAGTAAAGAAAATAATCAAAACTGACTCTGAACTGACACACGTTAGAATTAGCAGTCATGAATATTAAGCTCTAACACTGATTAAGTAATGACTGTATTTCATATGTTCAAAAAGTTAAATATATAGGAAAGATATAAAAAAGACCCACATGATATTTCCAGAGATGAAAACTGTAATATATAAAATGAAAATACATTGGATAGGATTAACAGCATATTACCCATGTCAAAAGAAAATGTTAGCAAACTTGAAGACATAGTAATTAGAGATTTTCCAAAATGAAACTCAGGAAGCAGAGAATAATAAAAAAAAAGAAAAGAAGAAATGATTGGTGAGCTACAGGACAACTTCAAGCAGCCTAATATGCAAATTATTGGAGAGGAGAAAGATGGAAAGACAAAAAAAAATCATTTTAGAAAGAATGGCAGACTTTTTTCCAAATTTGAGTAAAGCTATAAACATAGACCCCAAAAGCTCAAAATTACCTGAGGCATAAGAAAACATGAAAACTACACCAAAGCATATTATGACCAAATTGCTCAAAACTAGTGAAAAAAAAATGTAAAGGCATTCCAAAAATACATTACATATAGAGATTTCTCATTGGAAACAATGCAAGTGAGAAGACAGTGGAGCAGCATCTTTAAAATACTGAAAGAAAAACCTGTAATCTAGAATTCTATGTTTAGAGACAGTATCTTAAAAAATAAAGGAGAAATGAAGGTATTTTATAAATACAAAAGCTGAAAGAATACATTACAAGTCCACTCACACTATAAAAATGCTAAACAATGTCTTTTAGGCAGGAACATTAGAATACTAGAAATGGGAATTGTATAGTAAGCATACAATGCTTTTCTTTTTAATATTTAAATCTTCTAAAAAGGCAACTATTTGAATAAAAATAATTAAGAATGTAATGTGGGGTTTATAATGATAACAATAGGACAAAAGTTGAGAGAAGAATAATAGAAGTATACATTTGTAAAGTTCTTATACTATCAGTGAAGTGGTATAATATGACTGGGAGGTAGATTATAATAAATTAAACATGTATATTATACATCTCAAAGCAAAACTAAAATCACAAAACAAAGAATTTTAGCTAAAAAACCAACAATTAAAAAATGGAATCATAAAAATACTCAGTTTTCCAAGGGAAAATAGGAGAGAATAAAACAGATGGGACAAATAGAAATAAAACAGTAAGATGATAGATTAAAATCTAATCATATCAATATCATATTAAATGCAAGTGATCTAAATATTCCAGTAAAAGATAGAGTTTGTATTAAAAAAGCAGGACCCAAACTTTATGTTGCTTATAAGAAAGGCACTTCAAATACAAAGATACAAACTGGTTATAAGTAAAAAGAATGGAAAAAGATCTATCACATTAGCATGAGACAAAAGAAAAATAGAGTAGCAATACTAGTATCAGAAAAAGATTATAAAGCAATGACTATTATACCAGGCAAAAAGAAGGTCGCTTCATAATTATAAAATGTCAACTCATCAAAAAGATATACTAATCTCAAATGTTTATGTTCCAAATAATTGAACTTCTAAAGAAAGATCTAATAGAACTGCATGGAAAAACAGATAATAATTCATAATCAATACTCAATAAGAGACAGAGAATCACTAAAGGTATTAAAGGTTAACTTGACTTAATCGACATTTATAAAGCATTCCACCCAACACCACAGAATATACACTGTTTTCAAGTGCACATGAAATATTTATCAAGACAGAACATATTCTGGGCCATAAAACAAGTTTCAATAAACTTAAGAGGACTCAAGTCATATAATGTATGTTCTCTGACCCCAGTGGAATTAAAGTAGAAAACAAAAAAACAGAAACATTACCTGAAAAATCTTCAAATATTTGTTGTCACACAATTATAACTAACCTATGGGTTCAAAGAAGAAATCAAAATGAAAATTAAAAATATTTTTGAACTGAATGAGATACAAACAACATATCAAAAAACAGGACACAGAGAGAAATTTAGAGTACTAAGCATCTCCTTTAGTAAAGAAAGTAGGTCTCAAGTCAACGACCTCAATTTCTACCTTAAAAACCAAAAAAAGCAAATTTAACCCAAAGTAAGCAGAAGAAAAGAAATAGGTGACTGGAGAGTAAATGAGTGAAATAACAACAGAAAAATAGATAAAAATAAATTAAATAAAAAATAGATTCTTTGAGAATATCAATAAATTTGATAAACTAATCAGACACATATGATCGATATCAGGAATGAGAGAGATGACCTCACTACAGATGCTAACTCCTATTAAAAAGATAATAGGGATAATTACAAACAACATTTTGGCCATAAAAATCTGATAATTTAAATTAAATCAACAATTTTCCTGAAAGACACAAACTACCAAAGCTCACTCAAGAAGTGACCCTATATTTTCAAAGAAATTGAATTTCTAGTTGAAAAGCTTCTCTTGAAGAAAACTCCAGTCCACAAGATTGGTTTGGTGAAATCTACTGAATGTTTAAAGAAGAAACAATACCAATTATGTAAAAAATCTAGAAAAATGAAAAGGAGAGAATTCTAACAATCTAATTCTATGAGGCCAATATTATACAGATATTATACAATATTAAAACCAGACAAAAAGCCAATAGAAGGAAAAACCTTCAGACTGACATTCCTCATAACATAAATGCAAATATTACAAACAAAAATTTAGACCAAAAAACACTAGAAAAAGAAAACCACAGGCCAATATCCCTGATGAACACAGATGCAATAATCCTAACGAAATACTAGCAAATTGAATTCAACAACACATGAAAAAGATTATTCACCATGATCACTTAAGACGTAATCCAGGGATACAAGGGTGGTTCAATATTTGCAAGCCAATCAGTATGATACTGCACATTAACAGGAAAAAGAATAAAAACCACATTATCATCTCAATAGAAGCAGGAAAATCATTTGACAGAATACTACAAACATTCATGATAAAAACCCTCCACAAAGTGGATAAGATGGAACATTACCTCAACATAATAAAGGGCATATATGAAAAACCTACAACTAACATCATACACAATGGGGAGAGACTGAGAGCTTTTCCCTAAGATCAGCAGCAAGACAAGGATGTCCACTTTCACCACTTTTATTCAACATAGTACTGGAAGTCCTAGCTGCAGCTATTAGATAAGAAAAAGAAATAGCAGGCATCCAAATTGGTAAGGAAGAAGTAAAACTTTACTATTTGCAGATGACATGATACTATATATAGAAAACTCTGAAGACTCCACCCCCCCAAAAAAAGATTCCACTATTAAAACTGATAAATTCAGTAAAGTCACAGGATACAAAATTAATGTACAGAAATCTGTTGCATGTCTGTATACTAATAATGAAATACCAGAAAAAGGAATTAAGAAAATACTCCATTTACAATTGCATTAAAAAGAACCAAATACCTAGGAATTAATTTAACCAAGGAGTTGAAAGATCTATATTGTGAAGGCTACAAAACACTGATGAGGGCAGCCCTGGTGGCTTGGCAGTTTAGTGCTGCCTTCAGCCCAGGGTGTAATCCTGGAGACCCGGGATCGAGTCCCACATTGGGCTCCCAGCATGGAGCCTGCTTCTCTCTCTCTCTCTCTCTCTCTGTCTCTCTCTCTCTGTGTCTCTAGTAAATAAATAAAAAATCTTAAAAAAAAAAAACCCTGATGAAAGATAATAAAAGACAACACCAACAAATGAGAAGATAGTCCATGCTTATGAAACTAGAAGAATTAATATTACTAAACTGTTCATAGTACCAAAGCAATTACAGATTCAGTGCAATCCCTATCAAAATATCAACAGCATTTTTTCACAGAATTAGACAAAATAATACTGAAATATGCATGGAACCACAGAAGACCCCAAATAGTCAAAGCAATCTTGAGAAACAAGAAGAAAGTTGGAGGTATCACAATTCCAGATTTCAAACCATACTATAAAGCTATGGTAATCAAGACAGTATGGCACAAAAACAGACACACAGATCAATAGAGAGCCCAGAAATAAACCCATGATTACAGGGTCAATCAATCATGACAGAGGAGGCAAGAATATACAATGGGAAAAGACTGTTTCTTCAATAAATAATGTTGGAAAAACTGGACCACTACATGCAAAAAAGAAACTGGATCACTTTCTAACACCATACCATACAAAAAAAAAAAAAAATTCCTCAAAATACATTAAAGACCTAAATGTGAAATCAGAAAACTCCTAGAAGAAAACAGGTAGTAATGTCTTTGACATCAGCCTTGGCAACATTTTTTCCCTCAGGCAAGGGAAACAAAAGCAAAAATAAACTATTGGGACTACACCAAAATTTTGCTTTTTGCATAGCAAGAGAAACAAAACAAGGCAATCTACTAAGTAGGAGATATTTACATGGAGACTCTTTGAGGGGTATTTTTACAATAGGCATCCTGAGCCTTAAAGTTCTGCATTCCTTCTGATTCAGACCTTTCTTCCACTTCAGAAGGTTATCATAATAATGTGCAAAGCCATCCATCTTCATGATCTTCATCTTTATTACCTTTTTAAAATTTTTCAGGGTGCCATTTAAAATACACACAAAATGTAAAACCCCTAAGTAAATTAGGACATATTTTTATAATAAAGCTATTACAAATAATGTTTCTTAAAATATTTAAAATATAAAAAAAGCTTATCATACATGTATGAAAGGGGCTGGTTACAGAGAGGTAGTAGGTTCAATACCCTCTCCCCTATATGCATGAGAAAAACTACCAAATATTAAAAGGGACTATTTCTTCTCTTTTTTAAAGATTTATTTATTATTTTTAAAGATTTTATTTATTTATTCATGACAGACAGGGAGAGAGAGAGAAAATTAAATTACTGTTTACTTTCTTATGGATAGATACATGACTAAGTTTCCTTAATGAACAAATACCATCTTTGCCATCAGAAAAAAAAAAAAAAGATAAGTCTTTATATTACTGCTCTGGAATGCTATATGAGATAAGGAGTGCCATTAAAATAATTTCACCTGTACCCTCAATATTTTGGTGTTTAAAGTAGAAAATTTGCTCAAATGGAGTCTAATGTCTTCTTCTACCACATAAAGCACTGCTGTATTTAACTCTACTGTATTATGAAAAATGAATAAATTATGTAATAAATGCACCTAATGCTTATTAAAGAAAACTTATGAATAATCACAATATTGCATCTTCTGATTGGCCTGGAAATAAAAGTGCATTATATAAATGTGCTAGAGGAAAAGTGGCATTAAAAAGTCACATAAGATCTAACATTATTTTTCAAATATCACACAAGCAAGGTCAAGGCACCATGATACAACATTAGCAGTCAGTGTGTCCTTCATAGTATACACAATCTCTGATCATTATAACCTAACTTTTCTTGCTTGACTTCTATTAAGTAGAAAAATCTACCTGAAAGGAAAAAAGTTAAGGGATGCAAACAGTGAATGCCATCAATTATGGCAAGATTTATTACAATATGCTTTATAAATCACTCATATGAGTACTTTTAATTTTATTTAATATGTCATATTTAAAGAGTTGATTAAAAATATGAATTAGGTGAATTGGTCACTTGAGAAGTTATAGCTCAATGGTTCTGGAAATGGAAATCTCCCATTTACTCCTAGTTGAGGAAAGCTCAGGGAGATGTTGCGATGTCTTTGTTATGCCACTTTGCCTTCAAAATAAATTTAGATACAGAATCTTACAGAATATATAAAAATCACTGGCTCCATGCTCAATGAGCTTATTAACATTAACCCATGATGTGAGTTTGTGTTTAAGTGCATGCTCTATTGTGTGTATATGGGCACCAACCAGAGCTACAGTGTGGATGTTTATCTAGATTATTATTTTAGGGAATCATTTTATAGAGAATAAACATGTCATATATCACCTGTCTGATACACTGTCACTGAGACAAATACCATAGTATAATAAATTTGGCCAGGAGAACCTGAAATACGAAAAAATTTAAAAAGGTGATAAAGTCTTGGGTGTCTTACTATTGGTAACTTATAACGGGCTCTTTGTATCTTAAGATAATGTGACTGGGCAGCTGCTCATCCCACAGGCCTTCCCCACATTTTGATCCTACTGTGACTTTTAATTTTCAAGTATTGTACACTGACTCTCGCACAAGCTTTAGGTTTAATGGAATTGGTAAATCCACAGATGAGAGCTTTACCGACATGAAGTCTCCCACACTGAGTGCTTACTACGTGTTGGACCTGTCAGGTAATTCACACATACCTCTTATCCTCACCTGAGGATCAGCAGTTGTCATCCTTCAAGTCAAGAAACTGAGGCTCAAAGAAATGAAACTACATGTGCAAAGTCACTAGGATGAGCCAGATTTAATTTCTCCAGGACTGTCTGATTCCTAAATTCATACATATGCTCTGTTTTCCCACATGCAGATTCTCCCTCCCTCTCCAACTTCATTCCTTTTTTCTCTAATGCACACATGAACAGACAAACAAGTGTGGACCAAGTCAATGGAAATACGCACAGAACGTTTTTGTGCTGGATTCTGGAGTCAAAGTACAATCAGGGAAACAAAGAATGGGAATAAAGTAATGGGGAAAAATGACTTAGTGAAGCTGGGAAAGGAGCAAACCTGGGCAATAAAAAAATTCAGAGAGGGAATGATAGTCATCTTCAAATAACTGAAGAGCAGTTACTTAGAAGAAGGATTTGGAGGGGATCCTATGTAGCTCCAGTGGGCATCCTAAGACCAGTGAGGGAGACAAGTAATAGGGGGCACATTCCAAATGGATACAAGCTAGGACTTCCTCATGACTACTGATATTTAACTCTGGAACCTACACCATGGAGTGCTAAAGGACATATTAAATTCTGAAAAAGTTGAGGGAGAAGCTGACTGAAGCTTTGGTTTTCAGCCCTAAGAATGCATACACTATACCTTAGGAACATGGCAGCAAAGGACTAAGAAAGGTTGAATAACCCCAGACAACCTATAACTGAAAAAGCCACCTTTCTTTTATGTGTTGAGGAAATGAAACCGGTCATGACACAGAAGAGGAAAAAAAGAAGTGCTTGAATGAACTTACACTTGCGAAGTACTTCGCGTTGTTCTTGTCCTTTATATATACTCAGGTATTGTTTGAAAACATTTAATGTACTTGAGAAGGAATTTTCCTAGCTTGCTTTAAGTAATTTCATGTGTCCATTATATTTCACCATTTTTTTTTAACTTTTCCAAACAACTTTATTGAGATATAAATTACATTCAACAAACATATACCCCAGTGTAGTAATTACATTCTTTTTTCAGACTAGGGCCCTGGCTGACAGGACAGAGTGCCCTTCTTGGCTAGCTAGCTAATCCTGGAGATGACAAACAGCTCCCCTGTGAACTTCATTTCATATGCAAACAAACCAATCCAGAGTCCATATCCCCAACCACCTCCATTATCTGACTGTCACACAACTTGCTAATATTTTCACTGGCCTAAATCACCTCAGGGCCAGGTATTGGATAACTAGGCCCACCCAAAGCCTTGAACTGCTGAAATCTTTCAACCAAGCCAATCCCAAACTGTTTATCTTGCCCTGTGTTGCCTTTCCCAGAAAAACACAATAAAGGCTCTAGGTAGCTCCTTCTGTGTGCTTCCTGACCAACCCTGGAACTTCCCAATGTGGCCCTGGATGCATGGCATGCCCTTTCCTCTTAGGAAGTGATAAATTCTTCTTCTAAAGGTAATTTTCCCTGTGTCTTTCACCTTATTATATCTGAAACAAATCCCAGATATATTTTAAGAAAAAATAAAATGTGGGGGCACCTGGGTGGCTCAGTGGTTGAGCATCTGTCTTTGGCTCAGGTTGGGCTCCCCATGGGGAGCCTGCTTCTCCCTCTGCCTATATCTCTGCTCTCTGTGTCTCTTATAAAGGGGGAAAAAAAAGGAAACAAAACAAAAAAAGAAACTGTGAATATCACTTCAAAAAGTTCCCTCATCACCTGAAAAAAGTTCCCTTGTGCTCTTTATCCCCACCCCTCATCACAGGACCAATCACTGATGCTTTCTGTGTCACTATAAATTAGCTTTGCTTGTTCTATGATTTTATATCACTTCATATCAAACAGTATGAATTCTCTTATTGCATGCATCAAATCATTCCTCTCTCTTGTTGAGTGTAATATGATTTGCTTATCCATGCACCCACGAATGGGCATTTGTCTTGTTGCCAGTTTTGAGCTATCCTGAATAGCACTGCTACAAATATTTGTGTTCAAGTCTTTGCAGACCTAAATGTGTTTACATCTCTTGGGTGAAAGCCTACGAGTGGAATTTAGCCGAGGGTGGTCTATTAAATGTTCGTTTACCTTTATAAGCAATTAATTGCTTATTTTCCAAAGTGGTTGTACTATATTTCATTGTTTTAAAAAACCACCTCTTCTAAGCAATGATTGAATTCATGTTTTTTGGGATCTCTATATAAATGACAGGACCCAAATACCTTAAGGTTCAATTTTGTTAAAATAATATAAGCTTATAGTACATAAATTTGGACTAATAGGAGTATTCATCATTCACTCAATTGTAATAAATGCTTATTCCTATCTCTGTCATATTTAAGAAACAAATAATAAAATTCTCAAGTTGGTACTAAAGGATTAGAAAAGCTGAAAGAGAATCTATACATTTTGAACCACTTAGAAAATTCTTCATGTTTCATTAATATAATGTATTAATATTTGACAATCTCCTTCCTTCCCTAAATGGCTGCATACTGCTAATGAGTTCAGTAAGAAAGTCTCTCTTTAAATTCAAGTATTTCTGAATGTCAGCCACTGACAGAGTAAAGTGCTTTATAGAGTCAGGACTAATTTTTCAGACCCTTAAAGGCAACTTCTTTTCTAGTTAGAGTTGGGGAAACTTTGGAATTACATAGTCCTTATTTCCCCTCACTTTTTAGATTTGTTATTAATGTGGTTTCACCAGATGCTCTCTACTGTTCTCCAAACCAGAAAATCTTAGAAGATGAGACTGGCCTTTAATTTTCAGGGCCATGTTCTAGCCCAATCTCAATGAATTAAATGCAATGCAATGAGCTAAAAGTTGTAAAAGGATCAGCAAATTGAGTGAGAACATGTATGTTTTCCACTAAAACTTCTTACTGTGTGGTCTTGGAGAAGTCATTTTATCTTCTTTTCTGTTTCAGTTTCCCCAAATTAGGAAGGGAGAGAGAATATGTAAACCATTTGGCTGAAGAAAGCATTAGGCTAGATGTTAATGTGTTGAAAGTATATATGGTAAAGTATAAAATGTAAAAATATTATAAAAAATGTAAAATGTAAAAATATTGTAAAAAAAGCTATTAAAAAAACTAGTGTGTTTTATTTGTTAATAAAGTTCTCCAGAGTTCTTCCACACATAAAGAAATGGTTATAACTACCTTTGGCATTTCCAGGAGTAGAAAAAGGGAATATAGTAGAACATACTTAAAAACAAAAACAATGGTATTTCCAACCATAAGATCTAATCATTTACCCTCATAAAGCACACGTACATATAGATACTCAGGTTCCTTAACAGGTGCTCTACATGCCACTGAACTAGGCAGATGTCTGGGAGGCCACTTTTTTGTCTCAATCAAAATCTATTCAGGAAATTATGTTCTAGCCTGAGACTTCCATTTCTTTTCCCTCCTCAGGTTCTCTGTACAATTTCTTCCAACTCCTGTGGCTCTAATTACAACTCGACATTTATATTTCTAGTTCCCAGGTTCCAGGGCGAAATGTTCTCTGCTTACTATGGCTCTCCACCTGGTTACGGGCAGACTACATGTAGCTCCTGCTTCCTCTGAAGTGCTTTTCAAAATTATCTCCTCTACTCCAAACTCATTCCTGCCTTAGGTCAGGTCTTGCTGCTACTACAACAGCCTCCTCAATTGTTCTCCTGCCTCTTGGCTTCCATCTTTCCAATCTATTCTTTGTGATACAGCTAGAACTATTTTTCCCTTTTAATAAAAATTTTTTTAAATTTTATTTAGACTTGTTGAGGGATAACTGACAGATAAAAACCATACATCTTCGAGTGTACAATACAATGATTTGATGTATGTATATTTGTGAAATGGTTACCACGATCAGGGTAATTAACATATCCCCTCATCTCACAGTTACCTTGCGTGTGTGTGTGTTTTGTGTGCTGAGAACACTAAGGTCTCTCTTTTAGCAAATTTCAAGGAAACAACACAGTAATACTAACTAGAGTTGCCATGCTGTACATTAGATCCCCAGAGACAAGCACTTTCAATTCTAAGAGCTGATTCTTCTGGATTTGTATCTCTGTATCTGTGGATAACATGCTCATGATCCTACTTCTTTATTGTTCAGTTTCAGGCAGTATCTACTGATGATCCACTGTGGAGGATGAAAAGTTATCTCTATTTCTCTCTTCCCATCAAAAAAATTTTGCTTAATAATTTTTGTGAGTATAGAATTCCAAGTTGAAATTTAAAGGCATTCCATGGTCTTTTGGTTTCCAATGTTGGTGTTAACAAATCCAAAAGTATCTGTGGTCCTTTGTATGCAGTCTGTTTTTATTTTTCTCTATGGAAACAATGTTTAGAAATTTCACAACTTAGCATCTCAGCATATTTTCATCCATTCGCCAAGTGCTTGGTGGGCCTTTTTAACCTGGAATCTCTTACATTCAGATCCTGGCTTATTCAGTTATTTTCTTGAAATTTCCTAATTTACTTTTCTCTGCTTTTTCCCCCTTGAACTCTTATTATTCAGATGTCCATTCTCCCTGGTCATTTATACTTTTCCTTCCCCCTCTTCCTAGGTTTTCTTTTATTTTTCTCTTTCTGGAAAAATTTATTTTCCAATGTTCAACTGAGTTCCAATTATCATTTTTACCCAGTGGCCAATGAATGGTTTACAATCCTGAGATCAAGGATCCCATGCTCCACCAACTGAGTCAGCCAGGCGCTCCCATGAATGGTCTTTTTAATGCAAATCTAATCATGCTTTCCCTAGGTTCCCTTCAGTGGTTCCCTGTTGTCCACAAGACAAAGTTGGACCTCTTTTGCACAGCACATGGGGCCTTCCACACAGTGGCCTGTGGGGTCATCCATGCTACATTATTAAGAGCTATATCTCCAAGGTAACCAAACAGGTCCACTCATATGCTTCCACAGTTCTTCATGGAAAGGCCTTCTTTCCCTTGTTTGGCTACATAATTCCTATTTACTTTCATCGGCAATGTCCATCTGGCCCATCTGAGGCATTTTTATTGATCTGTCCATTATCTTCCAACACACTTTGGCTCTCTCTCTTAGCATGCAGCATTTGTTTAAATTTCTCTGTTTCCCACTTAACGTTGTGAGTTCCTTGGTAGCAGGGCCAATGTCATTTTTATCTCTGTATTTCTAGAACCTAGAGGTCTAGGTCTATAGTAAGGGTTAGTAAATGTTTATTGAATGACTAAATGTCACTACTCTTACAAAAACAATAGTGCTAAAAATTGTTTAATAATACATGCACAGTTCCACCTAGTGCTTTTCATATCATTTAAATCTTTTAGTTTGCCATAGTAAGTTCCTAAAACTACAAGTAATTTTTTGTAATTAATAGTGATTTTAAAAATCTGAAGCAATGTCTTTTTAATTTTGCCATAATTACACTTTTCCATAACCTAAAGTGACAGCTAATTGACTAAGGTAATTTTTTCAGTAGTAAATTTCCTTTGATCACGACAGATCGCCTGGCTGTGTTTTTAAAAGGACTGAAACACTCCTAAAATGACTTAAAAACTATCTTACGTAACTGTAAAAAGAAAAAAAAAGGTCCTACTTTCAATTTCTCTAGTGCCAGGCTTGGGGCTTTTCAGATAGATCAATGTTGCTTTAAGTGTCATCACCTACTGATAAAAAGTCCTAGGAAACAATGCCTCCCAGCATTACCTGTAAGTGCAATACTTGAATACTGCAGCTTTTCTGTGAAAAGACCTTTTTAGTCACATTTAAAAAGACTCAAGTTTTGGTAAGTTTTCACAAACAGGGATCTTTCCATTTCTTATTTATTCAAATGTTAAGCATACAGATGTAAGAAAAATATTTGGGTGTTTCTACATCAACCAGAGCATCCTTGGAATTTCCCGCCTGGATTCTCAATGCTAAAAGAATGGAGTTGTTCAAGCCAGTGAGGTTACTACTAGGATGAAGATAAAAGCAGTGCAAAGAAGAATTGCACCATTTGGTAATAAATGACACTCAACAGTAAAATAAATGCCTAAAATAAAGATGCTGTCATTTACACATTCATGATAGAGATACATATGTGAAACTGTTCATTATTATTTCACTTCCTTGGACCATTCTGGCTGGCGATGTTTCAATCAGTTTAGATTTAATTTATTGCTTTGAAATAATCACATCTCCACCATTCCTGCTCTTCTCCTGTCTACATTTAGTGATGCAATCAACTTTAAAGGAAGCAGGTTTACAGAAAATTGGTATAATTTCAATATCATTTTGGATTCCTCACATTCTTTTCCTCTCCTAAATCTCACCTGCTGCCAAGTGCCATGGAGTTTTGGTTTCATTACCATAAACCAATTGGTGTGCTTTCAACAGACTCTAGTTCTACCTCCCATATCTCTTCCTTTCTCACCTCATCATGACATTGCCAATAAGGTCCATTTCTCTCTCAGCCCTACTCCCATCTTTAGCTTTTTCTTTCTCCTCTAAAGTGTCTGCATTAAATTAAAATCCCATCAATTAGCTTTACAACGACTGTTTCAATTAAAGAAAAAAAACCACATCACTGCTCTATTTCCTGCTAACTTCATCCATATTTTTTATGTTCTTGTGGGTGTGTGAGCTGCTGCTTAACAAATGATTCTGGTGATTTTTCTTCCTCTTTTAAAATAATTCAAACTTTCATTGTTTCCCTGGAACACTCTAGTCACCGATTTACCTTCTAAGCATCAGCTAAATTTTTGTTATTCTATGCCCTCAATGGCATTTGTCTGATACTCAGATTATCATAAAATGATTATCTCCAACATGGAAAAAGCTAAGCAAAAACGAACAAGCCTCTCTCTCATTCTATAACCCTGATTCCCTCTACAGAGACAACTCTCAGTACCTATGTGGATCTCCCTTCAGAAATTGAATGTATTTAAGCTAACATGCATAGAAATGTGTTTTATCCTCCTTCCCTCCCCAAATCAGAATAGATTATACATGCTACTCTTTTTTCATTTAATATATTTTCAAGAGCTCTCCTTATTGGCACTTATGGTTCGTCTTCATGTCTTCATTCATTTATTTGAGAGAGAGAGAGAGAGAGCGAGAGAGTGCAAGGGGAGGAGCAGAGGGAGAGGGACAAGCAGCCTCTCTGCTGAGTGTGGAGCTGGACACAGGGTTCAATCCCACGACCCGGAGACCATGACCTGAGCTGAAATCAGGAGTCAGACACTCAACTGACTGAGCTACCCAGGTGGTCCCCTCTTCATTCTTTTTTTAAAGGCTGTCTAGTATTTTATTGCATAGACTCCTCAACTTCTTAACCATCTACCTACTGACTGACATGAGATTGTTCTCAGTCTTCTGCTCTCACAAAGTTGCAGTGTACATTCTTACACTTACACCTTTGCAAGTGGGATGAAAGCACAGTAAGTGATTTATTAGGTTGATTGAGATTTTTATAGATATTACCAAATTATCACTCAAAGAAGTTATACTGATTTACCCAATAATGTATAAAAATGACTCTAAGCCAGTACTTGCAAAAATTGCCACAGGGATTTTTCAGTCAACTATCCAAAAGCTTCAAAGATTCTAGCACGCCTAGATATTTTTCCCAACTTTAGTTGCATATAAAAATATTGCTCTTTGTTGAAATATAGAAACACTGACAATAAAATGAAAACCAAGTTTCACATCTCAAGGATTTAGAAAGGTGATTGTTTATGGAAAATCCCTGACAGACTGGAAAAGGAAAAAAGAGTCAGTTGTACAAGAAAGTGCTGCTGCCTAGCATCACCGAAAGGAAGTAGGTATTAATGTCATGGGGACCATCGCCCATTAGTTGGTGTCAGTACATTCTTGCTATGAAATGAAGAGACAATTTCCTAATTGAAAAAGACAAACCAGATAAAATAACAGGAGAAAAAATCCTACATATTTGAAAAACTAGCCTTTTAAAAAATGTTTTTCTTTGCAAGACATCACAGAATATACAGATGTAGTTTAAAGGATAATATTATAGTGTAAAAATGGTGCTCCTTTGTCTAATATGAAATGATGTCTTGACTGAGGTGCTAGCAGCTGAGGATCAGGTGAACCCAATTAACCCAATTTTTACTTGTCCCTACTAAGTGGTTTATTTTTGATGTATACTACTCCCTAAATCCTTTAGGGTACAACACAGAAAACCATAAACAGGCTATAAAGGTCATGACATTAATTTTCCTGTCATTCTCATGCTTTAAATAGGCATCAGAAAGCTAAAAAAAAAAAAAAAAAAATATTGTCCTCTGGGAAGGAAGGCAAATCTGAAACTAATTATGGTAGTTATTATTATAATACTATTAAATTAAACACTGTGACCCAAGCTAAATTTATCGTGGTACCTTTTGTTAATGAATAAAACTTCCCAAGTAAGATTACTGCATCCTCTCATATCATAAAATGATTCACCAGAGGACTAGTTGAACAAAGTAACCACTGAAAAATCTGAATTTTCATTCACCTAAAGCTTAACTAAAACGTTTAATAAGCATACATGGAATCTTTATGTATAAAATGCTCTTACAAGCTTTATTTAAAAAGGAAAAACTTCACAGGGGCAGAATACTGAACTAATAGTCACGGACAGTTTATCTCCACTTGTTTTCTATGGTCCGCTACTTCTCCTATTTTGTGAACTAGGGACTGGCTCCTATTACTATTATTTACACCAAATAGAAAATAAAATGTGGAGGAAAATCTCAGTAACATCTTTTTCTGCTAAATTTCTGAAACTCAAACTGCTTTAGGTATTTGGAGGACAACATGATCCAGAGGCTCCATCTAAACTTCAAGAGTTTTTCTGGTGGCTCAGTCTTCCCCTCATTACCACTCACTGGCCTGGGCTCCAGATGGGAGAGGAAGCCGCCTCGCCTGGCAAGTGGGAAGTGTTTGCTGTCTGTGTCCTCTAGCGCCCTGACACTGGAATGATGACCCATGCAGACTCTGTTGGATTCTTTTAATCCTTACAAATGCTGGCAGAGAGATGAGGGCCAAGGACAAAGAATGATAAATCTGGGTGGATGGGAAGGAAAGGTAGGGAAGAAGGACTATCCACATCTGTGTGAGACCAGCAGAAAGATGAATAAGTAGCAATCACAAGATAAAGAAAAAAGGAGTGGGAGGAAAAAGGAACAATGGCAACATTATTTTAAAAGGAGAAATGGCATATTAATGGGGAAAAAATCACTTAAATTTCAGTTTCTTTAAATATCTCAGAAGATACAGAAAACTATTTAAGAAGTAGTTTTTCATATGCTTTCTTGCAATTAGTAAAGACATTTACAGGACCAGGATGTTCTGTGCATCAGTGATAGTCTCAATAATCTCAGTGACTAATGACTTGGTAAATGATTTTGCTGCTGATCAACTGCAATAGTTTATTAAAACTTAAGATGACTAAAATTAAATACTTTATTTTTTTAGAGTATTTATTTACTTGAGTCAGAGACAGACACAGAGAGAGTGACCCGAGGGAGAGGGCAAACCTGCCTCAGGGCTCGATCCCAGGACCCGGACATCATGACCTGAGCCGAAATCAGATGCTTTAACAGACTAAGTCACCCAGGTGCCGCTAAAATTAGTTTAATAGCATTTTGTTTCTCTAAATTTGAAAGTTCGTTTTGTTTTTATTTTTAAAGATTTTATTTATGTGTTCATGAGAGATACACAGAGAGAGGCAGAGACACAGGTAGAGGGAGAAGCAGGCTCCCCACAAGGAGCCCGATGCAGGATCAATCCCAGGATTCCAGGATCATGCCCTGAGCCGAAGGCAGCTCAACCACTGAGCCACCCAGGCGTCCTAAAAGTTAGTTTTAAAATAAGATTTTCTAATTGTCTTTGTTTAGAAGTGTTACAGAACTATGAGGAAGTACTACATCGGAAAGATTTGAAAAAAGTCAGAATGAAGCAGAGAATTGTTTTCTCTTGCAAGGGTTTCTACAATGGCTTACTGTGGACATGCAGGGATTCCAATTCAAAAGATATAATTAGGAGTGGTTCCCTGATCTTTTGTTTTTATGTATTTACCATGTTCCCACAACCTATTGTTTTTGTTTTTTTCCCCACAACCTATTGTTTTATAGCTAATAGATCCACATTGCAAACTGCCCTTGTACTCCAAACGTGTATTTTCACAAGAACTGATGAGACAATCTTTCAAGCTCATGCATGATGGCACTGTCTGGCAGCAACATGAAGGTAGCCATCTCTGTTTTATAATGATTTGAATGTTTCATTATATTTTGTAGTTATTATTTTAGAAAAATTAGTGGAGCTCAAAAGATTAAATGTGATTAATATGACACCAAATGCACAGGCAATAAAAGCAAAAATAGACAATTTGTACCACATCAAAATTAAGAACTTCTGTGCATCAAAGTAAAGAATCAACAGAATGAAAAGGCAGCCTACAACACAGTAGAAAATATTCATAAATCATATATCTGATAATGGGGTAATATCTAAAATATATAAAGAATTCCTAAAACTCAACAAATAATCTGGTTAAAAATTGGGCAAAGGACTTGAAGAGACATTTTTCCAAAGAGAATATATAAACGGTCATCAAGTATATGAAAAGGTGTGGAGTATCACTTATTGTTAAAGAAATGCAAATAAAACCCAGTAAGATGTCACCTCACACCCATTAGGATGACTACTATCAAACAAAACAAAAAAGGAACAGAACAAGTTTTGATGAGGATGTGGAAAAATTAGAGCCTTTGAACACTGCTGATGGGAATGAAAAATGGTGCAACTGCTTTAGAAAACAGTATTGTGGTTTCTCAAAAACTGAAAAACAGAATTATCATGATCCAACAATTTCACTTCTGGCTATATATCCAAAAGATATGAAAGCAAGATCTTGAAGAGATCTATGCACATCCATGTGCATTAGCAGCATGATTCACAATAGCCAGGAAGTAACACAAGCATCCATTGATGAATGAATAGATAAGTAAACATTGTGTATATATATATAATGGAATAGTATTCAGCCTTAAAAAAGAAGGAAGTTTTGACACTTGCTATAACAGGATGAATCTGGAGGACATTATTCTAAGTGAATTAAGCCAGTCTCGAGATGACAAATGTGTGATTCTACCTACAGGATGTATCTCAAGTGGTGAAATTCATATAAACAGAAAGTAGAATGGTGGTTGCCAAGGGCTGGGGGAAAGTGCAGAGAGGGATTTGTTGTCTAATGGGTATAGAGTTTCAGTTTTATAAGATGACAAAAGTTTTATATGTTGGTTATACAACAATGTGAATATACTTAACACTATGGAACTATGAAGACAGAAAAGTGGTTAGGATGATGAATTATATGTGTTTTTTATTATAGTTTTTAAAAAGTAAATATGATTTTATTAGTATTAAGAAGAATAAGTCTTGGGGGTGCCTGAGTGGCTCACTCAGTTAAGCATCTCACTCTTGATTTTGGCTCAGGTTATAATCTCAGGGTTCTGAGATCGAACCCCAAGTCAGGGGGTAGCCTGCTTGAAATTCACTCTCCCTCTGCCCCCTCATCATGCCCACTCTCATCCCCCACTTGTGCTCTCTGTCTCTAAAAAAAGAAAAAAATAAATCTTATAAACCATATGAGTTTAGGCAAAAGTGGCAATTATTCAGGGTGTTTTATGTGAGCAAATCTTTAACCTTTATTGGAAGCATGCTGGACTTTAGTCCATATATATGTGTGTAGTTGTGAGGAAAAAAAAGTAATAAAATTAAAGAATATTTACAGAATATACATTATTTATTATACATATCTGTGTCAAAAGAAATGATGCATTAAGGAATTATATAATGTTTTAGTAGTTTGCCAGTTATAGAATATCTTCTTATATAGCATTACACACTTTCGTGTATTTTCTTGAGGAACATAATTTATACAAAAATAAATACTGCCTATAAAGAGAAATTCCTAGTCTAGAGCTCCTCAGGCCATAGGCTGTGAACATAGCCACTCCGAAGATTAGATCTGGCTCATTTCTAAAGATTTTTATTTTATTTTTTTATTTGAGAGAGAGAGAGAGAGCATGACCAGAGATGGGGGAAGGGCACCAGGAGAGGGGAGGTACAGAGGGAGAGGGAGAAGTAGACTCCCTACTGAGCAGGGAGTCCAATGTGGGGCTCTATCCTAGGATCCTGGGATCATGACCTGAGCCAAAGGCAGATGCTCAACTGACTGAGCCACCTAGGTACCCCAAGATCTGGCTCATTTCTATGTCCCCAAATGTGTATCACACCATATTCTCTGGTGAGTGTATCAGAGACGCAAGGGGTTTCTAGGTAACATTTGTTCATGAGACTACTTTAATATTAACAGCTGACAAAATGTTATAGGGATAGTGCCTCAATAAATAACATTTTCTCAGCTCCAGGTTGGCTCTGGCAGGGGTGAGTCTATCCCTTTTCCTTCAATCCACTCCCTAGGCTTTGGCACTATCAAAGTTGAGTTGAGAGAATCGAGGTAACCTGAGTGGTTTTAGATTAAAACAGCCACAGGTATCTTACAGTTCAGCTGTAAACCCCTCAATTAGCTTTGAGATTAAAGCAGTAAGGCTATTTATGCTTGGGCTTCCCAAGACTTGGGTCTGTATTCACAACGCAGACAGTAAGACAGACAGACAGGGGTGAGGGTGGGTGGGAGGCAATAGTCTCCCATCCATAATTCTCCCACCTCCATGCAGTGCCTTCTGGGGATATTCAGTTATAGTTGAAGGATCTAAAATACTGGTAAGCATTGTACACCTACAGATTATATTCTCTAATAATCACACTGCATGAAATCCAAAAAATGAAGCCCTACTAATGAGAAATCTTTTCTCATTTTGGTATATGTTCTCAAAAAACTGATATTACAAAAACAATTGGTGACTGCAGTACATTCACACTCAGCATTCAGTTCTCTATAAGTGACTGGGTAGGGAGATAATTTTAGTCTAACCAAGTAAAGGCATATAGAAATAAAAGGATGATTTCAAAGGAACTGCTATGGGAAGCTACCTCTGGAAAGAAGAGAACTGAGAGATGAACACTTGGGAGAGAGAATGATTTGCCATTGTGTGCTCGTTGGTAAATCTTATGCATATTTCACCTTATGGTTATACTACTTAAGACAACATTATCAACAATAAGAACAATGAAAAGCATGAACAGATCTAGAGAGACAGGTGGTTCTTAATAAACACTAGCAGGGAAAAATGTCCATGAAATAATCTTAAGTGAAGCAAATTGTCGAACAGTGGGTATACTCTGATCCCACTTGTCTTAAAAAGAAAAGGTGTGTTGCTACAGAAACATCAAATTGTCAACAGTCATTGCCTCTGGGACTTTGGGTTTGTAGAACTTTCCTTTCTTCTTTGTACATTGTGTGCGTGTGTGCCTGTGTTTATGCATGCACATATACAGTGCACAGAAAACCACATTACCATCTTTTTTAATACTAAAAACAATAAGCAACTATCCTAAAAGAGAGGAAGACACCCTAGGTTCCACTTTAAAAACACGTATCTGTTTAAGAAAGACAAATGGACATTTTGATTTTTTTTTTTTAAAGATTTATTTATTTTAGAGAGAGAGAGAGAATATGTGTGCATGTGGGCACACAGGAGGGGCAGACAGAGAGGGAGAGAGAATTTCAAGTAGACTCCATGCTGAGTGGAGTCAATGGGGCTCAATCCTGTGATACAGGACTCTGAGATCATGACCCAAGAGAGTGGACACCCATTTGATGGAGCCACCAGGTACCCTGATATTTTGATTTTCAAGTAGTAAATTAACAAACTAAATGATAGTCTTTCTGGCAGCCTGGGTGGCTCAGCAGTTTAGCACTGCCTGCAGCCCAGGGCGTGATCTTGGAGACTAGGGATCGAGTCCCATGTCAGGCTCCTTGCATGGAGCCTGCTTCTCCCTCTGTCTGTGTCTCTGCCTCTCTCTCTCTCTGTCTCTCTCTCTCTCTGTGTGTCTCTCATGAATAAACAAATAAAATCTTTTAAAAAATGATAGTCTTTATGTATTTTCCTCATTCTAAATTCACAGTCACCATTATTATCAATAAATAATTTTTTGTCAAGATCAAATGCACAAGGCTCACCAATCAACCATCTAATATTTACAATGAACAGAAGTTAGTAGATTGTGCCTACATCAATAAGAGCAACATCAGATGTAATTTCTTAAAATTCTTGTTTTAATACTTTTGTTCAGCTCAAAATGATTTCAGCTTAGTAGTAGACATTTAGTTAAGGATGGATTTTCAAAATCAACATAAAACTGAAAAAAATTCCTATAAAGAATATTCTCTTCTTCCACAGTTTAAGTTCAATTGGTCTATTTCCCAATGGATGATTTAAATTTCCAACACTGATCATACTTATATTGAACTAATGTCTATCTTTCAGGAAAATCTCAAAACTCTTCAGGGCAGGGTCCAGGTTTGTCTTGTTCCCATTAGACCCAGGACATTGGAGGGGGAGAAGTCTTCCATAAGTATTTGATGAACAGACTTCGAAAGATGTAAACCTAAATAAGAGGAGTTGTAAGATTTACAGATATTCAAGGGCAACACAGATCCTAAACAAAGATTATGTAACCAATAAAAAAAAGATCCATATCATAGTTAAAAATAGTATAAGGAAAGAAGAAAAAGATATTTGCCTAAACCACCAGTCTGAGAAAATCAAAGCATATATTCTCTAAGCACAATTGCCAGAAGCCTCCAGAATTTGGCTATCTTAGAAATATTAGGCTCTGAGTCACAAAGCCAAAGCCTTGAAAAAATAACCACAAGTAACTTCTGAAATGGGATTATATAATACTATAGTCTTAACGTATGTTATCACTGAAAACTTTGCCTTATTAGCAGATTCTCTTGGAATTCATTTTATTTCAAGAATCTTTCAGAAAGAATTATGAGATGGAGAATGTCCTTAAACATAGACACACACACACACACACACACACACACACACACACACACAGCCAGACTTCCACTGTGACAATTCTTGAGAGAAATCCAAATCTTAATACTCTTTACTGAATATGTATGTTTTTTGGCATGTCCAAATTTATGTAATCTACTATAGTTGAATTAGGTCTACTCACGAACTTTCCACTTTCAGCAGAATTTTAACTGAAGTGGAAGGTTACACTTTTTCTGAATCAAAACAAAACAAAACAAAACATAACTTCTCTGGCCACAAGGATAACTAATTAAAGTCATATGCTTTCTTATGCAAGCTTACATTTTTTGTCAAAGTAGGACAGTATAAAAGGTAGGAGTTCATTCATCAAATCAATTAACAACCCCACAAGCCAGCCATTAGAAAATTTTTTCTCTAAAGGCTATATAGTTAATATTTTCAGTCTTGTGGGCCCTATGGGCTCTGTTACAACTAATCCTTCCTGCTTTTGAAAGCAGCCATAGACAATATAAATGAATAAATGTGGCTATGTACCAATAAAACTTTTTTTAATTTATGGATACTGAAACTTGAACTTTATATAATTTTCATGTGTCACAAAGCATTATATTCCTTTGATTTTTTTCAATAATTTAGAAATGTAAAAATTATCCTAAGTTTGCAACCCATACAAAAACTGGCCCAATTTGGCCTATAAGCCATAGACTACTGACTCCGGACCTAAACCAACTCTTTAAGAAACTTCCACTTGCTAGCCATGTGACATGGTCCTGACTCCTCCTCCTCCTCCTCCAAAAAAAAAAAAAAAAAAAAAAAGCCCTAACAACAAACAAAATCAACAAAAACAACCACCATAATTGAATAATAACATCTTAATTTTCAGGTGGTAGTTAGAGAGCTATTTTATTGGTATAACCATGGTGATGACAGCCAACATTTACTTTGAGCTTACTATGTTCCAAATAGTGTTCTAAACATTTTTAAAATATTTACTTATTTATTTGAGAGAGAGAGAGAGAGAGACAGAGAGAACATGAACAATGAGAAGGGCAGAGAGAAAATCCAAGCGGACTCCCCACTGACCACAGAGTCTTACTAGGGGGCGGGGGGTTGAGTGGGGGCTCAACCCAGGACTCTGCTGAGATCATGACCTCAGAAAAAAATCAAGAGTCAGATGCTTAAATGACTGATCCACATAGGTGCCCCTAAATAGTGTTCTAAACATTTTAAATGTGTTCTAATTTATTTCTCATCACAGTCTTGGGATAGATATTTTATGATCACCATTTTATAAATGAGGGACTAGGCACAGAGAAGTTAAGTAATTTATCAAAGCTCATACAGCTGGTAAATAGTGAAGCTAAAGTTTCAAGACAGGCATTGGGTTCTGCTCTTAATTACAAATGCTCCAACCTCAAAAATGTCCCCATTCTTTTCTTAAAGTTCCCATTGCAAATGACATTTTTCAGAAATTAAAATGCATAGTGGAATGAGCACATATGAAAAATGATGATTTTCAGAAATTAAAATGCACAATGAGATAAGTGTGTGTAGAAAATAATATAATATAGTTAATGCTGTTAAGTAAAGAGCTAATCCTAAGGTTGAGCCTATATTGATAGCAAATGGAAACTTGATTCAAATGGGTTAAAGCTTCAGTGTTCTCAGGGAAAAATTAGCAATGATCCCTGCCTCCCTCCTGTGTGTATACCAGCTGATGAGAACAGATGTTGGTGAGAATGCCCCAGAAGAGGATTGCAAAAGACAGGTCGTTGCAATTTTCTCTAAATGACTCTTGATTCTCCTAATTTAAATTTGTCTCAAGCTTTGCTGTAAACAATGGCCTTTATAGAGTTATAATGTTTTTCTTATTACTTGTACATTAGCAGTAAAATACTAATAAAAAGGGAGATGCCTTCCTTGTAACTGTTACAGTATAACATAACTTAAATCACAAGTATTTATATGATCTCTTTTCTTTGCCAGGTCTTTAACTTGTCAGTTGGTTCTGTGTGCTGACATTTCAAATCTGAGTGGATGCCCAATAGCTAATTCTTCAAGGGTCATTTGAAAAACAATTTTAGGGTACAGACTAAAATTTATTTCAGTGTAGGCTTAAACTGCCAAAGTGGCTTTTAGAAATTGTAATAAAACACTACCACTCCACATAACTGCAGAATAAAAATATCTTTGAAGAACTTGACATTTTAAGACTTTGGCTGGCCAAGGAAATAAGAATTGCTAAAACTGAATTCATTCCAATTATTCCTCATTGGAAGGTACCTACTTGCCAAAAAATTATTTCAGAATTTATTTCCATTACTTATATCAAACTGAAGAAACCCAAATGACAGATGATCTCTACAGCATTGGGGATCAACAGCAAGGCCAACTATATTAAAATAAGACACTGAGGATGTATACTAGGACAAAGAGACTCCCAGAGAGAGACTCAGCTGGCAAATATACAAAAATTATTTGTCTAATTCTCTCAAAAATTTTTTTAACTTTCCCCAAATATTTGCTATCAGTAAATTGCACAGTTCTATATTATGTGACTGCCTTGGTAAGAAAGAGCTATTTCTTGAGAGAGAAAAAAATCCATTCATGGTACTTGGAAGTTGTTCATAACAAAATACATACTGAAGGAATCTCTCTGGCTTAGCAATGGCCCTCCAAGCTAGTCATGGGGAAAAGTCCAACATCTCCCTCACTTCCCAGATCTAGGTTTTCACCCAGTTGTGTCAGTTTTATCTCTTATAAAGCCCTTGGATACATCCATATCTTCTCATTTCCACTGCTAACTCCCTGGTGCTAGTTGCTGTGTCATTCCCTGCAGAGACCACAAACTACTCTATTAAGTAGTATTCCTCTCCTGCTCCTTCTCCAACCAACATGGCCACAGTCATGTTTTCAAAGCATAAATTAGAATGAACCATCCCATAATGAAAACCATTAGACACCACAGCATGTCCATGAGGTTTGCAGTCTAGTCTCTGCCTGCTCCAAAGTTTCATCCTACACTCTTCACCATCACCTTCTGTGTCCCAGCCACACAAGCCATCCTTCAGTTTCCTGAACACAGCATGGCTCTGTCAGCAGAGCCTTTACACATGCTGGTTCCCTTCCCAGTAATGCTGCTTTTCTTCTTGATAACATGGACTCATCCTTCAGATCTCAAGGCAGTATCAACTCCTTAGGAGAATTTTCTGACCTAATTTGGCTCAGATACTCCTGTTAATAACCTCAGTGAACACTGTACCTTCTCTCTCAAAGCATGTACCACAATTGTAATTTTACTTAGGTAATGCCTAGTATCCTCAATACACAAGAAGCTCCAGAAGGCAGTGGTCATATCCCTTTCAGTTCATCTGGTACCCTAAACATTTGGCACAATATCAGAGTATTTGGGAGGATCTCAGTTCATATTTATTTATTTGTATTTGTGATAAAATTCACCCTTTTAAAGTGTACTATTTTGTGTTTCATAATATATTCACGAATATAGTATATTCACAGTATATATATGTATTATATATTATATATTTTTTGTGTATAAAATATAAATATAAAATATATAATATAAAAATATATAAAACATATATATATATATATATATTTTATACACACACACAACTATCACACCACCTAATTCCAGAATATACCATCACCCTAAAGAGAAACACCATACCCATTAGCAATCACCCTACCTGCTTGTCCTGGAAATCATTAGTCTATTTTCTGTCTCCACAGATTCACCTGTTCTGAAAATTTCATATAAGTGGAATCATGAATTACGTGGGCCTTTTCGTGTCTGACTTTTTTCACTGGGCATAATGTTTACAAGGTTCGTCAATGTTACAGAATGTACCAGTACTTTCACTCCTTTTTGTTGCCAAATAATATGCCATTGTATGAATATATTGTTTCCACTTTTTAGCCACTATGAATAATGCTGCTATGAACATTTGTGCACAAGTTTTTGTGTAGAGATATTCAATTCTCTTCGATATATACTTAGGAACGCAATGGGTATATTCCATACAGGTATAGGTTAGGTCATAGGGTAACTCTGTGCTTAATCTTTTGAGGAATAGCCAGAACTTTTCCAAAGCAGCTGTCCATTTACCTTCCCATCTGTAATATATGAGTTTCCAACTTCCATATATTCATACTGAATCTCTGTCCATTTTTTAAGTTATAGCCATCCTAATGGCTATGAGGTGGTATATCATTGTGGCCATTCTCTAAAGACTATGATGTTGAACAACTAGTTAGTTGCTCCCTGCAATTTGTATACCTTTTTTTGTAGATACTCACTTCAAAATTGGAGTTTCTTTTTGCTATTGAGTTGTAAGAGTACTTTATATATTCTCAGTACAGGTCCCTTAGCAAATATCCCATTCTGTGAGATGCCTCTTCGCTTTCTTGATGGTGTCCATTAAAGCATGAAACTTTTCATTTTAAATTTACCTACTTTTCTTGTATTGTTCATGCTTTTCATCTTAAACTAAGAAACGATCACCTACTCCAAGGTCATAAAGATTGCAAACTCTGTTTTCCTTTCAGTTTTATAGTTTCAGTTTTAGTTCTTACATTTAGATCTTTGATCCATTTTGAGTCAATTTTTGAGCTAGTGTGAGGTATGGGTCCTCTTGCATTCTCTCTCATGTGGATACCCACTTCCTCCAGTTCCATTGGTTGATAAGACTATTCTTTTCCCCAGTAAAATATCTTCACACTCTTGTGAAAAATCAATTTACTATAGATGTGAGGGTTTATTTTAGACTCTCAATTCTATTCCACTAATCTATATGTTTATCCTTTTTGTCGGTACCATCCTATCATGTTTATTGCATTTTTATAGTAAGTTTTGGAATTGAGAAGTGTGAGTCTTCTTCTATTTTTTTTTTTTTTTTTTAAGATTGGTTTGGCTATTATGAGTCCCTGGCATTTCCATATGAATTTTAGGATCAGTATGTCAACTTCTATAAAAATGGCAACTGGGATTTTTACAGAGAGCATTGAATCTGTTGATCAATTTGAGTGTATTGCCATCTTAACAATGTTAAGCCTCCCAATTCAAGAGGATTAAGAGATACAAACCTCCAGTTATAAAATAAGTAAGTCATGGGGATGAAAAGTACAGCATATGCAATATGATCGATAATACTATAATAAGTTTTATGGTGATAGATGGTAACTATACTTATGGTGGGGAGCATTTCATAATGTATATAATTGTCGAATCACTACGTTGTACAACTGAATCCATATAATACTGTATGTAACTATACTTCAATTAAAAAACCATAAGATACCTTTCAATATATTTGCTTTTACTTTTCAACGTTTTTAAGCTTTAGTGTGTAAGTCTTGCATTTCTTTTGTTAAACTTATCGCTAAGTATTTATTCTTTTTAGTGCTATTATAAATGTAACTGTTTTCTTAATTTCACTTTTGCATTGTTCATCACTAGTGTACATAAATACAATTGATTTTTAGACTGATCATGTATCTTTTAGCCTTGCTAAACTTGTTTATTAACTCTAAGTTTTTTCAGTTGGTTTCTTAAGGTTTTCCAAATATAAGATCATGCCACCTGCAAATACAGAAAGTTTTACTTCTTTTCCAATATGGGTATTTTTTTCCCCTTACCTTTGCCTAAAGTCCTTAACAGAAATGGCAAGAGAACACACCCTTATGTTTTTCTGGACATAAGCTGTGAAGTTTTTGTAATTCCCACCTATTTCTACATTGTTGAATGTTTTCATCATAAAAGGAACAGATTTTGTCAAAGGTTTTTTTGTATCTATTAAACAATGATCACATGGCTTTTCTTTTTCTTTTTATTAATGTATTGCATTGCTTTTCTTATGTTGAGCCAATCTTGCATTTCTGATAAAATCATTCCACTTGGCCTTTGTTTATAATCTTCTGTATATGTTACTAGATTTGGCTTGCTAGTATTTTGTTGACAATTTTTCCATCATATTCATAAGGAATATTGGTCTGTAGTTTTCCTGTGTAGTCTTCATCTCATTTTGGTATCAGGGTATACTAATTAATTGGGAAGTATTTTCTCCTCTTCTAATTTTTAGAAGACTTTGTAAAGCATTGGTATTAATTTTTCTTTATAAATTTGATAGAATTCACAGGTGAAGCCACTGGGTTTAGGTTTTTTTTTCCTCTGTGGGAACTTTTTAATTATAATTCAATCACTTGTCAGTTCAGAGTTTCTATTTCTTGAGTTAGTTTTGGTAGCTTTTGTCTTTTAGGAATTTGTCCATTTCATCTAAGCCACCTAATAATATTTTAGCATATGATTATTTCTAGTGTCCCTTTATAATCCTTTTTTTTTCTGTAAGATCAGTAGTAATGTACCCTCTTTCATTGCTGATCTTAGTAACTTGAATGTTCTCTCTTTTTTCTTGGTCAGTCTAAAGGTTTGTCAGTTTTATTAATCTTTCAAAGAACCAACCTTTGCTTTCATTGATTTTCTCTATTTTTTTATTCTCTAGTTCTTAAATTTATGCTTAAACCTTTTTTTTTTTTTTTCTGTTTGCTTTGGTTTGCTCTTCTTTTTCTAGGTTCTTAAAGTGAAAGGTTCAGTTACTGATTTGTGATCTTTTTTTAAAAACACAGACATTTATAGCTCTACATTTCTCTCTAAACACTGTTTTCTTGAGCTGTATCCTATAAATTTTGATATGCTGTATTTTAGATTAATTTATATCAAGGTATTTTCTAATTGCCCTTGTGATTTCTTCCTTGACCCACTGACTATTTAGGAATGTGTTGCTTAATTTCCACATATTTGTGTGTTTCCCACATATCCTTCTGTTACTTATTTCTAATTGTATTCTATTGTGGTCAGAGAACATACTTTGTATGATTTTTATACTTTTTACATTCATTGAGGCTTGTTTTATAGCTTAATGGACATATAGCTATGTTTTATAGCCTAATAGCCTATAGCCTATTCTGGAGAATAATCCATATACATTGAAAAGAATGTATATTCTGCTCTTGTTGAGTAGAGTGTTATATACATGTCTCTTAGGTCTAGTTAATTCACAGTGTTGGAATGGAACCCAAGCTGTTCTGATGTATCTAAGAGGGGGCTCATCTTTTTAAGTGTACATTACTCCATTTCATATTACCCTAATGGTAAGAAGTATGCAAAATAAAGTTCTCAGTTTGGATCTGCTCTTAAAATACATCTGTTCTAAAAAAAAAAAAAAAAACTTCTAAGGACAGCAAAGTAGGAAAAAAATGTAGCTGTTCTAGGTTTCCTAATTAATTTTATATCTATCTCCTGGGTGCAAATAAAGGATTGTAAAACACCCTGATAATAAAAAATTACTATCGAGTGCACAATGAAATGTTAAAATGTTATTTCAAACACTAGTTTGCCTAAGCACTTTCTAAAAGAAAGATCCTATTATTTGATTTAGCCAAAATAAATTTTATGATTAAGAAACTTAATTTATGAAATTGATAAGATACTCTGGGAAGTCCTATGCATTATTTTTAAATAGGCCTTTTGAGGTAGGTCTAGGAAAACTGTGACAACTACATCAATGTGCACAAATTATATAATGTTTTTATTATGTGATGTCTCAAAATGTCTAGAAAATAAAACTTGTTGACTTTCTTCAAATTCTCAGGAAAGATAATTGAATTTTCAAACTTAGGAGAAAAACACAAAGCAGTATTTGTATATCATGAAGGCCACATCCACATCTATTGAAAAAAAAACAAAGAGTATTGGGATCTTAAGCAAAATCCATGAAGATATTTGCCTTATTCTATTGTACAATATGAAAGCTTACCACTTCAGTAAAGTACTAAGATTTTTCAAAGTATATGCACATAGATATAATTTAAATAATGACTATTGAATTATATAAAGTTACAAATCCTAAAGACATGCTTAACTTTTGATTCTGATTATCTTTTATTAAATACTCAGCACCTCACACTTACTATCCATGAACTGCTACTAAATCATTGCCATCTTTATCTTTATTTGGTAACAGAAAAATCAGACTTCAAAAGTATATCAAAATTCTCTAACTGAATAAAAAAATATATATATATATAATTTTAAAGTATCTCTTAAGGAATTTTTGGATAAACATTGTTTTTCTTAAGCCAATTTTAAATTGATAGAGTTAAAACTGAAGCTATTATATTCAGTGTCTTTCTCCTAACAAAAATCAAGACTAAAATTTCATATATTCTAGAATTAAAAACATCCAGGGGAATTACTACAAAAAAAAAATAGAGTAGAGGAACATGGCTCCAGTAAATAGAAATGTTCATAATTTAAAAAATCTGAACTAAGAATAAATATAATACATCAATTATGATTCATACTTCTCAGCTACATTAAATAAAGTTTAACTGGGTAAGAGGAAGTAATTCTCTTGGGAGGTCAAAGAAGTAGGAGTCACTGTTATTTCAAATAAGAACATTTATCTATTTAGTAAAAGTTTGCAAAAATGTATACAATTTTATTAAAAATCTCTGATCAAATAAAGTGTGTCCCACAGTATCATTATAGCATTTTTCCACCATTTATTTAGTGAGTATCTGTGGGGTATACACAATGAACAGCTTGCTTAGATATATACAAGTTCTGCCCTTACGCTAGTTGGAAGTCTTGCTGGTGAAAAAAAAGGTCTTGCAGGATAAATAAAATATATGATAATATGGATCACTAGAAGATTCTTTCAATGAAAGAATTTAAATCACCCCAAATATTGTTTTTTTCAGTTCTGAGGTATAACTGACAAATAAAATCACAAGACATTTAAAGTATACAAGGTAATTAATGATTGACACATATATACATTGTGAAAGAATCCCCTCCTCAAGTCAGTCAACACTCATGACCTCATACTGTAACCCCTCCCCTCTTTTATGTGAGAACATTTAAGCTTTATTCTCTCAGCAAATTTCAGAATGATACACCATAGTCACCATGTCATACATTAGATCCTCAGATCTTATCCATCTTACAACTGAAAGTTTATATCCTTTTACCAACCTCTCCCTATTTTCCAGACACCCCAGCCCCTGGCAGCCACTTTTCTACTCTCAATTTTGCCTGTGAGTTCAAATTTTTTTCTTAGATTCCCCATTTATCTTTCTCTCTCTGGCTTATTTCACTTAGCAATGCTCTTCAGATCTATCCATCCATTTGTGGCCACAAATGACAGGATTTCCTATATGTGTATATGTACATGTATTTTCTTCAACCTTGCCACTTTTTATTAAAATGACTTATTTGTAGGAAACAGAATATCTTTCTTTTTCCTACTGGAAATATATCTTCAGTATATAGTTAACAATTCATCTAGTCTTGATATGACAAGACATAGACGAATCCAATCTAAATGACTAAAAGGACATTAAAAGCTTACCTAAAACTTTAATAGGTTAATGTAACATTTTTAAAAAGTTTTGAACAGATATTTTAGTTACCTCTTATTATTTTAGGTGTATGTATGTGAATGCCAAAAATCAAAGTAGATTTTGACAAAATACCACTCAACAATAAAAAAACAAACTACTGATACATGCAATTACTGGGATGCATATCAAGGGAACTATACTAAATAACAAAGTCAATCACAGAAGATTATATACTCTAAGATTCCATTTATATAACATTAGTGAAATGAAAAAATTGTAGAAATAGAGAACAAATTAGAGGTTGCCAGGGGTTAGAGATGGGAAAATGGGGTAGGTGAGCATGGGGCAACAGGAAGAATCCTTGTGATAGAACTGTTTGGTGATAAACTGTGGTGAAAAAAGCTACACGTGTGATAACAAATCCACAGAAACTAAATGTTTACATATGCAAATAAGTTCAAATAAAACTAAGGAAATCTGAATAAGACCTGAATTGTATCAGTGTATCATATGGATGGTATTCTAGATGTTACCATTTTGGGGAAAATGCATAAAGATTACATTGGGTGCCTATTATTTCTTATAACTACATGTGAATTTACAATTATCCCAAACTTAAAAGTTTAATTAAAAAACAGCTTCAAGGGGATACCTGGGTGGCTCAGTGGTTGAGTGTCTGCCTTTGGCTCAGGGTGTGATCCTGGGGTCCTAGGACCAAGTCCTGCATTGGACTCCTTGCAAGGAGCCTGCTTCTCCCTCTGCCTATGTCTCTGCCTCTCTCTCTCTCTCTCCGTGTCTCTCATGAATAAATAAATAAAACTTTAAAAATAATAAAGTTAAAAATTTTTTTAAAATAGGGGGGAATCCTTGGATGGCTCAGCGGTTTAGCGCCTGCCTTTGGCCCAGGGCGTGATCCTGGAGTCCTGGGATCGAGTCCCACATTGGGCTCCCTGCATAGAGCCTGCTTCTCCCTCTGCCTGTGTCTCTGCCTCTCTCTCTCTCTCTCCCCCACTCCCCTGTGTCTCTCATGAATAAATAAAATCTTAAAAAAATAAAATAAAAAAAATTTAAAAATAGCTTCAAGGTGTTCATAGTACATATACAAATATGGTTATTAAATTGTCTCTGACTCCAGAATCCAGTTTTTTAAAGTAATCTTCCTCCAATTAATCTACATTCCACTTTAGTTGGTGTCAGCCCATGAAGAAAGGCAGATTTAGGTGGACAAAGGGAGAAATGCCTTGAGGTTGTAAAGAATGCAATAAAAACATATTAATATTTTAAAAAGTAGATCTAGAAATGTACTTGAAAGTTTGAGATCATAATGACATAAACAAGTATTTATGACCTAAGAGGAACTGCCTCCTTTGGTACTTTGAAGTATTAAAAAAAATCACATAGAATTAAATTACAAAGCTAACATGCTTGTTTATGCAGCTGGTCTTTTTTAAAATTGAAGAACTTTAAACCTACAATTCTAATAGGCTTACTGGTGACACCCCAATCCTTTGAAAAATAAATGAAATATCATAAATCATCTGGCAGGTCTTAAGCTTAGATTTTTATCATCACTCAGATGCTTTAAAAATAAAAAGCAATATGAAAGGGTAGGATTTTGTTTTGTGCCTTATAAAGTTTAAGATAGAAAATAAATCATACTATTAAAAGTCATTTAGAAACCTAACTTCAGGACTTAGGATTGAATTGGCATAATATTCTTGGTCATTCCTATGAGAATTCATGCAAGTAGAGTAGCTTTTCTTACAAAATATTTCAGAACTCTGGCACTTCCTGTGATAAATGAAGCAATAAGGCTTTGGAATTGCAATTGGGTATATTTAAGTACTTCATATAGGCAACCAGACTGTCATCTTGCTGGATATGTAGCACTATGAATTTATTATTTGGCATCTAAAGGAATATTTGAATACTTATAAAGAGTAAAGGGTTGGGGTAAGCCCTTTTAATTTTAAGCTACAAATTCAGGACCACATTAGAGCTACAGAGTTCAACCTTTATTTTCTGGCAAGTTGATTTAATGAAAAATACGGATTTTGCAGGAAATGTTGAAATGAAAAATCTACAAATACCTCAAAAATGTTAAAGATTCAACAAAAGAACAGTAAAATCTACATGTTAGCCACAGCATCCTGAGAATTTTTATCACAGTTAGGTTTTAAGAAAATAAATTATGGGATACCTTCTCCATGACCTGATGATAAGGTATCTTTATGACTGGTCAATGATCAATTCAATTGACATTCCAGTTCATAATAGTATGCCTTCAGAAGTCTGCTGGAGTAGCATTAGGGGAGTGAGATCAAAGCCGGGCCTATATAAGATTGTCATCATTTTAGATCTCAGTGGTTTTTAAATTCATTTTTAAGATACAGCTACCAAAGTGGTAGCCTCCAAATAAGGAGTTAACTAATGTCACATCTCTATCAGGCTGTGTGCATGCATTTGGTAAACATTTGAATAAATGGCTAACTTCTTAAATTTTGCCTATCATATTGTTGCTAATGAACAATTCTTAAATTCTAAAATGTACATTTTGTTTCTCATGAAATTATCAAATATTTAAAATACATATCAAAGCACATTTTAACATGTGTAAGTTATAAAGAAAAGTAATAAACACTCTTCCCACTAGTGACTTTAGGGAATAAAACCTTACTAGTAACTTTGAAGTTGCCTAATGGGTTTTTCCATTCCAATTCCAATCCTCCTTGCCATGTCTTCTTCCCATACACTGAAAGCTTTCTTTGCTTTCCTTTATAAGAAATGTTGATTGGGGATCAACATAGTATGTAATTTTTCAAGATTTTGGATGAAATTATATTGGTTGAAATCACACTGGGCATATTCTCATAGGTTCATAAGATTCATCCATGATGGTATGTTTGAATATAGCGCAATTTATGCCTTCTCCTGTTGATAGATATCTCGGTTCTTTTCAGTTTTCTGGAATATTGTCATATACATTTCTCTTACGTACATTTTAAGAGTTTCTATCCCTCAATGTGGAATTGTTTGGTTGGTATATGCACTAGTTATTAGATAATGACTGCTTTATATGGTTGATCCAATTTACATTACCACTAGCAAGGGTGAGAAAGGTCGGGATACTTCCTTCCTTCCAATACTTTTTAACTATCTGGTGGATATAAAATAGTATCTCCTTGTAATGTTTTTAAAGCTCTTTTTTCTTTCATTTGAAGTAAAATTTACATAAAATGCATCAATCTTAAGTGTACCATTCCATGAGTTTTTACAAATGCATGTACCTTGTAACTCAAACCATTACTATCACAAAGAAAGTTCCATTGTAATCCTTCCCAGTCAATTCCTGCTCCATATCCTTGACAAAAACATTCTATCCTTTCCCTTATAAAAGTTGCTTGTACTAGAACTTCATAAAAATGTAGTATTGTACTGTATGTATTCTTTTGTAGAAAACTTCTTTCAGTTAGCATAATGAGATTCATCCATGTTGTTACAGGTTATATTTTATGCTGAGTAGTTTTACCTGACCCTTCCAAAGTCATGAAGATAGTCTCGTTTTGTTTTTTGTTTTTTTTGCCCCAAAACCTTACAGTTGTAGCTTTTACATTTAGTAATATAATCCATCTCAAATTAATTTCTGTGCTTGTTGGGACGTAGGAATTGAGATTTTTTTTCCCATATAGATATCCAGTTGTTCCAGCACTGGTTATTGAAAAACTTGGGTTGCTTTGAATCTTTGAAATCAAATGACCAAATAACTGTTGGTCCTTATAGCAACACAACACTGTTTTGGTTATTGTAGTGTATGGTTACATTATGAAGTCAAGGCCTCCAGCTATGATTTTATTATTGTTTTGGAAATTCTCAATCTTTTACATTTCCACATAATTTGTAGAATTCCCTTGTCAATGTTATTTAATAAGCCTGTGTGAATATGGTAAGGATTATGTTCAATCTATAGATCAATTTGGAGATAGCTGTCCTCTAATTGAGTCTTCTGATCCATGAACATGTCATCTCTCTTCACTTATACAAAATGAAGAATTTTGAAACATTTCAGAATGTTTTATTGTTTCCAACATAAATATTTTACAGATGTTTTAATATATTCTTAAATACTTTAATTTTATTAAAAATGGGAAATAAGATTATTATTGATAGTCTCAATTAAAAAATACTCATTATTTATTAAGGCCACTCCATCATATACTCTCTTTTAAATATTAAATACATCAAATTCTGAGCAATTTTGTCTAATAGTACATAGTACATTCTGTATAGTAAGAAAATAATTTCTAAAAATGGGACAAGAACTCTACAACTTGGAAGTAAAATAAAGACATGGATATAGTCCAAGAGCATACATGCTGGAAATAGGATCAGGACATTTTTTTAATCCACTCTCACTTGAAGTATATTCTATGATGGGTTAAGAAAGGGGTTAGGTGTATGATGACTTTGGTCTATAGTTGTCTAGAATCTAGATCCTTCAAGCATGGACTCTTTGTTAGCTATTCCAAAGCCAACTCTTGACTTCTGGCCATATAATCATGACAAAGGGTTTCAAAGAGAGTAAAGCAAGAAGTATTTACCTTTGAGTTTTGAGCATATATAACATAGCTCTTTGGTCTCTGCTAAAGACAGGCCTGTATCCAAAGGCTCTTAGGTTTCCCATTTGGCCTTCTTTCTATTGCAACTTGTTTGTTTTACTTTTTCTAATTCATTATTTCTCCTTTTCCCCATTCTCTGCTTCTTCCTGGCATCTCTAATTTCATTTTCCATATCTTCACTGATTCTTCAGCATCTTTATTATCAGAATCTGAGAATGAATGGATCAAATTCCTCATCATCACCACACCAACTCTAATAGGTATCTGTCTTGGCTTTCCTTTTATTTTTTAAATTTTACTTATCTATTTATTTATTTATCTATTTATCTATTTATTTATTTATTTATTTATTTATTTTTTATTGGTGTTCAATTTTATTTTAAAAATTTTAAATCTAGTTAGTTAATATAGTGTTATATTAGTTTCAGGTGTACAACATAGTGATTCAACAATTTCATACATCACCTACTGGTCATCATGACAAGTGCCTACTTAACCCATCCCCCACTCTCCTCCCTGCCAGTAACCATCAGTTTTTTCCCTACAATTAAGAGTCTGTTTCTTGGTTTCTCTCTCTCTCTCCTTTAAAGATTTATTTATTTGAGAGATGGAGAGAGAGCACGAGTGGGAGGGGCAGAGAGAGAGGGAGAGAATCTCAAGCAGACTACACGCTGAACAAGGAGACTGATGTGGGGCTTGATCTCATGAGCCTGAGATCATGACCTGAGCCAAACCATAAATTGGACACTTAACCAACTGAGCCACCCAGGTACCCATCCCCCTCTTTTTTCTCCTATGTTCATTTGTTTTGTTTCTTAAATTCCACATGAGTAAAATTATATGGTAAATGCCCTTCTCTGACTTGTTTTGCTTAGCATTGTACTCTCTAGCTCCATCCATGTTGTTGCAAATGGCAAGATTTCATTCTCTTTGATGGCTGAATAATATGCCATTGTGCATATACTCTACACATTTTCTTTATCCATTCATCTATCAGCGGACACTTGGGCTGCTTCTGTAATTTGGCTCTTATAAACAATGCTGCTATAAAATACAGGTACGTGTACCCCTTAGAATTAGTGTTTTTGTATTCTTTGGGTAAATACCTACTAGTGCAGTTACTGGATTGTAGGTAGTTCTATTTTTTTACTTTTTGACAAACCTCCATACTGTTTTCCACAGTGGCACACTAGTTTGCATTTCTATCAACAGTATACAAGGGCTCCCTTTTCTTCACACTTTTGCCAACACCTGCTGTTTCTTGTGTTGTTGATTTTAGCCATTCTGACTGGTTTGAGGTCATATCTCAGTGTAGTTTTGATTTGTGTTTCCCTGATGCAATGCAAGTGAGTGATGATAAACATCTTTTCATGTATCTTTCTGTTCATGTCTCCTGTCCATTTTTAATTGGATTATTTGTTTTTGGGTGTTAAGCTGCATTAGTTCTTTATCATGTTTCAGATACTAACCCTTTATTGAACATGTCATTTGCAAAGATCTTCTCCCATTCTGTAGGTTGCCTTTTACTTTTGGTGATTGTTCCCTTCAATGTGCACAGCTTTTTATTTTGATGTAGTCCCAACAGTCTATATTTGGTTTCAGTTTCCCTAGCCTCAGGAGACATATCTAGAAAAAAACTGCTATGTGGCCAATGTCAAAGAAGTTACTGCCTGTCTTCTCATCTAAGTTTTTTATGGTTTCAGGTTTCATATTTACATCTTCAATCCATTTTTAATTTGTTTTTGCGAGAAAGTGGTCCTGTTTCTTTCTTTTTGCATATAGCTATGGTGTTTTCTCAACACCATTTGTTAAGGAGACTGTCCTTTTCCCACTAGATATTCTTTCCTGCTTTGTTGAAGATTGATTGACCATACAGTTGTGGGTTTATTTGTGAGTTTTCTCTTCTGTTCTATTGATGTAGGTGTCTATTTTTGACTAGTATCTTACTGTTTTGATTTTTACAGCTTGGTAATATAACTTAAAGTCTGGAATTATGATGCCTCCAACTTTGCTTTTCTTTTTCAAGATTTCTTTGGTTATTTGGGGTCTTTTGTGGTTCCAAACAAATTTTAGTAATGTTTGTTCCAGCTCTGTGAAAAATGTAGTTGGTATTTTAATAGGGACTGCATTAAATATGTAGATCGCTTTGGGTAATACAGACATTTTAACATTCCATGTCTAGTTCTTTGTGTCATCTTCAATTTCTTTCATCAAAGTTTTATAGTTTTCAGGGTACAGTGCTTTCACCTTTCTGGTTAGGTTTATTCCTAGATATCTTATTATTTTGGGTGAAATCATAAACGGGATTGTTCTCTTAATTTCTCTTTCTGCTCCTTCATTACTGGTGTATAGCAATGCAAGATTTCTGTACAATGGCTTTGCATCATGTAGTTTTAATGAATTTGTGTATCAGTTCTAGCAGGGTTTTTTTTTTTTTAATATTTTGGGATTTCCACATATACTACCATGTCATCTGCAAATAGTGAAAGTTTGACTTCTTTACCAGTCTGGATGCTTTTTATTTCTTCTGCTGTCTGACTGCTGTGGCTAGGACTTCCAGTACTGTGTTGGATAAAAGTGGTGACAGTAGCCATCCTTGTTTTTTCCTGATCTTTGGGGAAAAGCTCTAAGTTTTTCCCCACTGAGGATGATGTTAGCCATGGGTTTTTCATATATAATCTTTATTATGTTGAAATATGTTCCCTCTAAACCCACTTTGTTGGGGGTTTTTACATGAATGGATGTTGCACTTTGTCAAAGCTTTTACTGCATCTTTTGAAATGATCATATGGTTCTTATCCTTTTTCTTATTGATGTGGTCTATCACATTGATTGATTTGTGAATATTGAACTACGCTTACAACCAGGAATAAATCCCATTTGATCATCGTGATTGACTTTTTTTTTTATAAAGATTTTATTTATTCATGAGAGACACAGAGAGACAGAGACAGAGAAAGGCAGAGACACAGGTTCCATGCAAGGAGTCCGATGAGGGACTCGATCCCAGGACTCCAGGATCACACTCTGGGCTAAAGGCAGGTGTTAAACCATTGAGCCACCCAGGGATCCCCTGACTTTTTAAAATGTATTGTTGCATTCAGTTTGCTAGTATCTCATTGAGGATTTTTATATCTACGTTCATGGTTCTCTTTTTTAGTGTTATCTTTATCCAGTTTTGGTAGTAGGATAATGCTGGCCAACAGAATGAATTTGTAAGTTTTCCTTCCTTTTTTTAGTTTTTGGAATAGCTTGAGAAGAACAGGTATTAACTCCTCTTTAAATGTTTGGTAGAATTCACCTGTGAAGCTATTTGGTCCTGGACTTTTGTTTGTTGGGAGTTTTTTGATTACTGATTCAATTTCTTTGTGGTTACCAGTCTGTTCAAATTTTGTATTTCTTCCTGGTTCAGTTTTGGTAGTTTATGTTTCTAGGAATGTATTAATTTCTTCTAGGTTGTCCAATTTGTTGGCATATGGTTTTTCATAATATTCTCTTAATTATATTTCTGTGGTATTGGTTGTTATTTCTCCTCTCTCATTGGTGTTTTTATTTGAGTCCTTTCTCTTCTTCTCTTGATAAGACTGGTTAGAGGTTTATTCAATTTTATTGACTTTTTTTTTTTTTTTTTTTCCAAAGAACCAGCTCCTGGTTTCACTGATCCATTCTACTGGTGGTTTTTTTTTTTTTTTTTTTTAGTTTCTATATTATTTATTTCTGCTCTAATCTTTATCTATTTATTTTATCTAATTTAATCTTTCTTCTGCTGGTTTTAGGTTTTGTTATTCTACTTCTAGCTCCTATATGTCTAAGATTAGGTTATTTGAGATTTTTTCTTGCTTCTTCAGGTAGGACTATATTGGTATACACTTCCCTCTCAGAACTGCTTTCACTGCATCATCTGTGCACCAGGGCGGCTGGGGGTGCAAGGCTCGATACTGCAGCAGCTGGGTACAGTTTGTGCCAGTAGCTGTGCATACTGTGGCTGCCTGGGGTGTGTGCAGGGCTGTAACAAAATTTGCCCTGAACACTGGGCCAAGGCTTGGAGTTGGGAGTCCTCAGAAGAACTCATGGGTATGGCCCACTTCTAGCAGGTTAGGTAGCTAGTGTCTGTGCAGTGAGTGTTGCCTCCCACAGATGGCTCTGTGTTTATGCTGAGGGATGGAGAGGAAAATGGCACCTGCCAGCTCCCTTGTTTCCAGAGAAGTTCCCAACATGCTCTGAAATCAGTATAAACAGATCTGTCTCCTGTTTGCCCCTGGTTTTGTGTAAACTGCTGTTTTTATATTGCCTGTCCATATAGGCTGCCGTCTCCTTAAGGGCAGAGACCTAGCTCTCATGAGTTCTCTTGGCTTACTTCTGTGCCACTAGCTTTTAAAGCTCCAGGCTCCAAGTCCCATTGGTTTTACAAACTCCCAAAACTCAGCCTCTTTGGTTTTTAAAGCCAAATGCTACGAGGATTAATCTTTCCTGTGAGCTCCCTGTTGCAAGGGCTCGTTTCTCTGCCTTGTCCATACATGCAGCTCCCTCCCTCTTGCAGGAAGCCTCCCTCCATCCTTCTAACCTTCCTAATCTTTCAGGTGCAGCTTCTTCTCTATATTTAGTTGTGGAGTTTGTTCCTCCAGTCTTTGGATCACTCCCTGGTTTACTGCCTTGGATGTGGATGATATCTAGTTGTAAACGTAGAACAGTAATAAGCGCAGGGTCCTCTCACTCTGTCATGTTCTTGGCTTCCCTTCTTTAAGTCTTTTCTCCATATGCTTTTCCTTAACTTCCCTCATACACTCTTAGTCAAATTTGTCCTCTTCCTGAAGTCTTTCTTTTGCTTTATTAAGGTTAGTACCTTTCACATGATCCTCTTCCCTGGTATCTTTCACATTTCTACATTGGTGGCCACAGGTGAGCCAACTTCCCTTCATTAGTTAACATTATTTTCTTACTCAAACTGTTTTCATTGCTTCTGTGATTTCCTTGATTTTCTGTGCCACTTCAGTATTAAGAGCAGACTATACCTCATCAGTATTAGGAGGCCTTTTTGTTTTTACCACTTTTTCTTCCAGTTTCCCCCTCATCTGCCTCTTTTCCTCTTCTTCCCTTTCTTTATTATTACTAACACTGGCCAGCCTGAACTCTTCCTCTGCTTCTGTCTCTTCCTACCTGCCTGAAGGATGGAAATAAACTCTAAATTCTACTTAGTCGTTGGTAAGAGACAGAGCCCTAGCTAGGTTCATTAATAGGTTTGTAATCAGCTCTTTCTACATTTTCTGAAGAAATCTTATCCATGGTGTTACAGCAAGACCAAAAGACATCACATATTTGGGTAAAGGTAACTTACTCAAATCAAATGCTTCTTCATCATTCAACATATATACTAATACCTTTGAGCTCATTCTTCTAATGTTGATCTTGAGCTATAAATGACTCCAGCTATAAATTGTTTTTTGTTTGTTTGTTTCTCTTCTGGATATCCTTAAGTATTCTGGATTTTTATGTGCTTCATAGGCACTTCCTTCTCAAGAAGTTGCTATACCACCCTTTTTTCTTTTTCTGGGAGAAGCAAAATTAATAAAGCTTCATCATCTACTTAGCAGGTCCATCTGCTCTGTGAATAATAGTTGGCAGCCTCAGGCAATCAAACTGAAGAACTCAATTCATGGCCTGTATATCCAACTCTCTGGCTGAAGTACGAGGAGCAAAGGTCACTGTTAGCTCTCTTGCAAATAAATTCACTTCAGACTTCCACTTTTCTCATCTGTTGCTGTCACCCATAGAGGTCAAGAATAGCAATACCAGAGTATTTAGGCAATAGAAATCTTGTTTTAACACTGAACCTCTTTACAACTGAAAAAAAATATATAACATACTCCTTCAGATGGTTTTTCAAAAAGAAAGGTAGGAAACTTTTTTTTTTTTTTTTTTTTTTTACCACAGCTCATGAACTACATAGCTTTCTTCTAAACTGACAGAGGTGATATATTTTTTTTTATTTTCTCACCACCCCAAATATATTCAGGCTTTTTATAACTTAAATATATAAGGTCTCTTATGGATTTGATTTGTTTTGCTTAGGAAAAAAGTAAATGTTTCTGGGGAAGATTCTGATAACTGTACTGATAGCAGAGTTATCAGCAAAGTTGATGCCCAAGATTCTACTTCATCATAAACTAACCTTTGAGACTGGTTACCTTGAAAACTTATTGGTTCATCCTTACGTTTAAGAAGCCAAACTGGCAGTGAAACAAGTATATTTATGTGGTTGATTTTCTTAAACATCTTGTCTTGGATCCTATCAATGATGAGATTGCTGAAAAGTTGTGACTCTTTCTAGTTGTTGGAAAAACCAAAGGCCTGAGAAATAGAGCAGTTCTTTCTAACCTATTCTTTTCTTGAAAATCTTTTAAGTATACTCTACTGTATGAAATCTTGCACTAAGTGAAATCTTTAGCCAATATAACTTTCTTCCTTATAAATAACTCAACCTATTTGCCTGGCTCCCCTAAAAAATCTTTCTTGACTTCTGAAGTCCAGCAACTTTACTATAAAAACCCAATCACACAGTATGCCCAATTAATCTTCAGATTCTAGGTGTCTTTTATTTTAGAAAAGTTTAATCTCTAAGCATTAGTTTTACTGCATTAGCTTGGTTATTTTGTCTGCAATTATACATATGATGGATCTGCTCTGTCTTCTGTATCAGTGATCTACAAATTGAAGTACATTGGGGCTACACGAAGACTTTTCAAGAGATATGTGGGCACAGATAGTTTTAAAGCAATCAAATTCCAGATCCTCAACGTCCATCTTTTCTACTACTGATCTTTCTGCAAATGTACCTGTAGCTAAGGTATCAAGCCTGCCTCTTTCTCATTTCTTCTTCCCTTCCTTCACAATCACTTTTCCCACTTTAACAAAAGAAATGCATAGCACTCACTAATCCTAACTAGTGCATTTCCCTGGAATATAAAAACTCTCCAGAATGTCAAACCTGTACATCCTCCCTTTAATCAAAGTCGTACAATAATGATATGTTCTTCCCCCATCATATATGCATAGAAATAATATCAATTTTATTAAGAAATGGACTATGTGGGCCTGTTAGTATAAGTTTAGATATATAGTAGATTTGAAGCAGTAATGAGGGAATTTTTACTTAAGGACCTTATATCTTTCATACCCTTATTATTGTAAAAGAACCATCTCAACTTTGGAAGACTTTAGTGAACACAAAGCAAAGAAATATTGAAGGCAGCAGTATCTAATTGTCTCTAGGCAACGCATAGTAAGGCTCTGTGCCATATCTATTTATCTATATTAGAATTAGAATTCAGCTGTGTGATGGTTGTCATGGAGACATATATTAACATACTTATTTGAGCTGAAAAATCAAGTTGGACGTTTACCCCGAGAGGAAGTCTGATTTGAAAGATAAACTTGAAACTGAAGACAAGCTTTGTCAATTAGATTAAATGACAACCATTTTCCTTAAATTGAGTGATCTACATTTATAGCTGCGAGGTTCTGATAATACATTTCAGACATATGTTAAGACAAAAATTACTCTAAAAACACACTGTATATTGGAAAATATGTATTAAAATTAAACAGCCTTTTCTAAGTATTTTGGGTTAAACAAGGTGCCTCTAAATAAAAGAATACTAAGTTTTAATAGTCATTTGAGAAATCTTAATTAACCATTTTTGATAAACTTCCTTAAACTGACAAAGTAATAATAAATCCCTCTGCAAGTCAGGTGGTTTCTAACACTTCGCTTTCTACAAGTGATTGAGCAATTGAGTTGCCAGTAGATAGATCATTATATGGTTTATAGATCATTTTATGATTTCTGGCAACTAAGCAGGATGAGAAAAGTTAATTAAATGATGCAGTTCTGATATATTGTAAACATTAATATTTTAAAACTAAAGATGTTACATCCTGCTTTAAATATGTATTTGACTTGGTTCACCTCTCATTTCTACTTTTCTTTTCTTTTTTTTTTTTTAAGTAGGCTCCACATTGAGTGTGGAGCCGAGCACAGGGCTTGACCCTGAGATTAAGACCTGAGCTGAGATCAAGAGTTGGACACCTAACCAACCAAGCCACCCAGGTACCCCTCACTTCTCTTATTTCTAATCTCTAGGATCTATTTTTCTGTACCATCTCTTTTTTCTTACACTCTTTCCAATTATGTTTTCATTTCTTTGGTAGTTTTGTTTTTTTCTTTAACTTTGTTCCTGAGTTCTAATTTTATAAATTAGATTTACTTATAATTAATTTATAGGTTATAGTTTAACCATTTCCCATTTTGTGTATGATGTGAGGTAGGAATCCAATACTATTCTCTTTCATCTGAGCAACCTCTTGCCTCAGCACCATACACTGAAAAATCTACCCATCTCTCTCCCCAATGATCTACAATACCAATTTTGTCATAAATCTAAGTTCTATATATAGGTGGATCTGTTTCTGAATTTTCTGTTCTTCCCACTGACCAACATATATATCCTTACACTGGATTAATTATTAGTTTTATATTAAATCATTACATAAGGCAGGAAAAACACTTCATTCTCCAGGAGTGTCTGTAATTTTTGGACCATCATTTAAAAAAAATTTACATCAATACTTTATTGATAGACTTTTTAAAATATAATTTTCTATAGAATTCTTCTAATGTCTTTTTTTAATATCTTTGAACATAATCACATGACATTATCTTTTCTTTTTCATTTTTTATTAAGTTTTTGTTTTAATTCCAGTATAGTTAGCACAGTATTAGTTTCAGTTGCACAATATAGTGATTCAGCAATTCCATTTATCACAACAATTGGCTCTCCTTAATATCCATCACCTATCACCTACCACCATCCATCACCCCTCTGGTAATCAACAGTTTGTTCTCTATAGCTAAGAATTTGTTTCTTGCTTTATCTCTCTCTCTCTCTCTCTCTTTCTTTTTCTTTATTTGTTTTGTTTCTTAAATTCTATATATGAGTGAAATCACATGGTATTTGTCTTTCTCTGACTTATTTCACTTAGCATTATACTCTCTAGCTCCATCCATGTTGTTGCAAATGGCAAGATTTCATACTTTATTATGGCTGAATAATATTCCGCAGTGGAATATTATATATATATATCTGGCATCCTCTTTATCCATTCATCTATTGATGAATGCTTCCATAATCCAGTTATTGCAGATAATGCTACAAAAAACATATGTGTGCATATACTCTTTTGAATTAGTGCTTTGGCATTTTTTGGGTAAATACCCAGTAGTGATGCAATTATTGGATTGTAGGGTAGTTCTATTTTTAACTTTTTGACAAACTTCCACACTGTTTTCCACAGTGGCTGCACCAGTTTGCATTCCCACTGATAGTACACAAGGGCACCTTTATCTTCACATCCTTGCCAACACCTGTTGATTCTTGAGTTTCTGATTTTAGCCATTCTGACAGGTGTGAGGTGCCAACTCATTGTGGTTTTAATTTGTATTTTTCTGATGATGAGCAATGTTGAGCATCTTTTCATGTGTCTGTTGGACCACTCCTCTTCCATATAAATCCAGAATTATCATGTTAGGCATTACCAAAATAACAACAATAATAATCAATAATAATAATAGTAGCAGTAGTAATAATATTTTAAAACCCCCAAGCCTATTAGGAATTTGATTTTAAGTGCATTAAGAGAATTAATACCTTTGCAGCATTTAGTCTCCCAATATATTAGTATAGCATTTCTCTCCATTTAATTGGATCATAGTATTCAATAGAAGTTCATAACTTTCTCAAAAAAGGTCATAGACATTATTTGTTAGATTTATTCAGTGTTATTTATATTGTGTTCTGTATTTCATTTTATATTGTAAATTGTGTAGTTTTAAAATTACATTTACTATAGTAACCTCACTGTGGAGAAACCTGACAGTAACACCACCTTAATCAAGTGGTCAAGGTTAACATTACCAATAACTTTATGTTGTATGATATGATAAAATCATGAGATCCATTCTACCAAAGACTTCACCACTACTCATCAAAAGTGTCAGGGCTCTGAAAAGTGAAGAGCAAAGAATAGCTGTAAATTGGTGTAAACTATGGGGATACAGCTACCCAAATTTGGTTCTGAAACAGAAAAAGGGTATCAGTAGAAAAACTGGGAAAATCTGAATTAAAACATAGTTAACATTATTGCACCAATATCAATTTCTTAGTTTTGAAAAAATACAGTGTAGCCACATACGATGTTAATTTTTCAGAATAAAATGTTTCTAAATTATATTCTCTGGTTTTATGTTGTTGCTGATCTATAGAAACATAATTGGCTTACCTATAATGGTTTTGTATCCAAAAACTTTGCTAAACTCTCTAATTCTAGGAATTGAGCTGTAGAATTCTGGAATTTTCTACATAGACAATTACATCAATTTGCCAATAATGACAGTGTTTTTTCTTCTTTTCGAATCCCATACACCTTTTCTTTAATGATCATCTTCTCTCCCCGCCCCCCCCCCCCCCATCTCATTTGGCTGGCTAGGATCTCTGGTAAGATCTCTATTCTATTCTATATTGAATACAAATGGTGGTATCAGAGATCCTTATCTTTTAAGACTTAAATTATCTCCTCTGACATTGTAGCAACACTTTTTCTAGATATTTCTCCTGAGGCTAGGGAAACAAAAGCAAAAATAAACTGAGACTATATCAAAATAAAAACCTTCCACACAGTGAAGGAAACAATCAACAAAATTAAAAGTCTACTAAATGGGAGAAGATAATCGCAAATGACATATCCAATAAAGGGTTAGTATCCAAAATATATAAAGAACTTACACAACTCATCACTCAAAACCCAAATCATCCAATTAAAAAATGGGCAGAAGACATGAACAGACATTTCTCCAAAAAAGATATCCAAACGGCTAAGAGACAATGAGAAGATGCTCAACATCACTTGATTATCAGGGAAATGCAAATAAGAACTACAATAAGATATCACTTTACACCTATAATAGCTAAAATAAAAAACACAAGAAGTAACATGTTGGCGAGCACATGGAAAAAAAGGAACCCTTGTACACTGTTGGTGGGAATGCAAACTGGTGCAGCTACTATGGAAAACAGAATGGAGGTTCCTCAAAAAATTAAAAATAGAACTACTCTGCAATCCAGTTATCACACTACTGGTTATTTACCCAAAAAATACAAAAGCACTAATTGAAAGGATATTTGTACCTCTATTTTTATTGCAGCATTATTTACAAGAACCAAGTTATGGAACAAACCCCAATGTCCATCAATGGATGAGTGGATAAAGAAGTGATGTATCTCTCTCTCTCTCTCTCTCTCTCTCTCTCTCTCTCTCTCTCACACACACACACACACACACACACATTATTCAGCCATCAAAGGGAATGAAATCTTGCCATTTGCAACAACATGGATAGAGCTAGAGAATATAACACTAAGCAAAGTAAGTCAGTGAGAAAAACAAATACCATGTGATTCCACTCATCTGTGGAATTTAAGAAACAAAACAAAGGAATGAAAAGAGACAAACTAAGAAACAGACTTTTAGCTATAGAGAACTGATAGTTTCCAGAGGGGAGATGAGTGGGGGAGGATGAAATAGGTGATGGGAATTAGAAGAGTACACTTATCTTGACAAGCACTGAGTAATGTATATAGAATTATTGAATCACTGTATTGTATATCTGCAACATATTAATATAACACTATATGTTAACTATACTGGAATTAAAAAACTTTTTAAGGGCAGCCCCAGTGGCCCAGCGGTTTAGTGTTGCCTTTGGCCCAGGGCGTGATCAAGTCCCACGTCGGGCTCCCTGCATGGAGTCTGCTTCTCCCTCTGCCTGTCTCTGCCTCTCTCTGTGTGTGTCTCTCATAAATAAATAAATAAAATCTTAAAAAAAACCTTTAAAAAAATAATTATCTCTTTTGATGGCCAGAGATAATCTTAATTTCATCAGAATAATCTAAAAAAACAGTTAATTGGTTTTACTTTGAACATCACCACAGAGATAGCAATGTCATTGTAGGGTTTTTTAAGTTTTAAATACTGACATGTTTTGGGTTATGCAATCTTTAAAAATAAATAAATACTGAAATGTTTATTCAAAAGGCATAAAAGAGTATAACACACAAAAAAGGAAATAACATGAAGACAAAAAAGAAAAGCAATATGGTATTATGTTATTAAAACAAAATAAAAGCTGTGCCATTAACCCTGTTAACCTGTAGACATTAACACTGTGCAAATTTTACCTTCCCCCTGTGTCACAGTGTGGAGCTGTCACTGAGAAGTGACTGCCTAGCCAGAGTCGACATTTCTAAACCTTCTCCCCACCTACCCCCATGACACCAGGTGTGGCCTTGTGAATAGTTTTCCTCCGAAGGATGTCAGTGCAAGACTGTCATTTCTCAGGTTCACCCTGAACTTTTCAGAAGCACGTGAGGTGTGTTCGTGCTCTTTCCCCAACTGCTAGAGGACTCAAAGGCCCAGGTTACAGAAAGTCGCCTATCAATCAGGAATGCCTTCAATACATTATTTATTAGGAATAAATATATTTTACTTTGGTTTAATCTATGATATTTAAAAGCAGTACCTGCTGCTCAGGTAGCTTTCACTAACATGAAAAATGGTATCTTTAAGTGGGGGTACAGACCACACAAAACAATCTAAAATATATGGCAACTGCTCAGAAGCCAGGCAGCAGGAAATAGAAAAACTGAGGAAAGGGTGGGAAGATAGTTGTGTCATGTAGTCACAAAAACTTAATAAAAATATTACTTGCCAAAAGGAGTCCATGGTTATAGAAGTAAAAAAGTGGTTCCCTCTAAGGGAACCAAGCAGGGAATTAACTGGAAAGGGGCAGACATCTGGGGTAATGGAAGTGTTCTACATCTTATTTGGGACAGTGGTTTTACAGGTGTATACAACTGTCAAAACTCATTGAACTGAATGCTTCAGAGCTACATGTTTGCTTTATGTAAATTATACCTTGATTTTTTTAAATGCCTGAGACAGCTTCAGAGACACAATGGCATCTACCAAGTGTGTATCTGTGGGGTAAAGGAGATGGAAAACAGAATAACAATATTACCTACTGCTTTTCTTGAGAATTTACAAGCAAGGAATGCACACAGGCAAAAATAACAGACTGGAGAATAGAAATGAGAGAGAATAAAGAATCCAGAAATTTGGAGGCTACAAGGGTTAGAAATGCTGGCTGCTTCTGGATTTCATATGGTAAGAGAGAAGGCTGAAACGCTGTGGGCAAAAATGGCCATCAGGTTTTCTCTGGTAAACAGAGGAAGTCAGCCTTGCCGCAGATCAAGGTAAGTATGTTACCTTCCATGAAACGTATTTCAGATGACTGTATGACAGCACCCAAGAGGTAAGAAGGCAAGAGCAGGAAGAAAGGACTAAGGAAGCAAAACAATAAAAGTGGCTGGGATGTTTTGGTGCACTTTTTGTTTAGAGTGACCATACAATTTATTTTCCAAGTTAGGATAGTTTTGAGAGTGAAAGAGGGAATTCTTACATACCGTGCACAAGAAATATATATAAACTAAGACTCCTTCTGCCAGACAGGACATGTAGTCACTCTATTACCAGCACAAGGAATTAACTACAAAAAGATAGATTAAAAAAAAAAAAAAAGATAGATCAGAGCCAATTAAATTTCTGAGGGGATAACATGGACAAAAAACCCACAAGCCTTGCTTATGAGCCTTTAACCCATCAAACAAGGTTCCCACAACCAAAACTGCAGGGACAGAAAGAAGGAAATAAAGGTTACATAACCTCCATGGGGGACATATTGCCCAGTGTCCACCTACGTTGACTTTGGAGGAAAATAAACAAGGGAGAGCCTTCTGGAAGGCAGAATTATGTCCTAGAGAATAATGAACAATAGAATTCCTTCTAAAGAGGAGGACCACAGCCTAATCAAGGCATATCTTCGATCCTAGTAAAAAATTCTTCAAAATATTTCCTGCCACCTCCTGTTTTTGTCACTGTCAAAATTCCTAATTCTAAATATTCCCTTGGCTTTAGGAAATTAAACATAAACTTGGAATTTGCTGAGTCCAAAGCAATAAATTATGGGCACTGCACATAATTTGGTGGTGGTGAGAATAAATCCAAAAAGTCTTTTACAAAGATCACTGAACTGACTGCCAAGAGGCCATGATTCTCTGTCAAACTTCACTATTAGCTCTGTAACCCTGGATAAATCATGATTTCTCAGGACTTTAGTTCTCTCACTTAGAAAGTGAATAGGAGGATGCTTTCCAGTTCTAATAATTCTAATTTAAAGTTCCAGACCTCACTGAACCAAAAGAACTACAAAAATCTTCTATAAAATGTCATTACCTGAGAATACATAATAAACTAGTTGGTCTGATTTTACAGCAAAAGCAACCCAGCACAATTTGAAAAAGTTATATTGGCAAGAAAAATCCTGGCACTCTTTCATTTCTTAATTTCTCTATATTATTTTGGTTTCATTATAGTACATTAAGGAATAAAACATAACTTTTTTTTTTTAACTGGAAAGGACACCTACCTTCCATTTCATTAGGCTTTAGAAACTAATCCAAAAAGAAAGGGGAAGCTGCATTGTACCTAAAAATTTCAATTCTTTTATAGTATGTGCAAACTAAAAGCTAGAATATTTTAAAAACAAAAATGAAATTTGGAGTAACTTTTAACCTAAAGATAGATACCATAATAAAAAAAAATTAGCTATAAAGTCAACAATAATCACTGAATCCTAAAAACATTATTTTGTTCAAATAACTAAAACTTGAAAAATATATCTGCTATATTTTAGCTTTTGATGCCCCTTCTAATTTTCAGAAGAAAATCCCAATCAGGACTTTGTCTTCTTCACTGAGAGAAGAGAATATAAAAACGATATTCCATATAATACTTTGTTACTCATAATCATTTAGCTTTATACATGTATTAAAAATAAGAGCCAAACATTTTAAGAGAGTAAGGCCCAAACTCTGTCACTTGAAACCATGAGATGCTGGCACAAAGAAACAATGGCTAATATTTTACAAGTCCTGCTATTATATATCCTAGTATTATCAGTAAGTTTCTAACTCAATTACAGTTATTGATTGTCACTGATTATAAAACTATGGATACATTAAGGGCTACTATATAAAACAAGAAATATCAACTCTATTGTACCTTGAGAAAAGTTCACACTAATACTCTGTTGGGTGAATTAGTGAATCAAAGAAAAAGAAAAATAAGAATAAGTACCATGATCATACCTCAAATCTCTGAAAGAAAAATTTACAGATATACCTCAGATTATATAAAAATTTCAGTAAGTCAAATGATGGAAAGTTGTGACATACTTTTAAAAACCATTTAAGAAAATAAAATAAAATAAAAACCATTTAAGGAAACTATTTAGAGATAATTGACAACAGCAACAGGTAAAGGAAGATAAGCCTTTGTTATGATAAAAATTACCCCTTAAAAATATACTTCCCAGGGTGCCTGGGTGGCTTCAGTGGGTTGAGTGTCTGATTCATGATTTGGGCTCAGGTCATGATCTCAGGGGAGTCTGCCTGAGATTCTCTCTCTCTTCCCTCCCTTCATCCCTCCCTGTCATGCTCTCTCTCTCTCTCAAATAAATAAATCTTAAAAAAAAAAATACTTCACAGACTTATATGTTTCCATATCAACACTGATGTTAAGTCCCTCATTTGCTTTTATTCAAAACACTTTGCATATGACAATTTTTTTTTCTTCTCTGGAAACTTTAAGGCTTATCTTTCCTTCTGTTCTAGGAAATGGTCTTATATATTATTTCTTGGATGATTCTCTCCCATTGTCTCTTGCATCAGTGAGCTGCTACTGGACCTGCTAGATTATATCACTAATGATTCCTTCCTCAAATTTACCTTTCAAGAGCTCAATGAATTTCTTTCAGTCTTCAGATTTCTAATTTTTGAAAGTTATTTCCTACTTTTAAAATTTTTCTTCCCTTTAATTCTCCTTTTTAAAAAAGACTATTGGGATCCCTGGGAGGTGCAGCGGTTTGGCGCCTGCCTTTGGCCCAGGGTGTGATCCTGGAGACCCGGGATCGAGTTCCACATCGGGCTTCCGGTGCATGGAGCCTGCTTCTCTCTCTGCCTATGTCTTTGCCTCTCTCTCTCTCTGTGTGTGACTATCATAAATAAATAAAAATTAAAAAAAAAAAACATTCTCTTTAAAAAAAATAAAAATAAAAAAGACTTTTTCTATGCAAAATCTTCTCACATTTTCAAAGACAACAATTATCGTTTCTTTGGTTTCCCACTGCTATTTCCCTAGTTTTTGCCTCTTCAGAGGCCCTCATTTGTGTTGACTTTATCTCTGCTTGCATACTGGAGGCATTCCCGAATATCTGGTGATCCTTGGATGCCTATTTTTATTTAAGTGTAAGTTATTAGTAAAGCAAGCTGGCAGCTCTGTCGGTGGGGGTGAGCTTGTAAAAGGTGAGCTTCACTGAAGAGCAGGCTGGCTTTCTTGGTGGCGGAAGCACTACAAGGTCTTCTCCCTGGGATCATTCTGTTTCTCCAGAGAATCCTCCAATACTAGGTTTGGTAATTAGATGTTTGGCTCCTGGTGTTCACTCTTCCTGTATCCCCCAAGCTTACACTCTTGCTAATTTCAGCTTCTCCAGAGATTAAACCTGCCATCTTCCGGGGGTGGGGGGTGAGGGGAAGTACTCATCTGACTGGGGTGAGACAACGACCTGGCTGTGCAGCTGACCATCCATGTGGACCATCATGCTTTATCTCCTCCTTCAGCCTACTCTGATACCCCTCATTGCAGAACCTGCTACGGCTCCGTGAGGCAAAACTGTTTCCTGACATTGTTTTCCTGCCCTGCAGGTACTTGGTTCTGCCTTCCTCTACTCTACTAGGTCACAGTATCATATACTTTCTGTGTTCAAATTTATGAGAGTTACTGATGTCACCCACTTTTTATCAAAGAAAGAGCTGGAATTTTTGTTTCCTATTTCCTTTGAGTTGGATGGATATTCCAGTAGAAGAAGGCAGAAAGTCCTTCATGTGCCATCTCAAGATCAGAAGTTACAGTTTAGTTTCTAAGTTAGCTCACACACCATTTGTAATGGTTGAATTTACTACGGTTTTAGTCTGCTCAGCACACATTCCCATGTCCTTTCTTCTAGTTCCTTTGAAGAAAGCCTCCCTCACCCCACACTAGGGTCACAAGACAATGCAGCTCTGTGGTAGCATTGGTAAACATACCTTAGGCTGGCCCACCAGATTGCCCCATTCCCTGGGCCATGGTAATTCCTCATCACATGTAGGGTCATATCTTCTCTAAGGCTGATAGCTGGCCGGGTGGCCTGACAAGTTCTCTTCCTGTTGGGATCGCTAAACCAGGAAGATGGCAGTCTCAAGCTGCTCGTGGTTATTTCACTGATCATATGCCTTTCTGAATAATGACAAATAAAGAAACCCGCAGAGCTGAAAAAGGGTCCAGATGAGATCATTGGAGCTCCTAGCTGCAACCATGCCTGAAGCCAGATGCACCTCTGGAAACCATAGTTATATAAACAATTAAGCTCCTTTTATTTTCATAAGCTGGCTTGAGCTGGTTTTCTTTCACTTGCAAGCGAAGGAGTCCTGATGAATTCATCATTTAATCAAAATGTTCCAAATTACTAACACTTGAACTATAAAACACTACTTCTTTGCCAAAAATTAAACAGCCTAACTTCTTTTATTAAAATAAAATCACAATCATAAATAATATATACATATGTCCCTTTTATTTGAGTATTCTCATGTTTTCAGGGTAGCAGTTATCTTTGAGAATGAGTCATGTATATTCTGTAGTATTACAAACCTTATAGCCACTAAACTACAGAATTAATTTTCCTCCATGTACTTCAAGAAGTCTCGTCATTTCTTAAAACCTTCTCTATCAGAGCTCTCAGTTTTTAATAAAGCTCAAGTTGCATGGTTATCTTACATAAAGGCTATGTGGAAAAAGAAAATAATATATCTCAAAATATTTCCATTAGGAGGAAAAGTCTGGTTTACATTCAAAAAATTATTCAGCCCCAATCTCTGACCTAAAGACTGGAAACAAGGATATTTCCAACCCAAGTATTTGTGGGAAGGAGGTAGACGGTAATAACATGCTTCTAAGGAGATAGGTAGGAAAGCTCAGAAGTCATGTATTTCTTGGATGCACTCCCTGGAGTAACTTCGCCATTATTATCTACAGGCCATGTGCTTGCCAATCCAATGGTCAGTGTCTAAGTTTCGGGGTTTGAAGTTCTTGCCTGGGTCTTTATTGGTTTCAAGTATATATAGAGGCTAGGAAGGTAATTTCAAAGAATGAAGAAGGTAAACATTTTTAATGTATTGCATAACCTCATCTGCATTAAAAAATATTCTTATTAAAATTCTAGTGTCTCTCACCTCTCTTCTTTGATTGGTTCAATTTTTTTTTTCATGCATCATTTCTGTCTACTGTTCCTTGTTCATCCATGGTTTGTTTCACAGTGCTATCATAAATAATAGTTTTTTGGCACTGATACTCTAAATTATGTATAAGAACTAATAATAATGATAAAAATAGTTCAGTTTATTGAGCACTTAGTATGTGCCATGGACTGTTCTAAAATGATTTACACATAAAGTTATTTTGTACTCATTTCAATCCTATGAGGTTAGGTACCATTTTCCTCACTTTATAGATGAGAGCATGGAGAGACACTGAGAGGGGTAAACAGCCTATCCAAGAGCACATAGGAAATAAGTTGTAAATATGAATACGTGTACTCTGTCTCAAGGATCTCTGTTCTTAAGCTATTACTCTGCTCTGTCCAAAGAAATATGCCATCCTATTATGGGTTGAATTGTGTTCCACAAAATATTATGTTGAAGTCTTAACCCCTGGTACCTGTGAATGTAACCTTATTTGGAATTAGGGTCTTTGTAAATATAATTAGGTTAATATGATGTTATACTGGGTTAAGTATAAATGCTTTATGATTGCTTTCATAAGAAGAGGAAAACCTGGACACAGAAGAAAGAAATCCATGAGACAACAGGGCGGAGATTAGGGTTATGCTGCCATGAGCTAAAGAACACATGGGGCTACCAGAAGCTAGAACAGGCAGGAAGGAATGTTCCTTAGAGGTCTCTGAAGGAGCATGGCCCTGCCAACACCTTGGTTGCAGACTTCTAGCTTCTAGAGCAATAAGAGAATAAATTTTAGTTGATTACAGCTACCCAGTTTATGGTACTTTGTCATGACAGCCCTAGAAAACTAACACTGTCTTTCACTTATACTGAAATATACCATCCTATCAACCTGTTATTTCCAATTTTCACACAGATGGTAGTATAAGTAACATTTAACTTTCCTCTTAACTCTATGTAAAGAAAATCAACAACCAGGGGTGGGGCTGTGAGAATGGAAAAACACAGCCTCCCATCTAGTAGAGGCAGCTTCTTTTCAGCTCTAGCTGATTATTGTCATATAGAAAGGTAGTACAAAAGTTACCAAGTCTTCAGTTTTCATGAGAACCCAGAAATGTGGATTTGTACATTAAATTATTTCACAAGTTATATTAGTAACTAGTTAAAATAACACTAGTTAATAACTACTTCCTGTTTAAAACACTGTGCAAACGTGACACATCTATGGACTAAATATGACCACGATTTCTGCTTTCTATGTTTGCTTTATTTTTTATGTCCACTTTCCCTTTCACTCTACTTGACCAGTCCCTAATTGAAGTCATCTAGCCACCAGACCTAGGACTCAGGCATAGCATGGGTGTGTGAGAAGCCATGTGGTAGTCAGCACTCCAGGACTAGAGAACCCTCTCTGAGGTACAGTGGCAGATGCAGAAGAGTCCTACACACTTCTGAATGGGTGCACTCCTCTGGATCTGGATCTGGAGTCTAACACTATTCCTCTATTCTGTCAGCTGGTCTTCCTAAAGCTTTTTTTTTTTTTTTTTCTTTTATCTTTGTTAGTCTGATGGATAAGAGACTTAGAACTTTACTGGGTACAACTTTGGGGTCAGTCTAGGATTTGACCTTGGTACTGCTCAGGCTCACTGCCATTTCACTCATAGCACTGTGCTTATAACTTAATTAGTTCTCCAAACTTCTTATCTCTTGTATGTATACTTGAAAGAAACGCAAGTGGATTGCAATAGCTCATAGTTGCCTTTCAGTGTTCACCCTCCTATAACCTATGAAAGTTGTCCAGAAATCTGGAAGCATTTTTGAAAAGGAGTTCTACAAAATCAGTTTTATAAAATGTAACTTTATTTCTCAGGCTTGTTTTAAAAAAACTTCCAAAATATAAAGAATTGTTCTGATACTGTGAATATCAACTCTAGTTCAAGAAGTCTATCACTATATAGTAGCCTTAGAGAATCTCCTGAGTCCTCACTGGATATGAACATGTCTTCAGTATCTACAGGAGTTCAGACCTATTTGATTCAGTATAGAAACTAATGATTGCTGCTGGTAAGGGAAAGAGAAGTACTTGATATATTGCCAGAACTCTCTCTGCTACATTGAGATATTAAATTCAGTGAGGCAGTTTGGCACACTGTGGTGTTTGGGACCTGCAAGATCGACAAATATTATTTTGGAAAGTTTGTAGAGCAATGTTAAGAAGTGAAATACCACAAAACCCATCCAAGTTCATCTTCATTTAATGGTTTGGGGTTTTTAAGTTTATTTTTTGCTTGAATTAAAAATATCTCAATCTTCCATTCCAAACCTGTAAAATCATACGGAAACTCACTAACTTGTGTTTCTCACAAAACCTCAAATGGTCAGTAAAGCTGGTTTTATCCCTACCCTACCCCCACCCGTGACAGATGAAGAGAGTGAAGCCGAGAGCCTTAAGTAACTTGTTCATGGTTGTTAGTGATGGAGCTAGAAGCTGGCATGCAAACCCCCTGACTTTGAGTTCAGTGACCCTTCCCACAAATAAGGCTTGCAGACTTGGAAGACCAGGCTGCTCAGCCTTTAGGATAGCCAAACCTGTGATCAAAATTGCCCTTGATGTCTGACATTAGATAAATCTTTCAAAAACTCTGTAAATCTGAAGCTTCTCATTTGTAAAATGGAGTTAAAATAATAAAACCCGTATAAACACCCCAGTGCAGAGTGGGGTCACCAAATGTCAGTTCCTTTCTCTCGCTTTCTCCTACAAGATCCCTTAAATCTAAGCAGACCACTCATTCTCTGGTTAAACATTTGGATGATTAGTGAAATCTTAAGCAGCCATAGAAAACTAACTAAAGATGCAGAGACACTGATGGTTCAACACTAAGTTCATTGTCAAAGGCAAAGAAGACCACGGGAGAGGTTGTTGTCATGCTTGTGCTATTACAGAACTGCCAAGAGAGTGTCTTAAAAAAAAATCCATGATGTTGAGTCTTTTTTTAAGGAGGACAGGTCACATCAAAACATCATACCTTGAACTTACACTTCTGCCATGTAATAAACATGGCTCATTGTTTCCAAACACAAAATATTCAGAACACATCAAAGAAGGATGAAATGCTTCCAACTTATGGCATTGTTTGAGACTCCAAATATGGGTTATCCTAACAGCTGTCCTGTCCTGCAGCAGCCAGGAGTGGAGTTTCTAGGATCATGGGGCTTGTCAGTACCATGGAAGAACTTAAATGCTGACTCCTTTCTACCTCCTGTCTGCTGGCTCACTTGGGTGAGGAAGAAGTAGGGGCATGCATGACCAACACTACAGGGGATGGGCCTGAATAAGAGGCAAGGGACTACACTAATTGTGTATGCGGGAGGAGAGAAGTGTAAGCTCACAGCTGCTAATGTCAGGAGGCATTCACAGGCCTACTACCACAAAAACTAAGTAATTAGCAAATCTGACGCTAAAAATATTAACATGCATAACGTGATTTAGAATATTTCTTCAAATTTTAACTTAATGCTAGGGAATTATATGCCAATAGCTGTCTTATATTTCTGACTCCAGCTCTTGGCACCATCCTGCAGAACTGGGGTTGTGTTATTACATATGTGGGTGGCTATTAAATGCTTTTTAATGACTATGTTAAAGGTCATATTCCTCATACACATAACTTGACTATTATGAGTTAGACATGTACATGAGTAGACAATGGTCTCCTTCCATTAAATGCAAACTGGCTGAAATTACTGCTTAAGTTGCCAGGTTGTAGGAGAAAAGAGATCAAATTAATGAGGGTTAAGTTGTATAATCAGTTTATAAAACAAATCATGGCGAGGTCAAGGCTGACACCGCCAACTCCCACACATCTAAGTACCCTTCAAAATGTGACCTCTGTTTTCCCGCCACCACTGCTCTAATTCAAGCTGTTTCTTATTTCTCTTCCATTCACATGCAGTTGGTAAATCATTTATCTTGGCAAACATGAATTCCACCATGTCACCCATCTCAGAAACCTCTGAGGACTCCCCACTGCTTGAGACACAAAGGCTCAACTCCTCATCTAGGCATTTATGGCTCTCCTAAATTTGGCCCATCTTTCTAATTCAGTGGTTCTCAACCACTAGGGGAGCTTTAAAAGATAAACAGGTTTACACCTTGTGCCCCAGAAATTCTATTTATTAGTTCTGGGGTAAGATCCAGAGACTAGTATTTTTAAAAATCTCTCTGGATGACTTTTATTCACTGCCAGCATTGAACCAATGGTGTAATTTTCACACCTATTATTTCACCCAACATGAACTAATAAACCTTCTGTTCCAGCCAGTAAAGCTGATTTGTTTGTTTGTATCCCTAGTTCTCCATTCATGCTGTTAATCCAACCTGGAATATCATTTCCTCTTCTGGCTCTTTATTTAAATTTAAATCTTTGCCATTCCTCTAAGACTAATATCCCACCACTATCTTTACAACCATTGTGAATCATAACAATACTGCCATTCTGAAAACCCCAAGAGCATGTTATCTTCATGAAGTACTTTATGGCAATTAATAACATATCGTTTGCAATGTGAGCATTTTTTTTCATACTTCACTCCTGCCTCCTGGAGGGAAAATAAACTTTTCATAATATCTTTGGTTCTCATTCCCTAGCCCCGTGTACCTTGAACTTAATGAAAGCATTAAACATCAAGCATTCACTCATGTGCTCAAAGCTTATGAAGACTAAACAAATTAAAGTCCTAAAATTTATAGAGTATATTCTTAGAGACTGACAATATAAATTATAAACCTTCAGGGTTGTTTATGCATACAGTGATGCGTTTTTCATGGAAGCATCACTATGCCCGTGCAGAAATGATAATCACTTGTCCACAAAAGCTGATACGATGTCAAACACATGGTTGGCTGATGCCTAATAAATGTGTTTTTCCTATAGATAAAAGTATTTTCCATGTTTATATATTCAATTTCCATAAGTTCACAGAACAACAGAAAGGGAAAAATAGTAAAACAGTTCATAATGTGTCAATACCTGACTTAAAATGACCCACCCATGTGATAAAACAGTAGAAGAATCAGGATAGAATCAAGATAGGGGATTATCCTCATCTACTGCAGGAAGGACCAAAAGAGCAAGTATTCCCTTGCCCTCAGTTTAGAAGACATGTGAGTATCAGTAACCTACAGGTAAACATCTCTTATGCAAATACTGAAAACCAAAAACTACTGGTAGGAGAGTATCTAATATGCTGAGTCACTGCCAGAGCTCCAGCTCAGGCTCTCCTATTGTTCAAGTTGCCCCAGAAAGGTACTATTCTGCTTCTAGGGCATGGGAGATGTGATTCCACTTTCAGAGCTAGAACTTCTCTACCAAACAGCGTTATGCATGGTGGCTTCCTGTAGTTAAAGTAGCCCTGGTACTTATGAATTAAATAGTCTTGGGAGGACTGGCTGAAAACCTAACCACTATTTATAACATTGTTTTTTGTAGGAAGATGTTTTCTGCATTCCAAATAACAGAATTAGATATGAACTTCTAGAATACAGTTTGTTGCTTAGATTAGGAACTGACTGTATCTTATTAAGTACACTATGGTCAGTATTTTCCTAGGGTAAGATGGCAGTGTGGAGGCTTGCCAGGAGTCCATAAAAGGAATGAACAGTTGCCATGAATATGGACCATATGTGACTATAAGGATGAAAGAGAGGACAATGAAAAAAAATCCAGACACATTATTAATTTATTAAGCAAGTATTTACTGAGCACTATTGGGGCTATGCTGAATGCTGGGAGACACAAAAATTACTCAGATAAGAAGCTGGATTCTATAGTCCTTACAATCTAAAATAGGAGATAAGACATACATAAACATAAATAATAAAGCTGCCTGGTAAAATGTGCAATGATAGGATAAAAACAAAATATTAGATGAAGTCAGCAGAGAGAGTTAGTGCTTCAGCTGGAGCAATCAGGGAAAGCTCTATGGATGGGCTTGCACCTGGGCTGAGTTTGTACAAGATTTCAACAATCATAGGATGTAGTGAGGGGGAAGCGGAGAACACCATAAAGAAAACATCAAGAAATATAGTACACATCAAGCCATGGAGGCATTAAAAAATGGTGAGAATTCAGGGAATAGGAAAGAGCCCAGTTGGTTAAGGTGAGGGATATTTTTAGGAGCTGGTTAGAGGGCCCTGAATACCAGGCAACAGAACACAGATTCTATCCAACAGTGCATAGGGAGCCATTAAAAGGTTTTAAAAGTACTGGAGTACTATATGCAGATCTACCTAGCAGTGGAATACAGGATGGAGGAAGAGTAAATGAAGACAGAAGACCATTAGGAGATAATTATATTAGTTAAGGTTGGTTAAGATGACCTCTCAAAGCTAAGCTTTTGAATAAATAAACATTTAAGGTTCAAGTACTAGTTCATTACTAAATACCTCCCTCTAATGATCACAAACATATAAATCATTTAGAAAAGCCGTACAATGCCTTAAAAAACTGTAAAATGTAGTATTAGCTATAATGGAAAAACTACCTTTAAAAACATTAAGTTTGGCAAATAGTCAGGACCTGATGAGTAGACTTATGTAAAATAAAGGAAGATTCTGAGGTGTTAATCTCATTTTAAAAATAATACCAAGAGTTTAAGCATTATATTTTTAATAAGTGCATGAAACTTAATAAGAAATAATCTTTCCACTATTTTCCAAGGCCACTGATTCAAAATACAAGGTGATTCTAAGATATTCAGAGAAATTTCAGAGTTGATAAAGTATCAAAGGTACTGAACTTATAATTCTTTACAAGTTACATCAATCTTAAATTGGTGTTAAAATGGATACGAGCAGACTTACTTGAAGTGATCTGACTTAGCAAATGTCTTCTAAACTTCAAATTTTCAGTACTGGATAAGACACGGCATCCATCTCTATCTGAAAAAAAAAATGTAATGGAAGTAATGAAATTGAAAGAATTGATAGGTAGCTTACAGAAGCCAATTATATGATTACACCTTAAAGACCGTAAGAGAGTTATATGAAGTACTATAAAACTCACATTACTTATACTATGCATAATTTAAGAACGTCAGATAAAAATCTCAAGCTATGTTCAAAGACTTCTAAAATAGGAGATATAATACATTCCCTTCATACATTTTTATGTCAATCTCCTCAAAATTCTGAAAAATATATTATTAGATATTCAAGCCTGATTCACACTGAATTCTTTAGTCAATAATCAAGCCCTCTTTGGAACTAATATCATGGAGAACAGGGAAAGATGAAGTTGCATAAGAGACAGTTTGGGTCCTCAAGAAACCCAAAAGGAGACAAACATGAACAACTCCGTATCAAGGCAGATAATAAGTGCAACCAGTAGTATGAGGTGTATGGGATTCTGGAGAGGGTTAATTACTAAAGGAAAAATGTAAGAAGGCTGTGTTATGGGCTGAATTATAGCCCCACCAAATTCATGTAGTAACGCTCTCATCTCCCGTATCTCAGAATGTGACTATATTTGAAAATAAGGCCCTTAAAAAGGCAATTAAGTTAAAACCAGGTTGTTGAAGTGGGCCCTAATACAATCTGACTGGTGTCATACAGGAAGAGATTAGGGTACACAGAGAGGACCAGGGATGTGCACACCAGCAGAAGACCATGTGAGGACACAGCAAACAGATGCACATCTGCAAGCCAAGGGGGAAGCCTAAGCAGAACTCAAACCTGTGGGCACCTTTATCTTGGATGTCTAGCCTCTAAAACACCAAATAAATTTCTGTTAAGGTACCCAGCCTGTAGTATTTTGTTTTGCAGACCTAGCAAACTAACATTCTCTGTAAAGTAAAATTTAAATAGAGTTTTAAAAGGACTTTTAATAATTGGATAAAGGTAAGAAACAACATTCTATGAAGAAACAAAAATTATTTCAGGCATATGGACCAAAATGTACAGTGTGAAATAAGTCACTATACTTCCATAATATGACTATAGCTTGGTTGGGGATTGGAAGGAGGAAAAGAAAAGTGAGAATGGGGGTGGAGGGAAGGAGAGAGGGAAGAAAAGAAGGGGACTGTAGGCCAACAGATAGATAAGGACTAGAATTAGGGGTTCAGGTCATATTGTAGAAGGGGTTGAATACTGTATTTGGTATGTGGGGTTTTATTTTATACATAAAAGGAGCCATCAATGATTTTCAAGAGAAAGCATGTTTAAATTTGTATTTTAGAATGTTGGCTCTGGTTTTAGAATATGAGTTACTCTGAAAAGATCCCAAAGGCAGTGAGACCTGTTTTGCTACTGCCATAGTCAAAATAAGAAGAAAACAGGGCAACTGCAATGGAAGTAAAACGTTAAAAATTCACTGAAGATATGCTTGAAAATGAGAAGCACTCCATCACTTATGCTGGACTGAGAACTGAAATAATTACCACTGTTCCATTATACGGTTAAAAATGCAGTGTCCTGGGTTTCAATAGGCCTTTCTTTTCAATCACAACCATGCATTGTATGTATCAACTATTACCTTAATAAATCAAGAAGTCCAAAGACTTGCCTCATCTCTAATATCTGACCCTAGAACTTGAGAGCTTCAACCTATAATCAGCAGAAACCCTATACTCATTTCCTCAAAGGAGGCACCATTTCAGAATCATCTGTGTGGTCTCTCTTGCTACAGCAAGTCAATAAAACAGTTTGCTTATCTCTTAAAAGGTGTATAAATTTATCTGAGAAGGGAGGTTTCCACAAAAGACGGATGTCTTTTGGACAGATGATTTTATTTATTTATTCATGAGAGACAGAGAGAGAGAGAGAGACAGAGACAGAGACAGAGACATAGGCAGAAGGAGAAGCAGGCACTCAATCTTGGGACTCCAGGATCACGCCCTGGGCCGAAGACAGGCGCCAAACTGTTGAACCACCAAGGGATCCCCATTTTCTTATTGAATTGACCCTTTTATCATCATAAAATTCTCCCTTTGTCTTTCATTATAGTTCTTGCTTTAAAGTCTACTTTATCTGCTATTACCATATTAGACTTCTTTTAGCGTTTGTGCAGGGTACCTTTTCTTCTCATATTCTTTTGTGCAAGCTGAACATAGTTGAGTCTTTTTTTAAATGTAGTTCAAAATGTTTTGGCTTTTGGTTGGAGGACTAAACATATTTACATGTAATCAGCTACTGATATTTAAAACACCTTATTATTTGTTTTTTATTCATTCCATCTAATCTTTTTTCTTCTTTTAATTAGTAAATTTTTACTGCTGCATTTTATCTGTTAGTTTTAAAAATTCTAGTATAGTTAACATATAGCATTATATTAGACTCAGGTATACAATATAGTTTTCCACAGCAACTGCACCAGTTTGCATTCTTACCAACAGTGCACGAGGGTTCCTTTTTCTCCATATGCTCGCCAACATGTATTATTTCCTGTGTTTTTTATTTTGTGGCAGGTGTGAGTTGATACCTCATGGTAGCTCTGATGTGCATTTCCCCCTGATAATGAGTGATGTTGAGCATCTTTTCATGTGTCTTTTGGCCATCTGACTGTCTTCTCTGGAGAAATGTCTGTTCATGTCTTCTGCCCATTTTCTAATTGGATTATTTGTTTTTTGGGTGTTGAGTTGTAGAAGTTCTTTATATATTTGGATACTAACCCTTTATCAGTTACATCATTTGCAAATATCTTTTCCCATTCAGAAGGGTGCTTTTTAGTTTTACTGATTGTTTCCTTCACTGAGCAAAAGCTTTTTATTTTGACAGTCTCAAGACTTTATTTTTCCTTTTATTTCCCTTGTCTTAGGAGACATATCTAGAAAAATGTTCCACGGCCAATGGAGACATTAGTGCCTGTGCTCTCTTCTAGGATTTTCATGGTTTGGGGTCTCACTTTTAGGTCTATTTTGAATTAGATTTTGTTTATAGTGTAAGAAAATGGTCCAGTTTCATTCTTTTGCATGTAACTGGCCAGTTGTCTGAACACTATTTGTTGAAGAAATTATCTTTTTCCCATTGGATAGTCTTTCCTGCTCTGTTAAAGGTTGATTATATAGTTGTGGGTGTATTTATGGGTTTTCTATTCTGTTCCACCTATGTACTTATTTTTGAGCCATTATCATACTGTTTTGATAACAACACTTTTGTAATATAATTTGAAGTCTGGAATTGTGATACCTTCAGCTTTGCTTTTCTTTTTCAAGATTGCTTTCACTCTTCTGGGTCCTTTGTGTTTCTTTATAAATTTTAGCATTGTTTCTGTTAGCTTTCTGTTCAACCACCTTTGTACTTTTTAAAAGCAATTACAAATACTTCCTTTAATTACTACACTTGACTTTTACCACTTCCTAACAAGACAAAAATATTGGTTTTACTCCATTTATACCTAACTGCTCATTGTTCTTTTTTTTTTTTAATAAGATTTTATTTATTTATTCATGAGAGACACAAAGAGAGAGAGACAGAGACACAGGCAGAGGGAGAAGCAGGCTCCATGCAGGGAGCCTGATGCAGGACTCGATCCTGGGACCCTAGGACCTTGCCCTGGGCCGAAGAAAACAGCTAAACTGCTGAGCCACCTGGGGATCCCTGCTCTTTGTTCTATGGTTTCATTTATTTTATCCTACATATGTTTTAAGCCTGAAAGATATTGTTATTACTGCTTTAAATAGGCAAAAATCTCTTATATTTACTCACATATTTATGCTCTTCATTTTTTTCCTAAAGTTATATGATCCCAGTTGGGGTCATTTTTCTTTAAACTGAATACCTTCCTTTAATATTGTTGTACTATGGTTCTACCTGTAATAAAGTCTCCCATCTTTTGTCTAAAAATATCCTTATTTTGCCTTCATTTTAATACTTTTACTGGGCATAAAGTTTTAAGTTGGCAATATTTTTCCTTTCTGAACTTAAACTTTAATGATGTCATTCCATTGTGTTCTAATTTTAAAAATTTCTGTTAGAATAGTCTGCCGTAAATCTTATCATTGCTCCTTTGAAGTTGCTGTGGTTTCTTTCCTTGGGTTAAGATTTTCAACCTAGTTTCTTCAAGTTTCATTATGTTGTATCCACGTGTGGTTTTCTTTATATTAATCTTGCTTGGGGTTCATGATGTTTCTTGAATTTCTTGACTGCAGATTGCAATCTTTCATCAGCTTGGAAAATCCTTGGTGACTATCTTTTCAAATATTGTTTTTGGGGATCCCTGAGTGGCGCAGCGGTTTAGCGCCTGCCTTTGGCCCAGGGCGCGATCCTGGAGACCCGGGATCGAGTCCCGCATCGAGCTCCCTGCATGGAGCCTGCTTCTCCCTCTGCCTGTGTCTCTGCCTCTCTCTCTCTCTCTGTGTGTGACTATCATAAATAAATAAAAAAAAATTCAAATATTGTTTTTGCTTCTTCTCTTTTCCTGGGACTCCAATTATATGTATATTAGATAAAATGATCCAGTCCCATATGTCTCTTATCCTGTATTGTTCTTTCCATTCTTGGTTTTTTGTTCCTGTGCTTTAGCTTGTATATTTTCCCACTGAACTGTTCCTGAGTTTACTTATTCTAGTTAAGTTTTGGTTGTGCCTACTATTATTAAAAGCAAATCTTAACTTCATATATATTTTTCAACTCTAGAGTACTTATTTTTTAGAGATTCCAACTTTCTGTTGCTATTCTTTGTCTTTTCCTCCATTTTTAACCACTTCCTTTATTTCTTTTAATATATTTATAACTGATAAAATCCTTGTTTGATAGCTCCTGTATCAGTGTCACTAACAGATCTATTTCTATTTCTTTTTGTCCTTGGATTGATTAATTGATTTTTACTTTTCACATCTAATGTAACTTTTTAGTGTATTCTTAATACTGTAAATGCAACTAACATATAACTGTGCTGGATATTATTTTTTCTTAATAGGACCCATCTTTTCCTTTATTAGACAGGCAGAGTAAGGAGATGATCTCTTCAATCCAATCAGTTTACTTCTGGTATAAAATATTTCAAATGTTAGAAGTCTGACTACTCTAAGACTACCATGCTTTTAGAAAGGTCATGTGAACCTAGAATTCCACCTCTGCCCAGGCACCATATATATGTATAAAGAGATCTTGGATCCTCCAAACCAATTCACCTATCCAGTGATCTCATTCAATGCAACATGAAATAGAAAAATCAGAGATCTGCCTTAATTGCCAACCCACAGAATCATAAGCTATATAAAACAATTGTTTTAAATCACTAAGTGTTACAGCAATTTATTATGTAATAACAGATCATCACAACAGTGACTTTTGTAGTTTTTTTAAGTTGTTACAAGGGCCACAATGTCTTGCCACCACTTTCTATAACCTAACTGGAAGCAAAAGCCTAAACCTAGATATAATTAAGAAATAATGTGCAAAATTAATTACAAGGTAAAATTACTCCTTAAAGATAAAAAGGCCAACATTTTTCAGGGATACTATAAAACAAACAATTTTCCAAACATAAACTTCAGCTAAGTTATTAGAATTAACATTCTCTTCCTAAATAAACTACTGTACGTACATAATCAATCCAAAAGAGTCATACTTAGGTTGTTCTTTAGTTAATTTAACAAATGGTAATTTAGATACTTTCTCATGATTGGAGTAAGACCAGAATTACAAATATAAAACATCATTGGTAGTAGTCTAAAACAGTGATTTTAAAATATAAAATAAAGAAATACTGGTATGTTAAATTATGAAGTATAGAACAGGTAATAGCTGTTACTAAAGTGATAATATACATATATATATATACACACACACACATATAAACATATACATATATATATGCATATGTAACTGTGTAACTATGTGTGTTTGTATGGTCACTCATTTTTATTTAAATGGAGGAGTGTCCTGTGCCAGTATGTTTATCACAGCATTATAACAGCAAAAATCTGGAAATAATTTAAATATATATTACCATGAAAATAAGGAGACAGAGAAAAGATTTTAATTTTTTATTCTACATATTCTTTACTTAATATATGAATTGAACTGTTAGAAATGCTTTACAATACATTATGTACCACTTTTGAAAATTTAATGAAAACCACACTATTCCAAGTTTAATGTCTATGGCCATGTTATACTGTCTTCAGAGCCTGAATGATCCCTTGGTCTAAGTGCTGGAGAAGAGCCAATTGGTTTCTCAGGGAGAATCATAACCCATCGGCACATATTTCTCCAGGCTACCTCTATTCATAGATGGTAGATGGTCTATTCTGGTACTTTCCTCCTCAGGGTTCCCAACATTCCTGAGAGGATGTCAATCATACTCCCAATCTACCTATTAAAAATAATGGCTCCATATCTAACCTGTAACTGAGACTAACTACATTTCAGGTACTTGCCAGGGAGTAAAATGCTAAACTTAACTATTACTGTTTTTATAAAAAGCTTCTGCAGGACTGCTGCATATCTATTTGGTACAGCCATTCATTATTGTAAAACTGCATATCTGGACTAAGACATACCACCAAAGAGCAGCATTCTTGGCTTTGTCCTTCTACCTCTCTTCTTCCTTTTTACTCAGAATTTACTGTATTTAGTGTAATGTCCCTGACGTTAAGCCACTGGTCTATATTGAAGGGAGAGTTAAGAAACAGTTGTAGAAATGAGTCTTCAGTTGTTTACTACAAGAATGCTATTGAGGGCAGAGTTGAATATGCTGCACTATGAATAAAAGGATACATTTTTCTTTGAATTATAATTATTAGGTTTCTCTTAAAATGCTGATAAATTTGATCTTGTGAACAACAATATCTTGTGAACAACAATAAACAACAACAAACAATAAACACATCTAATCTTAGAATGGCCACTTTAGAAAACTTGGAGCAAAATTTGTGATCTACTTCAAAGAAATATAGAGGCTTTTATGAGATTTATTGCAAGCCTGGCCCTTAGTCCATTTGTCCCATTTTTATCACCTATCTTATTTTTACAATACTGAGGTACCATTTACAAGCCATAAAATTCACTTGTTATAAGTGTAAAGTTCAATGATGCTTTGGTCAATTTGCAGAGGTGTGTAATTATCATTACAATCCAATTTCAAAATTTCATTTCCTTCACTGTTCAGTATCCCTTAAATCCATATGCAGTCATCCCTGTTGCCACCCCCAAAACTCCTCTGGTTGTCTATCTAGACATTTCATAAAAGTGGAATCATACAATTTTTAGTCTTTTGAATTTGGCATCTTCCACTTAGCATAATATTTTGGGGGTTCATCTATGTTATAGCATATATCAGTATTTTCACTTTTTCAATTGCTGAAGAATATTCTAATGTATGGACATACCATGTTTTACTTATCCATTTACTAGTTGATGGACATTTGAATTCTCATTTTTGTCTATTATGAATAAAGCTACCATGAACAATTGCAAGCAAGTCTTTTTGTGGATATATGTTTTCATTTCTCTTGGGTAGACTCTAAGCAGTAGAATTGCTGTGCTGGTTAATTTTATGTGTCAACTTGATTGGGCACAATGCTCAGATATTTGGTCAAACATTATTCCGGAAAAGTGTTTTTACATGAAATTTACATTTAAATTGGTGGACTTTGAGTAAAGCAGATTCGTCTGCATTACGTGGGTGGGTCTCATCCAATTAGTGGAAGGCCTGAACACAACAAAAAGCTAACCTCACCAAACAGGAGGAAATTCTCCAGAAGACTGCCTTCAGAATTCATCTGCAACATCAGCTCTTACTAGTTTCCAGCAGACTTAGCTATAGACTCAAACTATAACCACTTCGTGAGTCCCTCAGCCTGTCAACCTCCCCATCAGATTTTGGACCCATCAAACCTCCACATTTATATGAGCTAATTCCTTAAAATAGACACAACCTTTTGTTTCTCTGGAAACCTGACCAATGCATATGTTAAGTTGGTTTAATTTTTAAAGAAATGATCAAACTGTCTTCCAAGGTGGGAGTATCAGTTCGCATTCCCACTAACAGTGTATGGGAGTTCCCATTTTCCCACATCCTAGACAGGAGACATGATGTGTCTATTTGACAACAGGCATCTCAGTGGGTATGAAGTAGTATCTTACTGTGTTTTTAACATGCATTTTCCTAATAACTAATGATGATGAGCACACTTTCAAGTGATTATTAGTCATTTATGTCTTTTTTGATGAAATGCCTGCTTGATTCCCTTGTGCTTATTTTTTAATTGAGTTGTTTGTCTTTACATCATTCATGTGTTGAAGTTCTTTATATGTTCTGGATACCATTCTTGATCAGACATGATTTATAAATATTTTCTCTGTGGCTTGTCTTTTCAGTTTTTTAACAGTGTCTTTTGAAGCATAAAAGTTTGTAATTTTAATTAAGTCAAATTTATCCATTTTTTTCTCCATTTTTTTCTCCATTTTTTCTCTATTTTTTTTCATTATTTCATGTTTTTGGTGTTATATCTAACAACTTGTTGCCCAACCCAAAGCCATGAAGTTTCTTCTATGCTTTCTTTCAGATGTTTTATAGTTTTAGCTCTTATCTTTAGGTCCATAATTAATTTTGAGCTAATTTTTGTTTATCATTGGTCTTTGTGAGGAAGTACATTTTTTCACATATGGATACCCAGTTTTTCCAGAACCATGTGTTTAAAAGATAACCCCTTGTTTATTGATAGTCTTTAGCAACTTTGTTTAAAAAAAAAAATCAATGGACGAAAAATGTAAGGATTTATTCTTAGACTCTCAATTCCACTCTACTGATCTGCATATTTTATCATTATGTCAATGACATACTATCTTGGTTACTGTCATGTGATATTGAGTTTCAAATTTGGGAAGTAAAAAAGTCCTCCAATTTTGTTACTTTATTCATTTATTTAAAGTTTTATTTTATATTATGTGTACTAATAAATACCATCTTAAATTCTTTCTGAGGGAAGACAGATATAATACAAAACTAAAATAAAATATATCTTAAAGATTATTTCAAAAGAATATATTCCTCTTAAGATGTGAAAGTGACTGGGATGCCTGGGTGGCTCAGCAGTTTGGCACCTGCCTTTAGGTCAGGGTGTGATACTGGAGTCCTGGGATTGAGTCCCACACTGGGCTCCCTGCATGGAGCCTGCCTCTCCCTCTGCCTGTGTCCCCTGCCTCTCTCTCTCTCTCTCTTTCTCTGTCTCTCATGAATAAATAAATAAAATCTAAAAAAATAAAAGATTTGAAAGTGACAATAACTAAGGGATTCTCCTAGGAATAATTATGAAATTAAGTCTCCCCCAACACACACCCACATCAGCATTATCAAATGCTTACTGAATATCAGGCATGGTGCAGTTAGGTGCTAAAGATACAGAGACAAATAAGACAGTCCCTAAGCACAAAAATAGAGAATCTCTATTTGCACAGCGACAATCTCAAATCTTGTTTTATAAAGGAGCTTCCTTCCCACTACATATGATATAGAATAGCTAGCAAGACTTAAAAACTATTCTTTTTCCTTCTATATTCCATCCTATGACCTAGAAAAGATGGAGATTGAGAAAAATGGACATAAACAGCGTGTGTGTGTGTGTGTGTGTGTGTGTGTGTAAACTTTATAGTAACGGTTCCTGAAACTTTTTCTACGGGAGATTTTAAAACATATTCTTAAAAAAGAAAAGGAAAGAAGAAAGTTAAAAGGAAGGAAGGCAAGCAGGCAGGCAGCAGTGGACATTTCCAAAGTCAAATACATTTGGGAAATACTGGGTTAAATAAAATATCAATATTCATTGAGATGCACCCACCTTTCATAAAATTAGCTGACCACCAAACTCTTTAATCATGGATCACCTAGTGATACCTTGAAAGACTGAGGCAAAAATACAATGTGGGAAATAAGCACTGGTTATAGTTTCCCTTCATCATCACACTGGCAGCAACAGTTGAACAAATGAGGATATGAAGAAATATGCTTAGGACCACATAAATATGCTACAGGCCAAAAGACATTTAAAAAAGTCAATAGACTGTCTTAAGATTCTATCTTATTCTATCTTTACTATGTTATAGAAGCTAGTTTCATTTCTTTGTTGTTTTTTCTTTGTTTATGCAATAATAGAATAAAACTAGAGATAGAAGTTTGGCTCTAAAATTAAATGCACTAAAGTATTTGCTTTTAATACTAAGCAATAACAAGTAAATACAATCAAAGGGCCTCATGTAAATTTTAGCCATATTTTAATTTGCTTTACAAAACCAAGAACTGGATTTGTTTGGGATATTATTACAGTAATTGCTTTATTGTAGAAGAATCTTTAAGAGGTTGATAAAAAATTTCTATGAAGTTATATTTTTACATAGCTACTATAGCTACCTATATCTGTACAACAAAAAACAGGGAATTTGGATCTATCTCCTTATATATTAGACTTCAAGTCAAAGAATAAATCAGCTGTGAAGTCTGTTATATTTGCCATTGAGATTCCATGGAGTCTTTATTACCAAAGTATAATCATAATGACAACTTTTCAACACATATCCTGTCTTCCCACTGAAATTTGAATTTGAGGGGACTTTTTACTGAAGTGGATCCTTATGTTAACTCACAGAGTTGTATGTCCTCAGTGGAAATTATTCTGAAATTGCACTAAAAAATAAGGAATAAATAAATCACCAATGGAGAAAAGGCTCTATCATATACTTAAGCTTTTTTGTTGTTGTTTCTTCATGTTGTTGGGAATAGGAAGTGCGATAACTATCACTGGTATTTATAAATGTAAAATAGCCTCACTCCTTTATATCTAAAACTCAACTATTTGTCTAATACCCAACTCACACTACCTCTATGAAATCTCTCACCACTCTCTAATTCAAGTCAAAACAATTTCTCCTTCTACTAAGCTGTATGATTCTTGTTCAGGCCTCTCACTTAGCACATAACCACATTAATATACCATAAGATGTTGTGTAATTTGACTAAGTGTATATATTCTATTTATTAAAAAGCATAAAAGACTTTAGGTGGCACATTTTATTCAGTAAGTATTTGTTAATGATTGATATTACTATTTAGTGCTTTCTGACAGCCTTAGGAATAGATATTCCTTGGGAGAAAATACAAGTGTTTTTCCATTATGAGAATAGTGAAGGGGCTTACCAGTTTTCAGAAATGTTAAAAGACTATTGATTATTTAAGTAATTTATTACTTAAATACTCATTGTTTTTCTACGACACAGCAGTGGCATGGTTAGACCAGCCAGGTGTACAACTTTTATGGACTTAGGCACAAAATGTTTTGAGGGAATTAACTGTTTAATAATAAAGGACTTTGAACAGGATCTATCATTAGGGACTAACAGGAAGGGTAAGTGAAATATTATTAGGCATATATATAATCATGCACATACAGAACAATTAAGAATCTACAAAAGTAATCCGCCAGTCAAATTCATTCATTCAACCATTATTGAAAGCCAACTGCATGGCAGGCTCTGTTTAAGGCTTAGGGGAACTAATGGTGAAAGAGAAAAATAAACCATTCCTGTTGGTTCCCTAAGGCAGATCCAAACAGAATTAATCCAAAAATTCATCTACCCACCTCCATGTAAAATCATATTACACATGGTTAAGGTGCATAAAGAGCATTTTATCTTGCTGTTTTAAGCAATGCAAAAAGTTTACTTTGGCCTAAATACCAGCAAGCTTAAATTATCCTAGAAACTCCTTCAAAGAGATTTTCTCTCATTTCTGTCTGTCCTCAAACCCTAAAGTTCCCAAGCTGTTGAATGAAGACTCAGAGATGCACTATAAGCAATACAAGCAAACTTCCACAGAGCTGTGTGTAAAGAAACACTCCTTAGCTAACAATGAGGGCAGTGCTGGAGCACGGGCCCCCTGCCCCTATCAATTCACAAGCAGCTGCTGACATACTCTTATGCTTCACAGGAGCATAGCATTCTCTTCTAACACTTAAGGGGAAAGGCAAAAATAGAAAATCTTTTGCCAACCACAAAGTTTTTTTTAAAAAATTGCAGAATAAAAATGAGCTGCTATATACTTTTAAAACCAAAGAAAAGGTAGAAAATTACAAGTACCAGTAGCCTCCCTATGCTCAACTACAACCTTCTGAACTGAACTGAAGCAGAAATGTGGCAGTTTCAGCTAAGTCGCTTTGCATCTGAGGCAACTTAAAATGATCTAGTTATTAAGCAAACTAAAAGTAACATGGTGGAGTCAAACTTAACTCTTTTAGATTCAGAACTCACTTTTCAAGTGTGTTGTTAGGAGAAAGAATGTAATCTTTAATAGATAAATGGGCTTTCATTTAACTAAAAATTCACTAGGAATCAGGAGATTTAAAAATCTACACAAACCAATTGGACAACAAACTTGGCTGCTAAATTTTATTTTTAAAACCAGTATATTATACACTGTTCTTGTGTTAAATCGCAGGGATTTCTTCTGGGATTGCAAAGGAATGAGCATGAAGCCTATCTCACGAAGAAAGCAGAGATTTCTAGTCTTTAAAAACAGGAGTTTCGCCTACATGATCACCTGGGACAAACTTGGCCAGAGCAAGCAGGCTAGAAGGTTATAGGAGCCTGGGAATGTTTAACATCAAGAAAGAAATTACAGCTCAGTAAGATCAGAGGGAATTACACAGGAAATGTGAACAGTAACCCTTTCATATCTTCACACCCCCTCCCACCGTCTGTGATAAATGGAGTCCTGCAGCCATCCAGCTATGTGAATACACAGACTAACAGCAGAGGGGGACTGGGAGAAAGGAAAAAAGCCATTTTATATAAATACACCCCCCCCACACACACACATACATACACACTCACAGCCCAGCAAAAAGTCATGACATGATAAAATCATGTTTCTCCAGAAAACCGCCTTTAGCCTTTCTAATTGCCACGTATGCACTGTATCACTGCCTTATCCAACAGAGCCTTAAGTAAAAATTCCAAAGAAACTTGAAGCATCAGGCGGGGTGGGGGGACAGAATAGTTGGCAGACGCATCACAAGTAGGGAAATGTGGCTCCTCTGAAGCTGACCAAACAAATAGGTCTCCACCCTGGCTTATGTTTAAACATCTTGTTCCTAGCCAGTCTGTAGGGAAAACATTCTTTCCACAATAAATAACATGCAATTGAATCAGAAATTCTTACTCCATCCTTTATCTACTCCATGTACAAGTTCTTCAGTATTATAAACCAGAAGCTCAGAGAATTCAACTAATTTTGAACTCTATTAAAAAAGAGTTTAAAAAAAAAAGAGTTTAGTTGTAGTCAAGGCAGATTAAAATATTTCTTGCTTCTCATTTGAAAAAGCAGATGTGACTGTGCAGACACTAGACTCCTCTAGGGACCCCTGGCTTGTGATCTCAAGAAAACAAGGGACTCTTGCCACAACTGCCTTTCAGAAAAGGGGAAATGCTCAGTTTCTATAAACAGGTGAGTTTAAGAGATTAATTAAAAACAAACCAAAAAATACACCTACCCATACCTCAGACGGTGAGGGCATGGGTGGGGCAGCAAAATAAATAAAGAAAAATATATTTCCAATGGGCTAAGCTTAAAATATGGAATGGAATTTCACAGATCACTTTGAAATTAGATTTAACTTTTTTCATTGGTATAACTTCAGGACAGAGATGGCTTGCCACAAAGAGCAGGTTAAGAAATAAATGAGCATAAACAGAGATGACGAAGGAAGCCACCAGTAAAGTCAAAAGTGTTAGCTTTTTAGAACTATCCAAAAGAGAAACAATAAAACCAACGGTTTGTTTTTTTTTGTGTGTGTGTGTGTGTGTCTCCTCTAAAGTACTCGGGTCTTCCTAAGAAACAGCATATACCAGTAGTGTTTTTTGTATAATAAATAGCACATCAATCAAATGGCAAATGAGATTTAAATTGGAGACTTCCTAGTTGCCTTAAACAACTGATGTCCGATTTCTGGCTCCCAGAGAGGCAGTCCAATGACTGACTGTTCAACAAGCTAAAGGGGCTTGTTCTTTCCAGGGATTCTGAGTTGCTATAATCTTTTGTTACAAAAAGCATTAGGGAAATGACAAGGGAGCAAAATAATAAACAAATTCTGAATAAGAAACTCAGACTTGTGATTGGGCTTTCACACAAAGATCATTTCCCCATTAAATGAGGACCCTGATATGCACCAAATGGAAACTCGGTGCAGCCACCTCCCTATCTGGAAATGAGAGCTTACTTTTAGCACTTCTTAGCCATCATTCACCCATGTCTTGTTCTGATAAACACAAACACCTCATACTCTACTGAATGTTATTTGAGATCTCAAAATAACTTGAGCATTATAACCAAAAAGAAATCACAGCAAGATAGTTTGATTGTATTTTCAAACAATGTCCCACTACAACAGAATTTATTACAAATACTTTTTAAAGTAGATAGATGTCAATTTACAGCTGTTTGCTTTTATCTTGAAGACAAAAATATCAAAAAACCTACAAACACCAAAGTATAATGAGGGCAGCCCCGGGGGCGCAGCGGTTTAGCGCCGCCTGCAGCCAGGGGTGTGATCCTGGAGACCAGGAATCCAGTTCCGCCTCCGGCTCCCTGCATGGAGCCTGCTTCTCCCTCTGCCTGCCTGTCTGTCTCTCTCTCTCTGTCTCTATGAATAAATAAATTAAAAAAATATTTAGAAAGTATAATGACAATGAGATGATGATAACTGGGACTTTCAGCAAATCTCTCCTGGAGAGTTACTGTCAATGACCTTTTCAGCTCTTATACTGGGCCTGAAGAAATGGTGACAGATACATATTAGGCCTTCAATATTTGTTAAATGATTCAGCAATAAGGCCTCTTCTTCTATTTGAAAAGTAACAGAGCCCTAGCAGAGCCTCTCTTGCTACAAGTAATAAAGGATAAAAGTAACAAGCAGATTAAATATTCATTATTGAGGCAATAGTTAGAAGAGGCAAACTGCAGACAGCCTTGACAAGAATTATGGTAATAAAAATAGTAAGAATATCACCTAATATTCGTACATTTGTACAATTCCCAATGTATAAAATATTTTATATAATTTCAGCCCCACAAACTTTACAAAGTGGATATTATTATCATTTGGTTGAAACAGCATAAAGTGGCTTTTTCAAGGTCACCCAGCTAGTTAAGCAGCAGACCTGGGATTTAAACCCTTCTAAAGGGATGCCTGGGTGGCTCAGTGGTTGAGCATCCGCCTTTGGCTCAGGCCATGATCCCAGTGTCCTGGGATCAAGTCCCACATCAGGCTCCCTGAGAGGAGCCTGCTTCTCCCTCTGCCTATTTCTCTACCTCTCTCTGTGTCTCTCACGAATAAATAAATAAAATCTTAAAAAAAAAAAATAAGTCCTTCTAAAAAGCTATCTCATTCATTAAAAGTTCTTTATTTTGTCATGAAATTTTGAAAATACCTTCCTCCAAACTCCAAAATCAGGGAATACATAATAAACACAACCTTTTTTTCCCTCTCAGTATCACTCCCTTTCTACCAATTCCCATAAGAAAACCTCTGAGCTCCTACTGCAGCAGCCTCTCTGTTTTCCTCATACAGGAATGACTAAGGGCACAGCGTAGAGCATCTTCCAAAAACAAACCTCCTTCCACCTAGGACTTGGATCCTGTAACTGTTCTCCCAAATAAGGACATCATCACAGGCAAAGGCTTTTAAAACCATTAACCAGTGAGGAAATGTCTGGGGCTGTCTGTTCTTCATTTAGAATGAGTCAAATATGACACAAACTACCTCTTCATTCCTGAAAGGTGAGCAGGAGTCCCCCTGACATTCCTGGCCTTCTGGCTTAGCAAAGGCATCCACTCCAGGGACTTGGTAGCGAAAGGCTGACTGGACAAGAATAACAAAACTAACAGAGCTAAAAGTTATATTCTTACCAACTTTTACAAATCATTCCACATGTTTATTTTTGAGGTCTTATTAAAGAATAAACTCTGGGCATTAGTAATTTACTGTACATGTGAGATATAAGGATGGTGAAAATGTATTCATATAAAACCAACTATTTTTACTCACCACTGAGGCTTATGAAGATTATTAAACTAAATTATAAGAAAAATGCTAAATATCTTATCTAGCACATAGTAACTACTCCATAAAGGTCGGCTGCCATTAGTCACATCATTGAAGAATTAAAAACAAAACATGATGGAAGGCCATAAGTAAAATGAACAAGCAAACCATACATTCCATGGTTATTTTTTTTTAACATTTATGCACAACATACCCATTCTATGCATACAAACATGCATATAAATATTCAAAAAAACCTCTTGGATGGAATAAATGACAAAATGATGACCTCTGGGAGGATGGGACAGTGGTACTCAAAGGAAACTCTGATCTGTAATGCTTTTCTTTAAAAACAAAAGTATGTATTCCTTCTCTAAATAAAATTAATTTTTTTAAAAAGCAAAACAGAAAACACATTTACACGAAATCTTATCTTTGTAAGTTTCTTCAATCTCATAGTTGATTTCAGCAGCACATGAAAAGTTTACTTCTTCTTTTAGTTAATGTATCCAATGTCTGAAACCTCATTTTCTTTAGTAATACCATTCAAGCTTTATGCTACCTACTGCTTTCAATAATCTTCCTAATGATATTTCTAATTGCTATAATAAAATGCCTGTTGATGCACAAAAAATATATTTTATTAAGTTTTAGAACAACTCAATGTATTTAACCAAGGGGCAAGGAGTCTTTCAAAGTCCAGGAAGCCATAAATCAAAACAGTTTTACATTAAAAGATTAACTTTTCCTTTTAAATTTTCTATGTGTTTACATGTAATAAACCACAGATAGAGTCAAGTCCTTGACTCTTTTTAAAGCCAAAGGGTTGCTAATTTAAAATCATCATAATAATCTCAAATGTCTTGAGTGCTGTTTTAATTAAAAATCTTTTCTCTTAGGCTCTTCCTAACTTCTAATTCTTGTCTGTGCTATATTGATGCTGGTTTTAAAATTCTAACTTCCCTTCTAGTTTACAACCATAACTTCGACTTTTTCATCCCATTCTTTTTTCTTTCAGATCATCTAGATTCGAGCCTATAAACAGTGGGCAAACCAGGTCACAAAAGCTCTTATTAACTCCCTCAGTGCAGCAAATAGCGGTCCTCCTGTGGTTCAGGCATGGAGCTAAGCCACATGCACCACAGACCTAACCAGACTGGGCCCCTTCAATTTACAAATCCAGCTTATAAATTAAAGGCCTCCAGTGTTGTAAAAAAGAGACCAACATTTCAACGGATAAGCGATAGAGAAAGTAGTCTCTTCCTTGTCCAGAAGACACTGAGATTAACAGGAAATCCCCAACTCAAAGAGCTGTGGGATTCAGTGATTGTGGGAGGCTGTGCAATCTCTTTACATATATTCAAAATTTTAAAAAGCCCCTCTCTGTAAATAATAGGGAATAGTATTTGATCAAAAGGTATCTTCCTTTAATTTCAAATAAAATATTCTAGTTTTATAGCTGCTAAAGGGCAATTACAATAACTATAATAATATGCAGCTTCATTTCTAGAAAACAAGCATATGTATTGATATTTTTTTCCACCTAGATGTTCAGCTATGGACTCATTAATATTAAGCTGCTGTACCTACAAAAATGCACAATGGTTCCTCCACTAGTCAACTCTCTTAATTTTAGACAGCTTAACTTCACACAGAAGTTAAGAACATGTACTTTGGAAGCAAGGCCCAGTTCTACTACAAACTGTCATTGGTCAAGCTACTCAGCTGCTCTGTGCCTCAGTTTCTACTTAATACTAATACCTACCTTATAAGACGACTGTAGGATCACTTAACCAGTTATACATAAAACACTAGAATTGTGCCTGACATAGACTAAAACACTACGAAAATCTTGGCTGTTATTATTATCTTTAACATCAGAAATGTACAGCTCTTGGGAAAAAACAGAGCTTTAAGCACAGCTTACTACAACCATTGAAGAAATAGGTTCTTTGAGATTGTTTAGTTCTATGAGAACACACTCAAAGCTCCCTGCATCATTCTCTCCTGTGCATTCTAATGATTTAGTCACTCCTGTATTCCTCCATGTACCCTGGGCTTCACTTACCCATTTACTCATCTCCCTCTGGACTATAAAAGTTGTGAGAACAGGGATTCTATCTTACTTTGTAGTCTCAATAGCACTGAGGGCAGCCCTGGTGGCTCAGCGGTTTAGCACCACCTTCAGTCCAGGGCCTGATCCTGGAGACCCAGGATCGAGTCCCACGTCAGGCTCCCTGCATGGAGCCTGCTTCTCCCTCTGCCTGTGTCTCTGCCTCTGTGTGTGTGTGTGTGTGTGTCTATCATGAATAAATAAATAAAATCTTAAAAAAAAAACATCTAGCACCGAGCCTTGCATAGAGTAGACGCTCTATAAAAACTTAATGAAACGTAGTATTAAAAATTTAACCTTGCAAGCCCATGGCCATGACATCAATTCCTCTGCACAGAGCTGTTTAGCAACTCAATACCCAAATCACCCAGCAGAAGATGAGTAACTTTCTGCATGATAAAGACATACAGTACCCCTCTATGTACAGGCTGAAGAAAAGAGGAATCTAGAGTCCCAAGAAGAGTCTAGAATTCAGGTTGTTACCACCAGTAACAAAGTTCTACCAAGAAAAAAAAATAAGTATTAGCTATTTATCTGTCTGCTTTACTCAAGTTAAGTTCTTGAGGACAGAAGCCACTGAATGTTGATCTCTGCATTCCTAGGTGGGCCTACCATACAATGGCACTTCATAAAAGCCTATCACCTGTATTTTTTTAATCCAAGCTTCTAACTTATTTTGAATTTTATTTGGATTTATTCATGACATGTCTTTATTTACTAGAACAAAATTCATTTCTGAAATGAAACAATTCTCTTTTTTCCCTAGAAGCTGTTGGTAGAGAGGGAAATAAAACTCCCCAACGTGATGACTATAGAGAAGAGAAGCAACCAATGTCTGCTGCATGATCTTTTCCATGCTGCTGTGGATGATCCTTTGTCAGTGGTTCATCCTCCAGAATTGAGCCAGAACAAAACCTTTCTTCAAAAGAGTCACCCTTTGACTGCTGTATAGATTTTATTCAGTCAGCACTGTTTCCTCATTCTCTCACAATTGTGACATGTTCATTATTTCAAAATTCTGTCTTCTCACCCAGCTTGTAACCATTCCCAGCTCAGCTTATGACAAAAAGCCAGCTCGGGCAGCATCCTATTGCTGATCTTGTGAAACATGAATTCAATGCTAGCAGCCTTTTTACCACTCAGGAGCTCATCAATAAGAGACCTTCAGTGTGACCTTTAGTCTGATGTCTAATTATTATCACACAGTGGGTCTACCTCCCAGCATTCTCAATCTCAAGACAAGCATACATCCTACAATAATCTTCTGGGAGTGTAGATAAATATCCTCATTTTCTTAAGGAAAAGTAGTGATTTGACATTTCTCTGAGTCATTCTATTACCAAACTACTTCCAGGTATTATAACTGGGATCTCCAGCACAACATGTGTCACTTATCTAATATTAGGTCAGAGCAGAAATACAGAAGTCATATATGATCCCTTCTTCTAACTCTCCTTACTCAAAGTAGTAAGATAAGTGATTTTTTCCTCTTGACTCTGCAAGATGAAATCAAGCTGACTTCTTTGCTTAATGAAATTAAAAATAAAAATGCTGTCAAATGGAAACTTCTTTGCTATCCTTGGTACCCTGGTCAGCCATGGAATTTTAAAGTTAGAAAGGATCTCAGAGAGTAATCTTTCTTATTTAATAGATCTGGCCTGAGGCCCCCAAAAAAGTTGAGCATTTTGCTACAGTCACAAAGAATAACAAAGAACCAAAGCTGGAAAACAGGCTTTCTTGCCTCCTCAGCTCATGTGTTTTCCACATACCACACTAAGACGAGTCTCTTGCCAAGAACTTCACCATAACCTGCAATCCTGGAGAGGCTGTTCTCAGCTTCACCTCACTCCCTACATCTTGGTAGTCCAGCAACATAATTATCTGCTATAAAAAAATATGAAAAAGACAAGACTTCCGTCTCTAAAAATAACTTTGCAACACATTGTTTTCTTAAAGATACCCCTAGCAACCACTACAGGCTTCTTCCTTCCACACTGTTTCCAAGACAAGATAGAGTGTTATCTATCACCCTACTTCCCTAAATAGTCAAGTATATTGTAAAAAAAAAAAAAAAAAAAAGTTGGGGGGAAGCCCCATAAATGGGCTCCATTATTACAGAAAGGGAATGGAGCTAGTACCCACTTTAGGTCATCACATGACCTAAAGTGGAGGCTAACAGCCTATCAAAGACTCAAAGCAGTGAGAGGATAGCTTCTGTCACTAAGCAAACAATGAGAATGTAAATGCCACGCCCTGTGTTACTTGATATAGTAATGACAGGGACATTTTAGAAAACAAGCTAACTAGTAAATAACTGGGAATGTTCCCACAAATTCAAAAAATCAAAACCAAATTAAACAAAGATAAACTTTAAATCAAATAGCAAAAAGTCCAAAACACAATGAAACCAAATAAGAATTTGAAACAAAAAGCTTAAAACAAGATCAATGAAGTAAAACCCATTAGATCAATTTGACAATAAATATAAATGAGTTAAAATATCCTTAAAAGACAAAGGTTCTCACTAGGTTAAAAAATGAAATCTAGCTATACAATACTTTTAGGAATTATCTAAAAGACATGACAAAGAAAGAACAAATAAAATAAGTATAAAGACATATTGGAAAATATAAACTAAGGTAACAATATTCATGTCAGCTAAAACACAAAGCACAGAGCAAAAATTAGGAAGAAAGTCCTATTATTCTGATGAAAGTTATAATTCTCTCTCTCTCTTTTTTTAAGATTTTATTTATTTATTCACGATAGACATAGAGAGAGAGAGAGGCAGAGATACAGGCAGAGGGAGAAGCAGGCTCCATGCCAGAAGCCTGACACGGGACTCGATCCTGGGACTCCAGGATCGCACCCTGGGCCAAAGGCAGGTGCCAAACCACTGAGCCACCCAGGGATCCCCTGTAATTCTCAATTGAGATGTTAACACACATTCCAAACAAAAACTGATATAAGGAAAATTAATAAAATAAATCACCGATTTATATCTTTAAGCCTTTGACAGACTAGACAAAAAAATAATTATAGAAAAGCTGAAAACAAAATAGAATTCTAGTAGAAACTGTACTTCAAATTTTGAATTTTGGCTTTTTCCAGGTAAACAATAGAACACTGAAAAACTGATAACAATAACACTGAACGCTCATGATGCTGAGTAGCGGCAGCAGGTTACAGCTCCCAGTCAGCCATGCAATCATGGATAAACAACCAATATCCTTAAAACCATTCTGTTTTTCACTTTCACTAGATCATCCAATAAATTACATGAGATATCCAACACTTTATTACAACATAGTCTTTGATTTCGAGAATTTTGCCCAGCAGGCTAATATAACTGTTCTATTCATGTTTAAAGTAGGCTGGGCTAGCTATGATGTTTTGTAGGTTACATGTATAAATGCACTGTCACCTTAAGATATTTTCAACTTACAATGGGTTTATCAGGACATAACCCCCACTGTAAGTTGAAGAAAACCTGTATATCAATGTATTAATAATTAGTACCTAAAGTTTAAAGGTAACTTGAACTTTGAGAGATATTCTCCCAAATTATTTTAATTGAGACTACACACTAAAATATTGGATATGGCTCAAAAGTATATAGAGAAAAACTTGGAATTGTTGAGTCCTTTCCTTTGGATTGGCGTATAAACACTCTGTCATAACAGAGATTCAGGGGCGCCTGGATGACATAGTCGGTTAAGTGTCCAACTGTTGGTTTCAGCTCAGGTCGTGATCTCAGAGTTGTGAGATCGAGCCCAGCATGGGGCTCCACACTCAGCACAGTCAGTTTGGTATCCTTTCCCTCTTCCTCTCCCTCCTCTTCTGCCCCTCCCCCTGCTCACACTTTTTGTCTCTCTCAAATAAGTAAGTCTTTAAAAAATAAAAAATTACCAAAATATAGTTCATATACAATAAAATATGTACACTTGCATGCATTATACAAACATATATATTATATATAATATAAATATAATTAATATAATATAAATATTTATAAATAAATATAAATATATAATATAAATATATAATACAAATGTTTGTATATATTATATATAATATAAATATATGTGTTTGTATATATTATATATTATAATATATATATATTACATACCCATATAATCACCACCAGAACACACTCATCATGCCAAAAAATTTTCTCATACCTAATCCAGGTCAATTACACTGAACTCTCAGATGTAGGCAACAGCTTGTCAGCTTATTGTCACCATTGAGGAGATCTGCCTTTTCTAACACTTTTGATGCAGTAATCCAAAGCAGTAAATGGAATCATAGAATTTGTATTCTTTTGTGTCTGTTTTATATTACACAGCATAATGTTTCTGAGAGTCATTCATGTTGTATATCAGTACTTTATACCCTTTTATTGGCAGGTAGTATTCCACTTCATGGATATACCACAATGTGTTTATCGAATCACTAGTTGATGGTCCTAGCTTGAGGCTCTTATCAATAAAGCTGCTATGAACATTTAGGTACAGGTGTGTGTATAAATTGGTTTTCATTTCTTTTGGGTAAGTAAGAGTAAAATTGTTGCATCTTATGGTAATAATATATTTGCCTTTAAAACACTACCAAACTTTTTCTAAAATGGTTTTATCATTTAACTTCCCCCTGGCAAAATATATGAAAATCCAATTGGTCTACATCTCAGCTAACACTTGCTCTTTTTTAATGTTTAATTTTAGCTATTCTGATGAATCTACAGTAGTATCTCATTGTATTGATTTGCTTTTTTTCTGAGGGCTAATGATGTTGCATCTCTTTTCCTGTGCTGCACTGGCCATTCATTATTTTCTTGTGCATATTTTTTTAACTGGGTTGTCTTACTATTAATGAGTTGTAAAAGTTCTTTATATATTCTGGTCACAAGTCATCTGTCAGGTATATGTATTGTGCATATGTTCTGTTTAAAGATTACCTTTTCTTTTTCTTAATGATGTCTTTTGAAGAATAGAAGTTTTAAATTTTGATAGAGTCTCATTTGTCAAATTTTTTTATAGCTCATGCTTTTTGTGTCCTAAGATATCTTTGCCCACCCCAAGTTCATGAATATTTTTTTCTGTGATTTTTTTTCTTAAAGTTTTGTAGTTTTAGGCTGCTATATTTAGATCCATGATTCTTTTAAGGATATCTTTGTACATGAAGAGGTAATGGTTGAGGTTAACTTTTTTACATTTGGATGTCCAGGTGCTCGAGAACTGTATGTTGAAAAGACTACCCCTTCTCTATTTAATCACCTTGGCATCATTATCAAAAATCAATTGACCATATATATGTGGGTCTATTTCTGCATTCTATACTCTATTCCATTGATATGTAGATCTACTTTAGGCCAACACTGCTTTGATCACTGTGGCTTTAAAGAAGAAGGTTTAAAATGTAGAAAAAGCCTTGGGGTACCTTGCTGGCTTGGTCTGTTGAGCATCCAACTCCAGATTTTGGCGAAGGTCATGATCTCAGGGGTCACAGGACCAAACCTTGCGTTGAGCTCTACACTCACCCTGCCTCACACATACTCTCTAAAATAAATAATTTTATTTTAAGTAGAGGAAGTCTTGAAATTAGGTAATGGAAACTTTCCAATACTGTTCTTCTTTGTCAATTCTTTTTTTTTTTTTCTAGGTCCTTTGTATTTCCATATAAATTAAAATTTTCAATTTCCAATTTTTCATTGCTAGTATATACATACACATACAAGTGATTCTGTATATCTACCTTGTGTCCTGCAATCTTGCTAAATTCAAAGATAAATTCTAATGGCTTTTGAGATTTCTCAGCATTTTCTCTATATATGATCATGTTATGTGAAAATAAAGATTTTTATTTCTACTTTGCCAATCTCTACACCATTTATTTCTTTTATTGTCTATTACAGTGGGATCTCCATCACAGTGTTAGAAAGACATAAGGAGGGGAGTGGGCATCCTTGCCCTGTTTCTTATCTTAGGGGAAAAGCCTTCTCGTGAAATTAATGAGATTTTACCTAGAGGTTTTATGTAGATGTCTTTTGTCAGGCTGAGAAAGTTCCCTTCTAATAGATTCATTTTATGAATGGCTCTTGAATTTAGTCCATTGTTTTCTCTGCAACTATTCACAGGATCATACAGCTTTTTCCCCATTTTTCCTATTAAAGTGATGACTTATGCTAGGGGATTTTCCAATGTTAAACCAACCTTATATGCCCAGAATAAACTCATTTATTACTGTTGGATTTGATTTGCTAACTTTTAGAAACTTTTCATCTATATTCATGAAGGATATTTGTCCATAATTTTCTTGTAATGTCTTTAACTTGATTGGTATTAACATAATGCTGATGTCCTAAAATAAGCTGGGAAGTGTTCCTTCTTCTTCTATTTTCTGAATTATTTCCTTTAAATGTTTGATGGAATTTATCAGTTAAAATATGTATGGGCTTGGAATTCTTTTGGTTTTGTTTCTAGTTTGCTTTGTTTGTATGGCAAGGTTTTTAACTAAGAATTTCTTAAAAAGATATGCTAGTACTCTAACTTTATACTTCTTCTGGAATCAATTTCGGTAATGTGTGTCTTCCAAGGAATTAATCTGTTTCATCAAAGTTGTCACACTTATTTCTAGATGTTTTTAATATTCTTTCTATAAGCTTTTAATTTCTGTAGAATATGTAATAGTATGTAATACATCCCCTCTTTCAATTCTGAGGTTATATTTACCAACATGTGTTTTCTTCCTTCATTTTTCTTGATTAGACTAGCTAGAGGTTTATTCATCTTTTCAAAAAGACTGCTTTTGTTTTCCTCGATTTTCTCTTCGATTTGTTCCTGTGATTATTTCCTTCCTTCTACTTACTTTGGTTTTAATTCGTTCTTCCTTTTCTAACTTCTTACAGTGAAATATTTAGATCGTTTATGTTATACCTTTTTTCTTTTCTAATACATGCATTTAAAGTTAAATATTTGTCTGAGCACTGCTTCGGCTAAACCCCACAGATTTTTATGTTTTCATTCTGGTTCACTTCAAAACAACTTTAATTTCCCTGTTTTATTTATTTTTTAACCAATGTGTTAGAAGCATTTGGTGTAATCACAAATATTGAGGATTTTTCAGATACCTGATACTGATTTCTAACTTAATTGTTGGAGTCAGAGGACACACTATGCCTAATTTCCATTGTTTTAAACTTAATAAGACTTGTTTTATATATTAGCATATGGTGGGCTATGCTGATGAATGTTCCATGTGCACTTGGAGATATGCTCTGCTATTCTTGAATGGAATGATTTATAAATACCAATGGAATTACATTAGTTTACAGTGCTGTTATAAACACAGCTATATCATTCCTGATATTCTTTGTACTTGTCCCATTAATTACTTGTATCACTGTTGAAATGTCCAACTATTATAGAAGATTTCTCAATGTATTCTTTCAACTCTATCAGTTTCTGCTTCATGTATTTTGACAATGCAGTATACTGGTTGCATTTAAACTTATATTATTTCTTTTTGGAGAATCGAACCATTTATCATTATCATTATGAAGTGTCCCTTTTTAACCTTACTAACATCACTGGTTTTGAAGCCCACTTTGACATTAATAAGCCACCCCAAGGTTTCTTATACTTAAGACTTACATTGTATATATTTTTCCACCCTTTCTCTAATCCATCTCAACAGTTTCTTGAGAACAACAGAGTTTACTCTTACTTTTTTATTCAATCTGACAATCTTTGCCTTCTAATTAGAGTACATCATTTATATTTAATGTGTTTATTGATATGGCTGTATGTAGTTCTACCATGTTATTGCAGGTTTTCTACTTGTCCCTTCTGTTCTTTGTTCCTTTTCCCCTTTTTTCTTATCTTTTTGGGGATTATTATTATTTTTTTTAGGAATTCATTTCATATCCACCAATGGTTTTTTATTAGTTAAAACTGTTTTTCCAATCTTTTCAGTGAATGTTCTCTAACTTATTATAACCTACCTTCAAAAACCATTACACTTTCATGTCTAAGACTCTTACCACAATATGCTTCCTTTCTCCTATCCCTTTCTTTGAATTAATGTTGTCATACACTTTACTTTTACACGTTATAACCCCACTAGACAGATGTTATTATTGTTTGCCTCAGTTACCTTTAAAAAAACTTAGAATGAAAAAAACCTTTATGAGCCATTTCACATGAGCCATTTCAGGGATTTTTTTATTCCTCTATAGTCTAAATTTTCATGTTACTATTTCTCTTTTGCTTGAAGAAATTCCTTTAATATTTCTTATAATGTAAGTCTGCTGGTCATAAGTCTCAATTTTTGTCTAAAAGAGCTCTTTCTCCCTTATGTTTTTTCCTCAATTTCCTAAAATATTTTTGTTAGCTTTGTAATATTAGGTTGACAGTTTTTTAGCACTCAAAAAATGCTTTAAATTGCATTCTAGTTCAAACAGATAAGTCTGCTCTCTAAAATCTTAACTTTATTCTTCTGTATTTTTTCCTTCTGGTTGCTTTCAAAATTTTCTCTTTATCACTGATTTTCAGCAATTTTCTTATGATGTGCCTTGGGAGATAGTGTGTGTATCTTACCTGGGGTCTATTTACTTTTTTAAATCTGTGAGTTTAGAGTTGACCTCAAATTGGGGGAAATTTCATCCATTATTTATTTAAATTTTTTTCTCTTTTGCCCTCCCTACGAAAATTCTGAGACTCCACTTACACTTATGTTAGACTCACAGGATTTATCCTATAGGGAATCAAGTTACTGTTCATCTTTCTCAATCTTTTTTCTCTCTATCCTTTTAACTGAAATTCTCAGTGTTTTCAAGTTCACTAACCTCTTCTCCTAAAAGATCTAATGTGCACTAATCCCACCTCATTAACTGTATTTTTCAATCTCTGGATGACTCAATTATTTTTTTTATATTTTATATCTCATTTCTCGTTATGTTTATTTATATGGACCATATTTACAAGAGCTGTTTTAATGTACTTGTCTGCTAATTATACCATCTCTGTCATTTTAGGGTCTATTTTTATTGTCTCCTGGTCATGAGATTTTTCTCTTGTTTTTTTATCAAGTAATGCTTGTTTGGATGCAATTTACTGTGAATGTTATGTTGCTGAGTGCCAGATTTTGTTATATTAATTTATAGAGTGTTAAACTTCTGCTAGACACTTAAATTACTTGTGGATTAACATGATTCTTTTGAGACTTGGTTTTAAGCTCTTTTATAACTTGTGTAGAGGAACCTTTATTCCAGCGCTCATTCTTATGAAGACCTGGTAAATTTCCACTTCTTTCAATTTGTACTTAGCAGCTTCTAGGGGTTTCAAACTGAATGCACAGTTTGGTGTTCAGTCAGATCCTCAAGAACACCCCTATGCAGATTTCAGGAATTCTTTCTGTGCCCAACACCCTCCTCGGAGAATGAGATTTAAATGTATCAGACTTTCCTATCTTGCTTCCTTACTACTTTCTTCCCTGCTCCATAGCAAAAGATACTCACTTCTAGATTCACATTACTGAGCTTTAAAGCTTGAAAGGAAAACTGATCTCCCTTTAAAAACTTGCTTGGCATATCTCACTAAAAAAGGGGGCAGCGACATAAAGGGTACTTATTTTATTTATACATACACACACACACACACACACACACACACACACATCAGGAACTTAATACAGAAAAAGCACAGATTTTGCTTCTTAAGAAACTTATGCTTAGGGATGCCTGGGTGGCTCAGCGGTTGAGTTCCTGCCTTTGGCTCAGGGTGTGATCCTGGAGTCCCAGGACTGAATCTCACATCAGGCTCCCTGCATGGAGCCTGCTTCTCTCTCTGCCTATGTCTCTGCCTCTCTCATTCTCTCTCTCTCTCTCTCTGTGTGTGTCTCATGAATAAATAAAATATTTTTTTAAAAGAAAAAAAAACTTAAGCTGAAAAGGTAATAATATCAATAAATACTAAAAGTAGGACTCTCTACATCCAAACCACAATTACATTAAAAAGTATTTATTTCACTACCTTTTTTCTTAAAAATATTTGTCCTTTACTATTTGTATCGGTAGATGCCCAATCTGAGGCCCCCACAAACCACTGAATAGTTGATACATTTATTGAGAAAAAAATGAGATGTTTTTGGGGAGGCTGAAGACACATGTGGGTGGCAGGAAGCAAATGTTTCCTCCAAGCCTAGGCTGTCATAAACCCAGTTGATACCTTTTTTTAAAACAAATTGAGTAATAGTGCAAATTTCATTTTTGAATTTTCTTCTAATTACGTGATAAGCATAACTAAGAGTCACTTAATGGTCTTTTAAAACATGATCCTTAGCCAGGAATGGGGCTAAAGAGAGGTGAGTGAGGCACCTCTCTCTCCTTAGTCCCAGACCTGCTCTTAACAAACATAATATGAAGGTACTGAAATTCCCTGCTACTCAGAGTGGGGTCCATGGATCAGTATCAGCATTACCTGGGAACTTGTTAGAAATGTAATTATCTTGGGCCCCACCAGAGACTTCATCAAAATCTCATTTTAATAAGATATCCAGGTGATTCATATGTACATTAAAGTTTGAAAGGCAGTGCTCTAGTTTATCATTATTGAACTTCTGTACTATTTTCAATTATTTTGCTATAATAATTATTTTTCTATGATAACATTATAATGGAACTACCCTTATGTTCTCTTTCAAATTTGAAACTTCTGGGCAGCCCAGGTGGCTCAGCGGTTTAGCGTCGCCTTCAGCCCAGGGCGTGATCCTGAAGACCCGGGATCAAGTCCAACGTCGGGCTCCCTGCATGGAGCCTGCTTCTCCCTCTGCCTGTGTCTCTGCCTCTCTCTCTCTCCTCTCTCTGTTTCTCATGAATAAATAAATAAAATCTTTTAAAAATTTTTTGAAACTTCTAACCTGCTGTGAGATACCAGTTAATCAGGTTTCTTGGAAATATGAGTTACAGAATTCACAGATCAGTATAGCAAGTGGTTGTACACTTGAACTTGAATCCCAGCTCTGACAAAACTAGCTGTATACTATGGGCAATGATGTAACCTGTCTGAGACAGTTTCTTCATCTGTTAAATGAGGATTATAGTAATAGATACCTCACAGGATTGCTATGAGGATTAAGTTAGCTAAAACAGATAAAGCACTTAGAATATGGTGTTATTTATGTGCTTGCAATTAAAAGGAGAAATTAGTAAATAAAGAGGCTCTAAGTGAACCTGATATACCATTTTAAGGTTTGAATTTTCAAACATCTTCTGTATGTAGTTTAAAAGTCTCTTTATCATCTCATCCTTGATTCTAGGATCTGTCCTAAATAGATGAGTTTCACAGAGAAAAGTACATTACATTTAAAAATTGCATCTTCTCTTTCTTCCTATATTATTTCATTATCAGTTTTAAAAGGAACATGGATATATTAATATTCTGCTAAGGCCAGATGCAAAAATTAATCTTAATTGCCCAGGTGCAAGAGGTCAAGAACCATGATGCATATGCAATGCTCATGTTACCTTTACAACCAAGGAGGTACTACTGTCTATCTCTCCACGTAGGAGAATCCCTGGCTCATGTCAAGACAGGAATATCAATACAGGAGACAATCCAAACTGTATGTTTTGAATCAGAGCAATAGTTTTGTTTGGGTAAAGTCAACATAGGGACCAAGAAGGAACAGGAGTCAAATCTAAAAGACAGAAATAGATGTAATGGGAAAGGAGGCAGCAAAGTCAGAAACCCAGGAAAGATAGAGAAACAAGATGAGATGCAAGGTGAAAACATGTTAAGGAGTTTAGGCCTTCCTTAGCCAGTACAGTATATACATCACAGCGCTAATTTCATATTGGCCTGCCAAGCACTGTGCCGGGTGTGCTTCCTGCTCTGGTGCTGCAGGAAGCTGTCAGGCTGGGGGCAATGTGCCATCTTATTACTTAGGTCCTAGCTACCAAAGGAATAAAGTACAGTACTTTAGTATCCAGAGACCCTGAAAATTATTCTTTATTATATTATTCTTCCAAGTTCTATAGTCCAGGGGTTATAAGAAACTGGAATTTGCATGAATAGAGTTATCCAGGCCTAACTTAAAATCATTGATAACAAACTTCTTTATTAAGTCATATTTTTACCTTTCAACATAAGGGAATGGTTATTTCATCCTCAAGGAAACATTCAAACATGATCATTAATTCTCAAAGGGCTTCTGATAAAAGAGAAATTATGGGGTAAATTTTCCATTTCTAGTAAACTCTGATCAAAGGCTATTTCCAAAAAAAAAAAAACCCAAAACAGGCTATTACTAAATATTATTTATTCTCTTTACTTCTGCGACTCAGTAAACTTTTGTTTAATAACTGAAATCCATCAGGGAATTTGTGCATATATGTGTTATTTATTTTAGAGCAAAAATTAATCAAAATAAATTTTAAATTAAAAAAATGGAAGAAAGAGAAATGCCTCAAAGTAATTTCCTTAAATGAGGACCTGGCCAATCTGACTGGAGTCAACCTGGAAAGTAGCTCTTCTTTGTCTTCAACTATTGGAAACTTCACCGAGAAGTGCTTACCCTTTATTGGTAAAAGTTTCCAATACAAATACAGGAGAATATATCTGAGGAAGACTCTGAGAATGAGTGCTATAGGAAAAAAAATTTTTTTTAAACTTATGTAATCTGAGATAGGAAGATGCAAATCAAATATCAGTTCTCTCATCCTCTACTCCAGCATATTTTCCCTCCACAAATCTTTGTGGCCTCAACCTGATCAGCCTCAATCATTCTCTGCCAGGGCTGGAGAACTCATGGTCCAGTAAAGGAGCCCAGTTTATTTGCATGTAGATGTAATTGCTGCCAACTTATTCATTATAGTGCTCATTATACTAAGCAGAAATTCTCTCTGTTGCTTCTCCCATTGAGTCTAGCTATGTCTTTCTACAGTTCTAAATCTCCAGTTCCTCTTCCACTTGAAAGCAATGCAGGATGGGTGCTTGGGTGGCTCAGTCAGTTAAGCATCCAACTCTTGGTTTTGGCTCAGGCCATGATCTCAGTGTTGTGACATCAAGCCCTGTATCTGGCTTCTGCAGAGTCCACTTGAGAGTCTTTCCCCATTTTTCCCCCTCTTCTGTGCTCTCCCGGCAAATCTACTCTCTCTCTAAGAAAGAAAAGAAAAGAAAAGAAAAGAAAAGAAAAGAAAAGAAAAGAAAAGAAAAGAAAAGAAAAGAAAGAAAGAAAAGAAAAGAAAAGAAAAGAAAAGAAAAAGGAAAGAAAGAAAGAAAGAAAGAAAGAAAGAAAGAAAGAAAGAAAGAAAATGCAAATTACAGAAACTTAGAATAATAGAGCTGCAACATTTCTAGTGTAACTTCACTTACTACATACACTAAAGAGCCTTAGACATGTACCTTTGTTCTAAATCTACCTCCATGAGTATCAGGCTGGAAGCTGAACAGGTTGGAATGAGGGTGTAGGGTAGGGAGTAAGAAGGATCTAGTTGATTCCAATGGACTTAGAGAATTTAAGGAATTGCAAAAAAGGCCACTGCGGCTAGAGCAGAGTGAGCAAGACAGAGAATGATAGAAGATAAAGTCTGCAGGGGCTGGTAGAACATGGTAAGACAGGGTTTTATCCTGAGTGTGAGGGGTAGACACTCAAGGGTTCTGGAAAGGAAAATGACAGGAACTGTTTAACATAAAAAAAAAAAAAAAACACTTTTGACCCCATATGGAGAACTGATTGGAGAGGTGCAAGGAGGAAATAAGGAGAGCCAGATACAAGGCTGCTGCTATCACCCAGGTAACTTATGATGATGATGACAGGTTGGATTATACTAGGAAGAAGTAGAGGGGTGGTAATACAGGAGTATTTGGGATATATGTTGAAAGGAGGGTATATAACCTAACTGATTGGACTGGAATTGGGTTAAGAAGGAAAGAGAAAACTCAAGATGGCCTCTAGTTTTGGCCTAAGCAACTATGTGGACCACTTAGTGAGATGAAGGAGGGAAGAAACAAATTTGGGGAAGAGAGTTCTAGAGTTCTGTTTCAAACACGTTAAGTTTGAAATGTTTATTAAGACTTTCAAATAGATGTTGAATAGGCAGCCATAGATATGACCCTGAAGTTCACAGGAAAGATCAAGGTAAAGAATAAACCTGGGAGAACAGAGGCATTTAAAACAAGAGGCCAGATGCATTTTATGCTTTCAAGTGTAAGAGGAACTAAAGATTTAGAGCTACAGAAAGATATAGTTAGAATTGATGGGGAGAAGTTAGAGAGAGATAGATTTTTGCACAGTATAATGTGCACTATGATGACTAAGTTAATAACTCTTATTCTTCTTCTTCAAAAAACAACTGGAATTACAATTAACCCTTGAAAAGCATGGGTTTAAACTGTGTGATTGTTTTGTTATTGTTATCATTGTTTGGGTATAGTACTGCATTATAAATGTATTTTCCCTACAATTTTCTTTTTTTTTTTTTTTTTTTCCCCTACAATTTTCTTAATAACACTTTCTTTTCTCCAACTTATTTTAAGAATACAGTATATAATACATATAATGTACAAAATATGTGTTAATTGACTATTTACATTATTAGCAAGTCCTCCTGTCAACAATAGGCTATGCGTAGTTAAGTTTTAGTGGAGTCAAAAGTTATATGTGGATTTGACTGTGAGGTGGGCAAGACCCCTAAAGCCCACATTGTTTAAGTGTTTATCCACAAAGTACATAGCCACCCATCATAATCTTTAAAAACCACCTTTCAAAGTCATGTGCCTACTCTATTTCTGACTCCTATCCTATTTACTGAGTCTGGATAGCTGAATTTCACGTGTCAGCTGCTCAATTACCAGATCTCTGGCCTCTGGCATGTGTCTTGGCTTCTGAATCCAAATTTTCACCCCAACTAACAACTTCTAGTTGCCCAACACTGACCAGGAGACACGCTGAGATCATGTTTCCCAGAGCTGCCAAGAGTTCTTGGCTTATGATCAATGAAGCACACAATGAGTGACTGTTCAGCAGTTAATCAGGTGACAGAGAACCACTGACATGTTAGGGAACTGTACAATGAGCCAGATCAAGGCTGGAACAGAGAACAAGAGATTATACTCCAGGCTAGTCACCCCAGGGAAATCTGGTCTAGGTTACCCAGTGTAGTCAGACATCCTTTTCCCCAGAAGAGTTAAAGTACTCTGAAGTTTACCACATATCCATGGATTAAGGACTTCCTGGAAGCTGGTAACATTATGAACCAAACAGTAGGTACTGCATGCCATGGGTACCTGTTCTTTCTGCATCAAAGCCTCAGTGTTGGCCTGGAGACATCTGTTACTTTCCCACCACATCTATAAAGGGAATTTCAAACTATTTTTGTATTTGTGAAGGTTAAATGGGATCACTCCAAGTAAAGTGCCTGGTACACAGACAGTGCTCAATACATATTAACTACTCTCATTTATACTTTAGAGAACCACAAAAAGACAGTCAGCTGAATGATAAAATATGTCTCTGAAAAACATTTTTAGTGCTCTCCTAGCAAAAAGAATAATATAAGAAGATTTTTTTTAATGTACGAACTATTATGTTATCAATAGAATTTAAACTTGTCCTGAAAAAGCTCTCTTCCATTTTTCTGAACTTCCCTACCAAGATTTGGCAAAATTACATTACACAACTAAGAGATAAAGATGTCAATTTTATTAACATGACATTGATTAACACCAATTCTGAATAAATACCATCAAGCAAAACAGAAACCTCTAAGCCTAGTAATTATTCTGCAACAGTCACTCAGGCCTGTTGTTGTTTTACATGTCTATATCCTTTAAGTATAATATATTTCTATTTCCCTTTATGAAATTTAAGTTTAACTAAAGTCATTAAAGTTGGCAACAGAAGCAGGAAACCATTTATGAGACCAGCATGGCTATTTTACTTTTATTAATGAAAAGTTATATAATAGTTTCAGCAAACTACAGAGTTCCATTCTGGTAGTCTTTTAATATTTATAGAAATTTAAGAGTTATACTGCTAGAGTTCATTTTTGAAACTGAGAGTTTCTATTCTCTGACAGCAATCAATTATTTTAGCTCAATTACAGAAATGGTTATTTAAAAGTTACATTCATCTTTATTCATACTCCTTAACAATAGGTCAACTGTGTCTTGTACTTGACCTAGTAGCTCACATAGGTCTAAATGAACAACACTGCACTGAGAGCGTCTCAACCCCACAATGAAGGCCCATCACTGGGCTTTTTTGCCTCCAACAGTACATTAAAGAGAAGAAAAAGGAAAAAAAGGCAGTACACCTAGAACCTGCTTATGTTAATATAAAGTACTGCACTAAACTACCAAAGGGCATAGATGCACCTTAAAAGAATCAAAAAGCAAGTATGTAACCAGGCATAAGCAGACAGTCACAAACACCAAGCGAATATCCAAAACCCAAAATCCCACGCCTCCTGTGAAATGAAACCTATAGTCACATTATTTCCTTGTACCTCTATTCATGGTCTGAATTTTTTAAAGGTAAGTGATAATTCTAATTTTTCAAATTATTACAGAGAAAAGCTACTGCAAAACTACAATTTTCAAATAAATAAAGCTTGATTTTTTTTCTGCTTTAACTGAATTTTTATTTGGGAATAATTTTAGATTTACAGAAAAGTTGCAAGGATACTATGGAATTCCTTTATACCTCTCACTCAATTTCCCCTGAAGTTACATCTCACATCGTCATGGTTTTGTCAAGACTAAGGAATTAATGCTGATATACTGCCATTAATTAAGCTGCAGGCTTATTTGGATTTTTCACTAACACCTTTTTTCAGTTGTAAGGTCTAATCCAAGTACCACATTGCATGTATTGATTTTTTTTTTTTCTTTTTAGTGCTTTCAGTTCTGGAACATGCCAAACTTGTGTGTCTTATTAGATGTCTTCATGATAAACATGACAGAGAATAACACTCAGCTCCCTGGAAAATATGACTTATCAGATATTAGAGAAACATTAAGATTCATGTAAACATGATATTTCTACTAATGTTTTTCTAAAGAGAAAAAGAAGTAAGTCACTTTGTCAGGAACTTTGTTAGGAATCTATGAGATCAAATTATTTAATGTCTCAGAAATATCTCTTCAAAAAATGCTTGTCACTTACCTATCTCTCAAAGCTCCAATAAATAGTCCTAAGACATACAGTAAATCCTTTTAACTAATCCTGTAATAGAATGTAAAGTATTATTATAATCATATTCAAATAATCCATTTTTATCAAACATATGTAGATACTGCCTTCCTTTCATTCCTAAACTTCAGTTTTAATTACTATATATTTTTATTAAGGTAACAAAAGAACTAATTTAAGGGAGAATAATTCAGGAAACTTATTACATGTCTTTAGTTTAAAAATGAAGGCATACAAAATTTAATAAAAGTTTTAAGATGAATAGAAAATGTTCCACAAAAAAGAAATGCCAAATGAATGAAACCAACTAGGAAGAATGCTTCACATTCTTTCCACATACGTAATGCTGTAGAAATTACTAAACAGTCACAAACAAGTGAATCATATTGAGGGCATAGTCTTTTGATGGGACAACAGTAATCCAAAGTTTGGAGTTAGAAGGTTTTTGAAAAAAATACATCTCTGGTAAAGTGTCTTTGTGTGTCAGTTTGTCTGAGACAGTCCCAATGTATGCCTATTGTCACAGTGTCCACTCAATTTATTATTTCTTTTAGATTTTTCTTATTCAGTGCTATTTTTTTTAATGGTAGCAGTGTAATAATTCTGGATTTTCACTTTTAGGTTCTGCCATTATCTTGTCAAGCACTATGAGATGCATGTGCAGAGAACCCAGCTGCCAATTTTTTTTTTATTTTTTAATTTTTTTTATGATAGTCACACAGAGAGAGAGAGAGAGGCAGAGACACAGGCAGAGGGAGAAGCAGGCTCCATGCACCAGGAGCCCGGCGTGGGATTCGATCCTGGGTCTCCAGGACCGCGCCCTGGGCCAAAGGCAGGCGCCAAACCACTGCGCCACCCAGGGATCCCCTAGCTGCCAATTTAACATGTAGTTCAGTCTGAAAGACTTTGACCAGTAACCCACTTTTGGATGGGCTGTAACTGATAATTTATTCTCAAAGACAGCACCCAAGCCACTCACAGGAAAAAAAGTGCGCTCAGACAGGAATAGTTAGAGACAACTAACTCCTTCAGTCTTGGGTGGAAGTCGAAGAAATATTCAATGTCGCTGCCCCTGCTTATGACTAACTCTAAGACCAATTTAAGAAAAGCAGATGGAGAGGTTTTACATATTACTCTATAAAGCATGACTTTTCATTTAGATCAAATGATTGTTCTTTAAACTTATCTCTCTCAATCTTAATTACAATTTACTTTGTTTACACAAAGTTAAGTGATAGCTGTTATTTTTTCTTCTTTTTTTTTTTTAAAGATTTTGTTTTTATTTATTCATGAGAGACAGAGAGAGAGAGAGAGAGGCAGACACAAGCAGAGGGAGAAGGGGACTCCATTCAGAGAGTCTGATGTGGGATTCGATCCTCGAACTCTGGGATCACACCCTGAGCCAAAGGCAGATGTTCAACCGCTGAGACACCCAGGTGTCCCAGATAGCCGTTACTTTCTTGGCTCTGTTAACAAAAGAAATTCACACTTAAAAATTATGCCAGCTTTCTAATTGTGTGAAAACTCAGTTAATTTCCCTTTCTTTTCATAACTGATTTAGAGAATAATTCAATAAAACAATATGCATACAAATGTACTGTTGGACTAATAACGTCCAAAAATTTTATATATTTGCAATAACAACATATAGAAAGCAGGTAAGAGTAAAGCTGTACTAGAGTAAGGAAATAACACCAGATGGGAACTCAAATCCAAAGGAATACTAGAAAAGAATGAAAAATAGAAAGGCTAATATAATTAATTCTATAAATATGTATTTGCTCTCTTTTCTTCTCTCAACATACAATTGAAAAGACATATGATTAGTGGCACCTAGGTGGCTCCATCTGTTTAGTTTGCCTTCAGCTGAGGTCATGATCTCAGGATCCTGGGACTGAGCCCCATATCAGTCTCTCCGCTCAGCAGAGAGTCTGCTTGTCACTCTCCCTCTGCCTCTCCCCTCACTTGTACATGTGTTCTCACTCTCTCAAATGAGTTAATTAATTAATTAATTAATAAAAAAGTAAAAAGCATGAGATTATATAAAGTAAAAATTATAACAATATATTGTTGGATTTCTATAATATATAGACATAAGATGTGTAATAATAGCAAAAAGTGGGGAGAGAGAAAAATGGAACCATACAGGAGAAAAGTATATTTTGCTGAAAGTAAGTAAACTGAGAAATAGATTCTTCTACGTTAAAATGTATACTGCGAAGTCTAGAGCAAATACTAAGAAAATAACTCAAGATACATAATTTAAAAATGATTAAAGGACTCAAAATACTACACTGGAAGACATTCACTTAATTCAAAAGAATTCAGTTAAATTTAAAAGAATTCAAGAGAACAAAAAAGGCATGAGATCTATAGAAAACAAAAAGCAAAATAGCAGATGTAAATCCAACAATATCAGTAATATTAAATGTGAACAGATTAAACAGCCCAATCAAAAAGCAGAGTTATCAGATTGTATTTTTTAAAATCCAATGATTTTTTTCAAAAAATACAGTACTGGTAAATGTATTTTCTCTTCTTTTCCTTATGATTATCTTTTTTTTATTAAAGATTTTATTTATTTAAGAAAGAAGAGAGTGAGCATGCGCACACATAAGCACAGGGGAGGGGCATCGGGAGGAGGAGAGCAAACTCCTTGCTGGGCAGGGAGCCTGCCTTGGGGCTCAATCCCAGGACCCTGAAATCATGACCTGAGCTGAAGGCAGATGCTTAACTGACTGAGACACCCAGGCACCGCCCCCCTCCTTATGATTTTCTTAGTAACATTTTCTTTTCTCTAGCTTACTTTATTGGAACATGTAACATACCAAATAACATACAATGTATACAAAATATGTGTCAATTGACTGTTGTTATTGGTAAGGCTTCTGGTCAACAGTAGGCTATTAGTAGTTAATTTCAAGGGGAGTCAAAAGTTATATGTGGATCTTCAATTGTGCTGGGAGTCAGCACCACAAACTCCCTGTTCAAGGACAACAGTGTCTCTACAGGAGAAACATTTTAGGTTCAATGATACAAATAGGCTGAAAGGAAAAGGAAGGAAGGAAAAAGACACACTATGCAAAGAGGAACCATAAAGAATCAGAAAAAATAAAATTTAAAACAATGATGGAAGAATCAAAGAGTAAACTATTCAAAACCAATAATGGAAGACATTATATCCCCTTCTGATATTAGATGGAACAACCAAGGAGAAAATCCACAAGGAGATAGAAGATTTGAACAAATTATAGGCTAATGAGATCTAATAGGCATCTATACAACATTCCACTCAAAAACAACACCATACACATTCTTCTTAAGTGTACATGAAACATTCTCTAAGGTAGACAAAATTCAGGCCATGGACAAGCCTCAATAATTTAAAGGGATTAAAATCACACAGTGTTCTGTGACCAGATAGAATGCAATTAGAAATCAGTAATCGAAGGAAATTTTGGAAATTCACAAATATGTGGAAATAAAACTATACACTCGTAAATAACCAATAAGTCAAAGAAGAACTTATAGAGGGAATCAGAAAATTCCCTGACATGAATGAAAACCAAAACAATATACCAAAACTCATGGGGTACAGCTAAAGAAAGCAATGCTTAGAGTAAAATCCATAGCTCTAAATGCTTATATGAAAAAAGAGGAAAGTTCTCAAATGAATAACCTAAACTTCCATCTTAAGAACCAAGAAAAAAAAAAGAGAAAATAGAAAAGCAAGCAGAAGGAAGGGATCAATAAAGATTAAAGTGCGAACAAATAAAATACAGAATAGAAAAACAAGAAAAAAATCAATGAAAACAGAAGCTGATTCTTTGAAAATACTGGCAAAATTGACAAGTCTTTAGCTGGAGTAACCAAGAAAAAAAAAGGAAGGAACACACAAATTACCAGAATTAGGAATGAACAAAAGAACATTACCACTGACCTTCCAGAAATAAAAGTTATTATAAAGTAATACTATGAACAAGTGTACATCAACCAATTGAGTGCCTGGATGAAAAGAACAAACTCTTAGAAAAACTCAAACTACTACAATTGACTGAATTAAAAATAGAAACTCTGGGGATCCCTGGGTGGCGCAGCGGTTTGGCACCTGCCTTTGGCCCAGGGCTTGATCCTGGAGAGCCAGGATCGAATCCCACGTCGGGCTCCCGGTGCATGGAGCCTGCTTCTCCCTCTGCCTGTGTCTCTGCCTCTCTCTCTCTCTCTCTCTCTCTGTGTGTGTGACTATCATAAATAAATAAAAATTTAAAAAAAAAGAAACTCTGAATAAACCTATAACAAATAAAGAGATTGAGTTAGTAATTAAAACACTTCCAACAAAAAGAAGCGCAGACCCAAGGGCTTCATTAGTTATATATACACATATATAAAAGTATATACACACACATATATACATAAATGGAGAGAATACTCCCATAAGCCAGTATTACTCTGATACCAAAATTAGACAAAGGCATCATAAGAAAACTACAGACCAACATTCTTTATGGGTACAGATGCAAAAATCCTCAACAAAATACTAGCAATGCAAATCCAGGAATATGTAAAAAGTATTAAGACCATGACCAAGTGAGATTTACACTAGGAATGCCAAGTTGGTTCAATACACACATGCACACAAAAACCTAATGCATATTATATTAACTAAGTTAACCAATACTACATTAACAAAAATTTTTTTTTTACTTTTTTTTTAAATTTTTATTTATTTATGATAGTCACAGAGAGAGAGAGAGAGGCAGAGACATAGGCAGAGGGAGAAGCAGGCTCCATGCACTGGGAGCCTGATGTGGGATTCGATCCTGGGTCTCCAGGATCGCGCCCTGGGCCAAAGGCAGGCGCCAAACCGCTGCGCCACCCAGGGATCCCTACATTAACAAAATTTTTTAAAACTACATATCAATAGACACAGAAAAAGCATTTGCCAAAATCCAACACCCTCATAAAAAGCTTTCAACAAACTAGGAATAGAAAGGAACTTCCTCAAACAGACAAAGACATCTCAAAACCTCACAGTTAGCATCATACTCAATAATGAAAGACTGAATGTGTCCCTCCTAAAATTAGAAACAAGAGAATTATGTCCTATTTCTTACTACTGCTGCCTAACATTTCACTGCAAGTTCTAGCCCATGCAATTAGGCAAGAGAAAACAAAAAAAAGAAAGCATCCAGATTGGAAAGGAGCAACTATAATCATCTCTATTCATAAATGACAATTTTGCATATAGAAAATCCTAAGGAATCTCTTTTTAAAAAAAGCTTTTAGAATAACCAACCATGTACCAAGGTTGCAGGATACAAGAATAATATACAAAATTCTTTTCTCTATACAACAGCAATGACCAACCCAAAAATGAAATAATGAAATTATAAAAACAATTCCATTTACAATCACAACAAGAAGATAAAAATATTTAGGAATTTATTTAACAAAAATAGCATAAGACTTGCACAGTGGAAACTACAAAATTCTGTTAGAAGAAATTAAAGACAACTTTAATGGAAAAACATACCCTGTTCATGTACTGTTAAGACTTAATATTGTTAGGATGTCAATACTTTCCATCTTGGTCTACATATGCAGCAGAATTCTTATTACAATCCAAGCTGCCTTTTCTGCAAAAATTGAAAAATTTATCTTGAAATTCACACGGATATGCAAGGTACCCAAAAGAGTCAAACAATCCTAAAAAATAAAAAAGATAGTTGGAAGATTCACATATCCCAATTTGGAAACTTACTGTATACTTATAGTTTAATTGATATAGTAAGGTACTGGTATACAGATAAACATGTAAAACAATGGAAAGAAACTGAGAGTCCAGAAATAAATTCTTACATCTATGGTCAATTTTAATTTAATAGGGCATCATCCAAAACAATTTAATGGAAAAAATATAGTCTTTTTAAACAAATGGTACAAGGGCAACTGGATATCCACAATCAAAAACATGAAGCTAGACTTCTTTCTTACATCACACACAAAAATTAACTAAAAATGGATCACAGACATCAATGTAAATGCTAAAACAATAAAACTTCTAGAAAACAGAGTAGTAAATCTTTGTGACTTTGGATTAGACAATGGTTTATTAAATATACCAGAAATACAAGAGACAAAAAGAAAAAATAAACTAGGACATCTCTAAATTAAAATATTTTGTGCTGCAAATGATATACTATCAAGAAAATTGGGGGAAAAAACAGAATGAAAGTAAATAACTGTAAATCATATTTCCAAAAAAGAAACTGTTACCAGTAATAATGAACTCTTCTAATTCATTAATAAAAACTAAACAATTATTTAATTAAAAATCAAATAATAAGCAAAAGGTTTGAATAGACATTTCTATGCAGAAGATTTACAAATGTCTAATAAACACATGAAAAGATGACCAACATCATTAACCACTGGGGAAATGCAAGTGAAAACCACAATACATTTTTAATCAATTTAATATTCAGTGAGACAACACTTTATAGCCAATATGATGGCTATAATCAAAAAGAGAAATAACAAGTATTGATTCAGATGTGGAGAAATTAGAATCCTCTATATTGCCAGTGGGAATGAAAAATGGTGCAGCCAATTAGAAAAACATTTTGGTAGTTCCTCAAAAAGTTAAAACATAAAGTACCATTTGACCCAGCAAGTCCCACAACTAAGTAAGTACTCAAAGGCAATGAAAACATACATCCATACAAAAACTTGGACATAAATGTCATACCAGCATTAATCATAAGAGCCAATAAGTGGAAACGACCCAATGCCCTTCATCTGATGAATGGATAAACAAAATGTGACATATCCATACAATGAAATAGTATTCAGCAATGAAAAGAATTAAAATATTTACTACATCATGAATGAATCTCAAAGGCACTATACCTAAGTGAAAGAAGTCTGACACAACAGACTACATATAGTATGATTCAATTTACATAAAAAATCAGAATAAGCAAATGTATACACAGAAAGTAGATTAATGATTGCCAAGGCTGGGGTGATTGGAAAAATAGGGATGGGGAGTGACTGCCAACAGGTATGATGAAAATGTTCTAAACCTAGATTGTAGTGATGTTGTATAATTCTGTAACTATACTAAAACCACTAAATTATATACTTTAAATGAGCTAATTTAATGGCATGGAAATTGTATCACAATAACCATGTTATTATTTTGGTTAAAACCAAACTATAATGTCTAAGGAAGCTAATTAACTCCATAAATAATAAAAAGAAAAATGTAAGGGATTACTATGAAAATTGGGGTAATGATTACATAAGAGAGAAGGTTGTGATAGACACAGGACACATGGAAGAGTTTCAAAGATGACTGACAAAGATCTATTCCCTACCTGGGTGTTATCAGCATTGTAATAATTCAATAAACCATGTATTTGATTTAAATGGGTTTCCATATCTATGCTTTATTTCATAATAAAAACACATTTTTAAGGGACATGTTTGGATTTTTAAAATATGAGATTATATCCCAATCATCTGACTAAATTATTGCTAAGACAACAATAAAAATACCCTGTATCTGTATACAATTATTGAGCACTTGAAACATGGCTAGCATGACTGAGGAACTGAATTAAAAATTTTTTTTATTACCGAAGTATAGTTGACATATGTGTTAATTTTCAGGTATACAACAGTGATTTGACAATTCTATACATTATACAATATTCACCATGATTAAGTGTAATTACCATCTGTCACCATACATCATTATTATATTATTGACTGTATTCCTCGTGCTGTACATTTCATCCTCGTGACATTTATTTATAACTGGAATTTTGTACTTCCTTATCCCTTTAACCTATTTTACTCTTCCCTTCACTGCCCTCCCTTCTCCCTCCCCCTTCCCCCCAGCAACTACCAGTTGTGGTGCCTACTGGCCAGCTGTATGGCTTCTTTGGAAAAATGTCTATTTAGATCCTCTGCACATGTTTAATCAGATTATTTTGAGGATTTTTGTGTTGAGCTGTAGAAGTTCTTTGTATATTTTGGATATTAACCTGTTATCAGAAGTATCATTTGCAAATATCTTCTCCCGTTCAGTAGGTTGCCTTCTCATTTTCTTGATGGTTTCCCTTGCTGTGCAAAAGCTTTTTGGTATAGTCACAATTAGTTTATTTTTGCTTTTCCTTCCCTTGCCTGAGGCAACATATCCATAAATATGATGTTAAAGCCAAAAAATCCAACAGCTTACTGTCTATGCTTTCTTTTAGGACTTTCATGGTTTCAGGCCTCACATTTAGGTCTTTAATCCCTTTTGAGTTTATTTTTGTGTTTGAGTAAGAGTGGTCTAGTTTCATTCTTTTGCATGTAGCTATCCAGTTTTCCGAATACCATTTATTAAAAGAGATTTTTTCCCCCATTGTGTATTCTTGGCTCCTTCATCACAGATTAATCAACCATATAAGCTTGGATTTCTTTCTACTCTGTTCCACTGATCTATGTATCGTGTGTGCACCCGCTCACCACTACCATATTGTTTTGATTACTACAGCTTTGTAGTATATCTTGAAATCTGGCATTTTGATATTTCTAGCTATGTTCTTTCTCAAGATTTTTTTTTTGGGGGGGGTGCTAATTGAGGTCTTTTGTAGTTCTATACAAATTTTGGGGTTTTTTTTGTAATTATATAGTTTATTGATGTATTCACTGTCTGTCTAGCCTCATCCATTACACTGTAATTTCCCTGAGGGCAGAGAGTAAGTATGTTTTCATCACCGTTATATGCCTGCCCCATTAGTGTATTACTTAGTACTTAAAGAATCTCAAAAAAAAATCATTAAAAATATCAGCAGTACACAACAAAGAAAAAGACTGTAATTATATGAGGTGAAAATTTTATGAGTATTTGTTCTAGTTCTGTGAAAAATATTGTTGGTATTTTGATAAGAATGGCACTGACTCTGTTTCAGGTACTATGGACATTGTTTTGGGTACTACGGACATTTTAACATTAATTCTTCCGATCCATGAGTATGCTATATCTCTCCATTTGTTTGAGTAATCTTCAATTTATTTTATCAGTGTCTTACAGTTTTCAGAATATAGGTCTTTTACTTCTTTGGTAAATTTATTCCTAGGTATTTTTTTTTGGTCCAATTTAAAATAGAATTATTTTCTTAATATCTCTTTCTGCTGGTTTGCTATTAGTGTATAGAAAAGCAACAGATTTCTGTAAATTAATTTTGTATAGTGCAACTTCACTGAATTATTTATCAGTTCTAGTTTTTTGGGGGCTTCTATATACAGTACTATGTCATCTGCAAATAGTGAGTTTTAATTCTTCTTTACCAACCTGGATGCCTTTTATTTCTTTTTCTTGTCGATTGCTGCAATTAGGACTTCCAGTATACGTTGAATGAAAGTAGTAAAAGCAGACATCCTTGTCTTATTCCTGATCTTACAGGAAAAGCTTTCAGTTTTTGAAACTGAGATCATGTTAGCGGGGGGTCTGTCATAGTCTTTATTAAGTTGAACTATGTTTCCTCTAAACCTCTCTTTGTGGAGAGTTTTTATCATGAATGAATGCTGAATGTTGTCAAATGCAATTTCTCCATCTACTGAGATGATCATGTGGTTTTTACTCTTCCTCTTGTTCATATGATGAATCATATTGAATGATTTGCAGATACTGAACCCTCCCTGTAGCCCTGGAATAAAACCCACATCATCGTCATAAATAATCCTTTTAATATATTACTTAACTTGTTTTGTTGTTATTTTATTGAGGATTTTTGCATCTATGGTCATCAGGGATTACTGGCCTATTGTTTTCTTTTTTTGTAGTGTCTTTGTCTAGTCTTGGCATTAGGGTAATATTGGCTTTATAAAGGTAATTTGGAAGTTTCCTTCTTCTATTTCTTGAAATAGGGAGAATCAGTATTAATTTTTCTTTGAATGTCTGGTAGAACTCACCTGTGAATCTGGTCCTGGACTTTTGTTTGTTGGTAATTTTTTTTTATTATTGATTCAATTTATTATTAGTCATCAACTTCAAATTTTCTATTTCTTCCTCATTCAGTTTTGGAAGGTTATATGTTTCTAGGAATTCACCCATTTTCCTATGTTATCCAATTCGTTGGCATAAAATTTTTCATAGTAGTTTCTTAGGATCCTTTATATTTCATGATATCAATATCTTTATATGGTATCAGTTGTTATTTCTCCTCTTCCATTTCTAATTTTGAGTCCTTTTTTCTTGACAAGTCTGGAAGTTTTATCAATTTTATTTATATTTCCAAAGAAACAGCTCTTGGTTTCATGGGTCTTTTCTTTTTTGCCTCTATTTCATTTATTTCTGTTTTGATCCTTATTATTTCTTTCCTTCTACTAACTTTGAGCTTTTGTTTCTTTTAGTCCCTTTAGGTGTAAGGTTATATCACTTATTTGAGATTTTCCTTATTTCTTGATCTAGGACTTTATTACTATAAAAACTTTCCTCTTAGAACTGCATTTGGTGGGTCCCACAGATTTTGAGCTGTTGTGTTTCCATTTCCATTTGTCTACATGTATTTTTTAATGCATCTCTGATTTCTTCATTGATCCACTTGTTGTTTAGCAGCATGCTATTTAGCCTCCATGTGTTTGTGGGATTTTTTTCCAGTTTTCTTCTTGTAATTTATTTCTAGTTTTATTATTCTGTGGTTGGAATAAAAATGTTTGATGTGATTTCAATCTTAAATTTGAAACTTACTTTGTGGCCTAACACATGCTCTATCCTGGAGAATGTTCCATGTGCACCTTGAATACATATTCTAGTATTTGGGGATGGAATGTATATATATCTGTTAAGTTCATCTGGTCTAATATGTCATTCAAAGCCACTGCTCCTATCCTGTATCTGTGCTGTCCAATACAATTATTGAGCACTTGAAATGTGGCTAGCATTTCAAGTGCTCAATACTGAACTGAATTATTAATTTAATTCTAACCAGTTTAAATGCAAATTTAAATAGCCACATGTGGTTGATGGCTACCACGTGCACAATGCAGGCTTAGAGCATATAACTACTATGAAATTTCTAGCAGATACAAATTTTCAAAAACAGTGGATAAATAAGCTAACATTTAAAATATTAAAAATAAAATTTCTGTATCACAGAGTTGGCAGCTTTATAATAATATAAATATAATAATTTTTAAGTCTGTATAAATTTCTCAAAAAAGCAATAAACAAGAAGTATATATATATGCACATATATATATTATACATATTAATGTATAATGTATGTATATATGTAAATATATATATCAGAAAATTTTGGGATCAGTTGTTCTCATCTTACCGGACAGAGCTCTTAATACACCAAAGAACTCTTAACAGCAGTGCTATTTCCAGATTTCATCCAAACTCTCAAGGAAATGAAAAAAGCAACCTAATTTGAACATCACTCAAGTGTTTTCTATAATCTATCACCAACCCCTATCGCTGCTCAGTACAGACTACAAGAACCATGAATTTTACTAGAATCTAAACAAATCCAACTAAAGCCTAAGGTGTCACCCTCCTATTTGTTTCCCAGTCCTAAGTGCTTCCGATTTGATTTTATGACCAGTTTCTATCACTAAAAATGGTCCTTAACTTTCAGTCACTTGACAAACATTTCTTATTATGTTAGGTGCTCTATTAGGAAATGGATGAAAAGTACAATCTTTATCCTTAAAGAAATTATAGTCCAGAGGGAGCAAGCACCCAATAAACTGGCAGAATTAAATGGTGGTTAAGTGCTAAATGAGTGCCATTTACAAACTTGTATGGTTACACAGAAAAGGAACACCTGATTTCCAGGAATAAAATAAGAAAAGGTATCAGAGAAGTGAGGCAATAGCAGAGGCATCCCTAAGCTAAGTCTTGGAAGATAAGAAGGACCTTCCAAAGCAGTCAAGGGGGTAAGAGAAGTGTTTCAGGCAAGAAGAAAACATGCAAAGGCTCAAAAACTCAACAGCATTCAGAATGGAGGCAAGTTCAGTACTGAAGTAGAGTAAAGCAGAAGAGGGGAGAAAAGAACACTAGACAGGTGGGCAGAGACTCAATCCTGAAGCTCTTTGCTTGCATGGTACAGAGACTGGGTTTTATCTGGAAGATGCAGGAGTCCAAAGAATTTTGAGTTCAGGAATAATGTGATCAGATTTGCATTTAAAAAATCACTCTGCAATAGGAAAAGAATAAATAAGAGAAAATCAGATAGGAGATAGGATGAGCACTTTAGAGATCATTCTAGTGGCATAAGTGAAAAGAAATGAGTGCTCCAAATAAGCAGAGACAATAGGGATGAAGACAAAATGATGCATTTAAGGAATATTTAGAGTATGAAACATGAACTGACTGTGTATGGGGATAAAGGAGAATAAAAAAAACAAGGTGGGTTCCAGAGTTTACTTGAGAAAAAGGACACTGGTATTCATCAATAAGACAGAATACAGGAAGAACAAGAAATGCAGGTTTGAGGGATGCCTGGGTGGCTCAGTGGTTGAGCATCTGCCTTTGCCTCAGGGCGTGATCCCAGATTCCCAGAATTAAGTCCCACATCTGGCTTCCTGCATGGAGGCTGCTTCTTCCTCTGCCTATGTCTCTGCCTCTCTGTCTCTCTTGAATAAATACTTTAAAAAAAAAAAGTGCAGGTTTGAAACTCATGAAGAAGGTAGTAGTTAATAAAACCAATAATAACAAAAGTAAGCTCAAATCTATAAGCCCCAACTCAGACTTATTGAATTAGAAACTCTAGGGTGGAGCCCAGCAATCTGTATTTTTAATTGCCCTCCAGATGATTCTGGTGTACACTAAACCTGCAAAACTACTGATCCTGCCAAACACTGGTAAGACTGGCAAAAAACCACTCGTAATACTGGCAAAGGTTCATGCAATCAGGTGGACACTAATGATGACAGTAGGGAAAGGTTATTATGAGGAGGAGCAGAATCCAGATTACAGAAGATTTGAGGAATATGCTTTAAAAAGAGAAATGGAGACAGCACATATATACTCTTCTTCCAATATAGCCTGAAGAAGACAGACTTGAAGTAAAGATGATTAAAAAAATTATTAACACTTTCCCAGGCAGCTGCCAAAGATGGCGGAGGGGCAGGTGAGGAAGCTGGAGATTTTTTAGCCAAAGTCACATTGTCAGGAAGTCTGGCTTTAGATTCTGTATCCTTCTGCCTTCAACAATCACAAGTATATAACAAGCACTGGGTCCTGGTGCTCAGTGGCCGAGGCCATCTCCTGGGCTGCCTGGCAGCCACTGTAGCCAAACAGGTGCTCTGGGCTGCAAGGTTGTAGTTGTGCACTATGAGGGCATCAACATTTCTGGCAATTTCTACAGAAACAAGTTGAAGTACTTGGCCTTCCTCTGCAAGCAGATGAACACCAACCCATCCCGTGGCCCCTACCGCTTCCAAGCACCCAGCCGTATCTTTTGGTGGACAGCTCGAGGCATGCTGCCCCACAAGACCAAGTGAGGCCAGGCTGCCCTGGACCGCCTCAAGGTGTTTGATGGGATCCCACCACCCTATTAAAATAAAAAGCAAATGGTGGTTCCAGCTGCCCTCAAGGTGGTACGCCTGAAGCCTACACGAAAGTTTGCTTACCTGGGGCGCCTGGCTCACAAGGTTGGCTGGAAGTACCAGGCAGTAACAGCTACCCTGGAGGAGAATAGGAAGGAGAAGGCCAAGATCCATTACTGGAAGAAGAAGCAGCTTATGAGGTTATGGAAACAGGCCAAAAAGAATGTGGAGAAGAAAACTGACAAATACACAGAGTTCCTCAAGACCCATGGACTCCTCGTCTGAGCCCAATAAAATTGACTGTTTATTCCTCAAAAAAAAAAAAAAAATTATTAACAGAATAAAGTCCTCCAGAAGACAGAAAACGATTCAGAGCCCAAGCAGAGGAACTGGCCTTGGGAGGTATGGCAGGTACCAGTGGTTGCCTTCCCAGTCCACTCTCTTTCCAGGATAACAGAATCCCAATTTACCTCTTTTCTAAGAGGGCTGGAAGAATCTTGACTAGTCTAAGCCAATCACAGGACTTTATGTCTTTTGCCACTGATTGGTTTAGAAATGGGTTATATGAGGTACATTCAGCTAGTGAAGTCTCCTAAGAGGCTTTTGGGAAAGTTTTTTCACTCTAAAAAAAGACATAAAAGAGATGCTATAGCCTGAATTTTTGGGCTCCCCACCTCACAAAATTCACAGGTTAAAGCCCTAATCCCCATTGTGATGGTATTTGAAGGTGAGACCTTTGGGAAGTAATCAGAGTTACATTAGATCACGAGGGTGGAGCCCCCATAATAGTATTAATGTTCTTACAAAATGACAAAGAGACAAAGTTCTCTCTCTGCCATGTGAGGCAACAACAAAAAGGTGGTTGTCCTCAAACCAGAAAGAGGCCCTTACCATGAATCTTTAGGCAACTTGGACTTCCCAGACTCCATTAACTGTGCAAAACAGTCTAAGCCACCCAGTCTATACAGTATTTTACTATAACAGCCCAAACTGCTGCTGTACAAGACAAGAGATACCTTCCTTTCTTACAATCTTGGATACTCAGAATTGAGGATATAAATCTTGGAGCTCAAGGTGCCTGACATCTCCAGACCTGGAGGGGACAAGCCTGAGGACAAAAGCTAACAGGATGTTACAATGAAAAGACCCAAAGATCCTGAGAGCCTAATGACTGCAGTTAGCTGCTACATGAACCAACCATCAAACCATCTTTCTTCCAAAGTTCTAGTTATATGAGATCATAAAAGTTACTTATTATTTTCAGTTTCAGCTGGGTCTTCCTTTACTTGCCAGCTGAAAGCATTTTGATACAGAAAGGTATTTTCACTGAGAGGAGTGTCAATGAAATTAACTTTGCCTCTTGGAGACATGGGAATTTGAGAGAGTTTCAGACTAAAGTTTCATTTATTAAACAAATGAAGCTTATATAGATCTATTTTATAAAGAGACTGCCTTACCAGCTCTTTTCTGCTTTAAAATATGTAGTATTTCTAATGATAACAAAAGTCATGAAGATGATGGTGATAAGCTTATGCTTATTAAAGTATTTTTTAAAGCAAAGGCATTTTATCCTTGTACTGCTTACCTTCTGCATTTCATTTGACTTCAACAGTGAAATCATGGCAACACTTTCTACTTTCTGTTTATTACAATTTTTGTGTCTTAATTTTTCAAATTTTCTTGGTATATAACACTGTACCACAATGTAGTTTACAGAGGGAACCCTTAATTTGAAAGAACAACATTCCGAAAGCCAAACAATGTATAAAAAGATTTCTATTTTTATTTCCATACATTTTCTAATCTGTTCAAGAAAAGAAAACATTTCAACCAGATCTGTGGAATGATACCTTTGATTCCTTTATCAAGGGGTAGAAAGTCAACACTGTAGCCAGGTAGATAAACACCAGAGAAAGTACCATTTGAACACAAATAACAAGAAGCAGTAGAAACGTATGACTACCCAGGCAGTCCCCAAATGGTGAAAAACACAATTGGAAACTAAATTTTTTTTTTTTAATTTTTTTTAATTTTTATTTATTTATGATAGTCACACAGAGAGAGAGAGAGAGAGGCAGAGACACAGGCAGAGGGAGAAGCAGGCTCCATGCACCGAGAGCCCGATGTGGGATTCGATCCCGGGTCTCCAGGATCACGCCCTGGGCCAAAGGCAGGCGCCAAACCGCTGCGCCACCCAGGGATCCCTGGAAACTAAATTTTAAGACAGTTTTTGAAGCCCAAAACATTTTTCCTATAGAAACAATATTACTATGAGTCACTCACTGCGTTGCTGCGCCAGTCCACAAAACCCTTATAAAACCATATGCATAAAACTATTGTTTGAACTACACCCAGGCAGAATAATACTTTTTCCTTTGGAAAATACATCATTTTCTCCCTCCACCCTCTTCCGAGTCCCAGGAGAGTAGGCCTAGCCATGGACTCTGTTCACCTCTCCAATCTCATCGTTACTCTCTACATTGCACACTCTCTGGGTCAGCCACACTGCCCTCTTCAACCTGCAGAAATGCTGCTGTCGTGCCCTCCCTGACCTCTTCTAGATCACCTCTCTCAGCCTTCATGTCTCAACTTAAATGATACTTCCTCAAGAAGACAGTTCCTTATCCCCACACTGAGTCACAGGTTGCTGCTAGACTCTCGCACTCCAGTACTTCTTCCACTGTATCGTAATCACTTTGTTTATCCTCCTCATAATCTCTGTATTTGGGGCATCTTACTTGACACTATTTAGCCCTAGAATATAGATGAGTAGCTGTCATTTTGAAGATGTTTAACACATATTTGTTTGTACGAATGAGTTTACCTAATGAGGTACTTCATTTTTAACCTGGCCCACAGAATATTTACCTTTATCTATACCCATTACCAAGAGATTAAGCAGTTTTCCAAAAATTTCTCTACTCCTGAATTCATACCTACACATTGTTCATAGAAAGGAGGCTATCTATCCAATTTCTTCCACATGGATAGTTTATAAAGTAACTTAAATGGAGTGTTAAAATTCTAGCAAACATAAGTATATATTCTAATATTACCTTTATCTCTTTCTTACAGGTAATGTCATTCATTCGTTTTGGTTTTATTAACTATTTAAATTCAATTTAATTATCAGTGTATTATTAGTTTCAGAGGTTGAATTCAGTGATTCATCAGTTGCATACAACAGCCAGTGCGTGCTTATTACATCAAGTATCCTCCTTAATCCCCATCAACCAGTTACCACATCCTCCCACTCACCTCCCCTCTAGCAACTCTCAGTTTGTTTCCTATAGTTAAGAGTCTCTTATAGTTTGCTTCCCTTTCTGTTTTTTCTTATATTATTTTGCCTTACCATCCTCTATGGTCATCTGCTTTGTTTCTTAAATTCTACAGATGAGTGAAATCATACAGTATTTGTATTTCTCGGACTTATTTATGTCCATCGACAAATGAATGGATAAAGAAGATGTGGCATATATTATACAATGGAATATTACTGGGGCATCAAAAAGAATGAAATCTGGCCATTTGCAATGATGTGGATGGAACCAGAGGGTATTATGCCAAGGTAATGTCATTCATTCTTAAGTTTTTACTGCAATCGATGAAATGCTAATTCCCAAATTTGTATCTCTAGACCTAATTTCTCTCTTACATTAAAAATCCAAATTTCCAGGTGTCTATAATTTTATATCTGAATGTAAGGACTTCACTCCAACATTTTTCTCTTGTGTTCCCCATTTCAGATAATGACATTACCACCTGGAAACTCAAACCTGACACTCAAATTCTCTTACTCTTGTTACTTAAAGATTGGTCCATGAACCAATAATGCTTGTTGTTTATCACCTGGAATCTTTTAGAAACACAAGACTGTGCCCCACTCTGGACCTGCTGAATTAGAATCTACCTTTTAACAAAATCCCCAGGCAATTCATATACACGTTAAAATCTGAGAAACACTGATCTATAATTCCTTTTCTCCTTACTCTCACAAATCAAGTCCACCAAGTCTACACAGAAAAATGTCTCATATATATTCCCTCCCGTCTATTTTTGTTACTGGCCTGATTTAAGCCATCACCTCTTGCCTGGAACATTGCAATGACCTTTTAGTTGATCTCATTTTTCTAATCCATTGGTTCTCATCCAGAAGTTCATAAGAGATACTCTTCTATACATACGCTATGAATTTGAGATAGGCCATATGGTTGGCAGAACAGAACTGTACATAATATAAAACCTGTCTTACCTATGTTGCAATCAAAATCTAGGGACACTTAGAAAAATGTCATATGGGAAAGCATCTAAAAGTAAAAGTAAAAACACTGAGAACCACTCCTCTTGAGTCTCCTCAGAACAATTTTTCCCCATACTGACCTGTTTTCTTTCCAAAATACAAATATGATCACATCATATTCCTCTCTAAAGTCTTTCAGTGGCTTCTGAACACGTCATGGACTTCCACATTTCCATCTTTCTGTTCATGCTTTCCTTTTTTTTTCTCCTTTTGGCAAAAATCTTGCTCATCTTCTGAAGTCCTGTTCAAGAATCATCTCACTGGAAAAAAAAAAAAAAAGTCATCTTATCTTGCCAATTTTCTTGGTAAATAACTGCTTCCCCCTTCCCCTGCACCTCACCATATGTTCATCATGTGATCATGGCTGCCTATCTTCCCTGCCAGACAAGGACTTCCCTGAAGGCATTCTGTATCTCAGTCACTGACAGATGGTAAATACTCAAAAAATGTAAAATCAGTCAATTACCATTTATATCTGACATCATCAAAGCTATAGAACTTATCACTGATAATGTGAATGCATTTATAAACTACAAAATACTAAGTACCATATATCTATAAGACGGAATCATTTCGAAAATAAAACAAAAAAGGAAAAGAACTTTTAAGCTAGATATACCCAAACATAGTAAAAGTTTAAATATGCTTGGAGAGCATATTTAAATATGCTTAATTCCCATTCACAAAAATGCAGCTAACCCTTATGAGCCCACAATCTGGGTAGGTCTACCTTGTTTCCTGATAGTTAAACCAGATAACTGGACAAAAAGAAGAGTTTAGCCTTTGGTAAAGAGAGGAGGAGATAAGTCTGCCAGCTGACTTTTTAAATTATATATTTTATCATAAAGATTAAAAAGTTATCTTTATGTAATAAAGAAAATTTTCTGTTATTTAAAATTGTTAAAAATTTATTTTCTGCATATTACTTCTCAAATGTGGTTACATCACACTAAACATACCATTTTGTATTCAGTTACAAAATTCTACCATAAATTACACTCATAATTACACTTTCAGTGACCTCATTACTTTATCACCTTGACATACCTTTAGTTCATTAAAACATTCATCAAATCTCAGTAACTTAGTTCAACATTTATTGAACAGCTATGTGTCAGGCCCTGAGACAGCTGACCACCCCTAACCTCAAGAACCCCTACTCAAGTGGCAGGGGTTGACGCATTTACCTGGCACTGCACTGTAGTGCTGAACGCAAATCAAGGGTGGCTCACTAGCAGTGATAATTAGGGTGGGATGCCTCTCCCATCTGAGTGCTGCTCCCAAAGGATGAGAAGTCAACAGGACTTGGTCAGGGGGAAGATGGGAGAAATGTAATATGGACAAGGCAAAAGAATCTGAAATCACACATGTTCAGAGAAAGGCAGTGGCTAAGAGCATAGCACAAGAAACAAGTAAGCATGAATGGCTTCCACTTCATCAAAATCTCACCAGACCTGGGAGTTATTTTAACTTCTAGTACTTGCAAGAGAATAGAAGGGGTAACTCAAAGTGGATTTAAAATGTATTTCTTTGATTACCTGTGATGATGAACATATTCCTACATTTTTATTACTAATTATATTACATATCTGTTAAAATTCTCTGTCCACTTATGTACTAAGTCTTGACATTGTTTTCCTCATTAAGTTTAAGAGAACTCTTCAAGCATTATAGATATTAACCCTTAATCACACCTGATAGGAGCACTTTTCCCAGTCTATTATTTTCTTCATTGTGAATAAGTCTTAAATGTCATATATTCACGCTGACCTATCAATTCTTTGGTGAGTTTTTCACTGCTCCAATACTAAGTTACTATACTGAGTTACTGAGCTATCACAAACCTGATAAATATTACATTCTATTTTCTTTTTTTTTTAAAGATTTATTTGAGAGAGAAAGAGAGAGAGCAAGCATGTGCAAGCTCCAGGGGGAGGGGCAAAGGGAGAAGGAGAGAGAGAGAGACTCCCCACTAAGCACAGAGCCCCATGTCTGGCTGGATCTCATGACCCTAAGATCATAACCTGAGCCTAAATTAAGAGTCAGACACTTAACAAACTGAGCCACCCAGGTGTCCCTACCTTCTATTTTCTACTGAGTTTTCTAAAATGTGATTTTAAAAATATTTAGCTCTTGATATCAGCTAGACTTGACAAAGACATGATATACACAACACTGACATATAGCCATTAATCTCCCTCTTCCTACCCTGCTTCCATTTCCTTTGCCAAAATATAGCTAGAGAATTCTTTTTTATGTCTTCATTCCTTTTAATTCAAATTCTCTTACCTAACAATGCTACAAATAGAACAGCAGGAGCAGGTGTCCTATTGCACTATCTTTAGAGATGGCCCTGAGACATCCACACCCTCTATGAAAGAATTAAGAATTAATATTTTAAGGTACATATAAGGACACAAAATACTTAAAGGATGCATTTTATGCAACACAATAAAAATCAGCACTAATTCTGAAGTAATCCTGGCAACATTTCTCTTCTAAGTCCCCCAAACTAGAAACAATCTGTGTTTTCTTTGAGGGCTTGACATGCCATAGCCTTTTGACTTCATGTTATGATAGTCAGTTTTCAAGTTAGAAAGGGGGACTTAGTCAAGTGGTTTTCAGTTGAGCATGTCTGACTCCCATGGAAGCTTGGAAACTGGAGGGGAGATGGCACATTTTATTTTATTTTTTAAATCCAAAAAAATTTTTATTGGTGTTCAATTTGCCAACACACAGAATAACACCCAGTGCTCATCCCATCAAGTGCCCCCCTCAGTGCCCGTCACCCATTCACCACCCCCCCCGCCCTCCTCCCTTTCCACCACCCTTAGTTCGTTTCCCAGAATTAGGAGTCTTTATGTTCTGTCTCCCTTTCTGAGAGACGGCACATTTTAGATGTTACCATAAGGGAGCATACCTTCCTATCAGTGAGGATCCTAAGTATTTCACTTCATAGAAGGCAATCTTGTACAACAAAAATCGATCTCACCCCAAGTGCCAATGGCCACTTTACGTTAGCTTACAGGGCAATATGACTTGCTTCCAATATCTAATGAAGGCAAATCTCCTGACTTCTCAAGTGGCAGGTTGTTCTATCCAACCTGCCATAGGTATATGTTTCACAGTGATAGGGCCTGCCCCAGGAAAGACTGTGAAGTGTACCTGGCTGGACTGGATGTCCTCCTTACTCCTCCTAAGAGGACTCTCGTTTTACTGGCCATTCTGGCCTGGATTCATTCAAGTAACATCCCCACAAGTTTCTGGGCTATGGCTACACTCTTCTCACTCTGATCCACCAAACCTGTTTCCTGCAAGTTTTCAGCAAATAACTTGATAAACATATCACACTAAGATACTAATCTCATATAATACAATATACTCTTCTTCCCCAGGATAGCTGTATCAAAGGCTTAATCCAAAGATACCACTTCTTACCATCTCTTTTATTACCACCCTGGTCTAAGCTACTCTACCCTCTTTCTCCTGGATCACCATAGCAGTTTCTCAGTGAGTCTTCCTGCTTCAATCTTGTAACACATAGTCACTTCTCAATAGTGATCTGACCTAAGTGAGCTCCTATCATTTCCAAGCCCAGAATCCTCTGATAGCTTCCTAGTTCACTCAGAATAAAAGCCAAATATCTCCAATGGCCAGCAAGGCCATACATGGAAGGAGGAAAGCTGGAGGAAGAGTGTATCAGAGAGAAATAACAGGAGTCTGTTTTGGACATGTTAAATATGAGATGCTTATGAGACATTCCAGTGGAGCTGCAAGGAAGGCACTATCCTTAGATCCTCAGAAGAGAGCTTTAGGTTAGATAAATGGTTTTTCACCCAAGGTGATTCTGTCCTCCAGGAGACACTCGGCAATGTGTAACACATTTTTGGTTGCCACTTCTGGGACAGAGGAGGTTCTACTGGCATCTAGTAGGTAGAGACCAGAGATGCTGCTGAAAATCCTACAGTGCACAAGACAGCCCCCCTGACAAACACTGACCCTGCCTAAGATGTCGCTGAGAAGATTTATGCTAGAGAAATAAATATGGGAGACATACTCAAACAGATCAAATTTTAAACCAGAAGTGCAAGGTAAGGAAAATATGAGGAGCTCCTCTTTCAGCAGGCACAGATAAAAGTGGAGGAACCAAAACAGAATACAGGAAAGGGTCAGCCAGAATGGGAAAAGGCAACCCAGGAAAGGGTGGAGGGCCAAAGACCAAGAGAAGAGTGTTCTTGAAAGGGGGCTCAACAGTAGTCCACTTCACAGAAAACAGCCAAGATGGTAAGTGACACCGGTTGGGGATAAGGTGTTTGGAAGAATGGAGGAGGTGGGCCACAGGAGTAAGACCACAGAGGCAGGTGGGAAGGCTGCTGGGCAAATGTGAGGCTGCCACGGACATCACTCAAATGTAACCAACAGGCAGGTAATTGAGCTCCTCCAGTCCTCCAGCTTTGTCAGATTAGGAGAGGGCAAAGGAATCAGGGAATTTGCAGGGGAACAATTTGAACTGAGGCAGCTGGGTTGGACAAGGAAGAACTGATGCCAAAGGGAATTCATGAAGGGGGGGGGGTGATGGACTGAAGGTTTTGATGAATCATAAACATGTTTCCATATCAAATATACTCATCTACCATGCTCTCAATTGTCCCATATTCAAATACCCTATTTCTTGATATCATTAAAGTAAATGGGATTTTTACCTTAGTCAGAAAGACCTCTTTACTATAGGAACACTGCTAACAATCCTATTTACTTTGCCACACCAGGACCAAACAGCATTTGTGGAAAAGACCATGTAATCATGAAAGATAGGCTAAATAACCCTGTCACGGGTTAAAATGCAGGCTTTTTCATTTGCTAATGATGCATCATTAAATGACTTACTTTAACCTCTCTCTGATTCTAACTCTCTTCACTCAACAGACTGTGGTAGGCATAGCAGGCACACAATGCCCTTCAAGGACATCCACATCCTAATCCCTGCAATCTGTGAATTGGTTATGTTATATGGCAATGAGGAATTAAGGCTCCTGATCAACTGACCTTAAAAGAAGGAGAGTATCCTGGAATAAACACCCAGGTGGACCCACAGGAACCACCAGGGATCTTAGAGGGAAAAGAAAGAAACGTTAAGAGTCAGAACCAAAAAGACTGCCTGAGAGACTTGACCCCCCACTGCTGGCTTTGTAGATGGAAGGAGGGCCACCAGTCACATGTTGTGGGCAGCCTCTAGAAGCTGGAAAAGACAAGAAGGAGGTCTGCCCTAAGACCTCCAGAAATGAATGCAATCCTGCGGACACTCAGTAATACCCGTTTAGGGCTTCTGATCCCCAGAACTATAGAATAATAAATCTGTGTTTAAGTCATTAAGTTTTTCTCAATTTATTACAGAACAATAGGAAACTAACACATAGGTAAATGAATCAATTTCAGAATCTGTGTAGAGTAACTAGGAAAAATAAATATGCATAAGTACTAAACAGAATGCCTAGGATACATACAGGAAACATTTAAATAGCTGCTATTAGGATTATTAGTGCTAATACTATCACAGCACCAAAACCAATGGTAGTCAAGAGAAAGAACCCTGACTCGGTTCTAGAACTTACTCAACTCTGTGACCTAAGACATCTTGGTTAACCTTAGTTACCCTATAGGGCCCGTTTCTTTCACTTATAAAACAAAATGAGGTGGCCTAGAATACACGACTCCTAAAATTTCTTCCAGCTCTAAAATTTTATGATTCAAAAACCTAATTCCTTAATGACATTCTACTCATTGCTAATTAACAGATTCAGAAAATCCTATTAAATAAAAACAGTAAGCCAAGCAGTTTTCATTTAATGTTTCAACATTTTCAATATTTTATATTGCTGAGTTACAGCCTTATAAAGTTGAGTCATGGCATAAAAATCACAGAGCTGCAAGTGAAAATATCTAAGTCATGCTGCTACTATTTAAAGGCCTCACAGTCAAACTACAATAATATCTTCTCAAGTAGCTCAAAGTATATTCCCACACATTACCTCATTTATTCTTTTTTTAATAGCTTTATTGAGACATAATTCATATACTATGCAATTAACTCTTTCACAGTAGACGATTCACTGGTTGGTATATTCGTGGAGTCATAAAACCATCACCTCAGGGAATCTCTGGATGGCTCAGTGGTTTAGCACCTGCCTTCAGTCCAGGGCGTGATCCTGGAGTCCTGGGATTGAGTCTCACATCAGGCTCCCTGCATGGAGCCTGCTTCTCCCTCTGCCTCTTTCCCTCTCTGTGTGTGTGTGTGTGTGTGTGTCTTTCACGAATAAATAAATAAAATCTTAAAAAAAAAATCACAAGCAATTTTTTCAAGCATTTTTTAAAATTTTCATTTATTTATTTATTCATGAGAGAGAGAGAGAGAGAGAGAGGCAGAGACACAGGCAGAGGGAGAAGCAGGCTCCATGAAGGGTGCCTGACGTGGGACTTGATCCCGGGTCTCCAGGACCACGACCTGGGCCCAAGGCAGTGCTAAACCGCTGAGCCACCCGGGCTGCCCCGCAAACAATTTTTTAGACCATTTTAATCATTCTAAAATGAAACTCTATGCGTTAGCAGTCACTCCGCATCTCCCTTCTCCAACCCCTTCTAGTCTCTGACCTACTTTCTGTCCCTATGATTGCCCTATTCTGGACACTTTGTAAAATGGAATCATACAACATTGGGCAATTTGTGTGTCCAACTCCTAAGCATGTTTTAAGATTTGTCCACTTTGTAGTGTTAGTACTTTATTCCTTTTTCATGATGAGAAATATTCCATTGGATTGTATGAATAATATACATGTTTTGCTTATCCACTCATCAGCTGATGGACATTTGGGTTGTTTCCATGTCTTAACTATCTGGAATAATGCTGCTATGAACATTAGTATATAAATGTTTACATGGATATGTGTTTTGAGATCTCTGGGGTATGGCCCTAGGAGTGGAATTGCTAGGTAACACATGGTAACTCTATTTTTTAATCTTTTAGAGAACTGCTAAGCTGTTTTCTGAAGTGGCTGCCTCCGTTTTTCCCATCAGCAATGTATGTTTGTTCTAATTTTACCACATTCTTACCAACACTTGTTATTACCTTTCATTATAATCAAACAGTTGGTATGAAGGGCTATCTTTTGAGATTTGGACTTGTATACCCCTATGAGTAATGATGCTGAGCATATTTTCATGAGTTTATTTACAGTTTATAACTCTTCTTTGGAGAAATGTCTATTCAGGTCCTCTGCCCATTTTTTAATCGTGTTGTTCTTTTTATTACTGAGTTGTAAGAGTTCTTTATAAATTCTGGATACAAGTCCATCATCAGATAACTGATTTGCATATATGTATTTTCTTCTACTCTCTATACCTCATCCAATCTTAGTGCAGTTACTTACACTCAATAAACAAAGTCTGTGTTGCTATCCTCATTTTACCAGTAGAATTAGCATTTTACACAATTAAACAGACTTGTCAACTGGCAGACTCAAAAAAAAACTTATAGTTATGCTCCTATTTTTATTAATTTAAAGAAGCCATATATTCATGGCAACACTGTGATAGCACACCCAGGGAGGTGCTTCATTCTACCATGATACTGCCTGTATCAATAACCAGACAGTATTATTTCCACAATTATATCAAAGATGATTCATCCATTCATTCAAAAAATAGTTATTAAGTGTTATGTGGCAGGTGTTGTGCTCAGGATGCATCAGTGAACATGACCAAATCCTTCATTAACCTTAGAATTTGGCAGTGTTATACAAAATCCCTAGTGCTAAATCAATTTCTTAATGGCAAACAGTCCAAATAAAGAAATTTATCTTAGTGCTTAAAAATCTACCCTTAACTCAGAAGAAACACTGCAGATTTTAATGCAAGGGATACCCTATTTTTCTTTTAAAAAAAAAATAAAAAAATAAAAAATAAAAAAATAAAAAAAATAAAAAAAATCCGAAGCATCAAACTTATTTTGTGGCCCAGGATAATCTTGTTTTGAGTATTGACTTTACTAGGCCATCATTTGGCTCTTATAAATTCTTTTTATAATGCAGCAATGTTTACTTTAATGACATCTGTCAAAATGAAACCAGAATAAATGAGGAAAATACTCATATTTTTACCTTTAACCAGAAAGCCTGAAGGCTCAAAGTCTATATTATAGTCAGTTCCTAACCCATGTGAATAAAAATGTTGTCATAGCTCCATTAAACATAAAAACAAAAATACAGAGTTACAAATCCAACCACCTGAAAAGGTAGTTCTAACCTTGTCTATGAAAGTATCCTTAATGCAAAGCAGAGGGACTGAATAATCCCCTGGAGACTGAAGGCCATGCACTAAATGGCCCACACAATCTACATCTCTTGGCCTTACGTTTTGTTCCTTAAAGGGTTCACACAAATGTTACATTCCAAACTATCATACACCTATTTTCCTATTTACAAAAAAGTTGGCATTTTTAATTAGTCAATAAAAGAATTTGTCAACATCTCATGGTTCATAATTAGAGCTGCATTCATTTTTTGCTGTGCAAATTCAGTAAATTTAATAACAGCCAGAGTAAAACTAACATTTGGGATGATATGCCATGCCTGCCTCACAGTTTTCAGTGTCCTCAACAGACCACTTTGTACACGGAGTCTGTGCATCCCACCACCCAGCCAGCGAGGAGCCAGCGGCTGAGGCGGCACAGGCTGAGCGTGGATGGTGTGACCTGAGCTGATCCGGGAAGGGAGGTGGCAGCACACATCAGTGCTGGGCTCTTGCACGCTGTGGGCTGAGAGGCGTGGGGTTCACGGGAGGTGTCAGGGGTTGCTTCAGGGAGTGAGAACAGGGCTCAGTGGGCAGAACACAGCGCTGCCAGCTCCCCTCGACCCTACTTCCGCCCCTACTTCTCACACTGTGGCCTCCAGGGGAGTTTTCTGAAGACTACAATCAGACTCTGACGAAAAGGTCTGTAAACCTAAATCTAGAGAAGTCTTGGCTAGGCAGACAGCAGTATGCATCACATCTGAAAGACCAATGACGACAAAAATGGGAGAATGAATAATGAAGCTGGTGAGGAGCAGAGTCAAAAACAGGAAAGGGTGCGGCAGAAACCAAGGGTCGGGGTCAGACCTTTATCCACTGGAAATAATGCCTATTGTGGACTGGGTGTGTCTGCTTAAAAGAGCAGCAGTGGGATCCTTCACCCAGAAGCATTCAATTGCTGAAATCTTCAACTCCAATACGCTACTTATGGGCTACATTCTCATACCCTTCTAGCTCTTTAAATTCCTTTCCTACCATTGCCAATCAAAACTCCACAGAACAGCCAACGTGAGCCTTCGGCACAGAACCTTCAGTAAAGTAAAACAGATCACATCACTTCTCTGATTCAAACCTTCCAATGGCTTTCCTATGACACTTGAATGAAATCCCAGATCCCACTTGCAGGCCTAAGGTATCATGGCCCTCAGGAATTCCACTCTCCTCCTCACTCACGCTCCCCAGTTACCTGGCCACTCCTCATGCAAGCTCTGGGCCAGGGCTCTTTCCTGCCATTTGCACACTCTGGGATGCTCTTCCAATTGCTGTGCCTTCCAAGTCTCCACTCAAAGGTCATCTCCTCCAAGAGCCTTTTCTTGTTCATATCACCTAAAATAGCATCTGCATCACTCTCTACCCTCTTACCCTTCATTTTTCTTCTTAACATTTTTGTGTGTGTAAATATATATATATATATATATACACACACACACATATATATATATATACACACACACATATGTATATCTGTTTATTATCTACCTCCCCTCTAGAAATAAGCTCTAGCAGGGCAGGAACTTTGTTTTGATGACTGTTTTGATCTAAGGAGCCACTCCACAGAGAATAGTGTCTGGAAGATAAATGATCAACATTTATTCAATGAATAAATGAATAAATCATACCTAATCTTAACATGTTTAAGATTCCAGGTTTTCCCCATGCCCTCTCTATTCTTTTCCTGATCCATCAACCAAACTCTAGGCTTCACTTCCTGCCCTCTATACACCTAGGATCTGATCATCCAGCTTTGCCTACTCCCTTGCCTAAAGTGAACTTTCTTGCTGGCTTGTCCTTCCTCTAAACCAGTCTGAGAACCTACTTCTCCACTCCCACACCCAGACTAGAGATCACTGCTTTCAAAGCCCCAACCAAGGGGACTGGAGCCTCTCCAAGTACATGGCCTCCCATCTCCAGTAGGCTCTTGATCACTACATCAGGCTCTTTGTGGGCTCTCCCAAATCCCACAGAATCAATTCCAAACTTCATCACTTTCTTTAAGCTTCCTCTTCTCCCCTCCACTTAGCAAATGATATCACCTCCACTCCAACAACCACTCTCTTACCTCCTTCCTGAGAGGGAGGGAGGAAGGATGCCCCTCTTCCTCCTCAAAGCTCACCTCCAACCAGGCTCCAAAACTCAAGCCACCTCTCTTCCTAAGGGATCTGATGCCATCATTTATCCACCTTCCTCTCTCAAATCTTCCACTTCTTTCTGACTCCCTCCCCCCCAACAAAATGCTTAAAGCTCTCCCATTATAAAACAAATGAACAAACAAATCTCATCTACTCCCCCAGGTATGATGGCTCTCTTTCCTGCCACTGTCCTACTTGTGTCTTCCCCTTTGCAGCCTGTGTCTTGAAAAGAGGCTTTAAGTTCATTATTTCTACCACTCCCACCAACACTCCCAATTCACTACTCAACCTTTGCAATCTGGATTTTGTGCAAACATAACTCTCCAAAATATAGATGACTTCTTACCTGAAAATTCATTCCGAATTTATAAGACCTGTCAATTTAATATTGACATTCTCAATTTTAAAATGCTTATCTCAGGGATCCCTGGGTGGCTCAGGGGTTTAGCGCCTGCCTTTGGCCCAGGGCATGATCCTGGAGTCCTGGAATCAAGTCCCACATCAGGCTCCCTGCATGGAGCCTGCTTCTCCCTCTGCCTGTGTCTCTGCCTCTCTCTCCCTCTCTCTCTGTGTCTCTCATGAATAAATGGATAAAATCTTTAAAAAAAAAATGCTTATCTCTTGGCTTCAGTAACATTACTCTTTCTTGGTGTCCTCCTCTTTTGGACTTTTCTTCACAGGTTGCTTTGCTACTGACTGTGATCTGAGAAGAACCCCCTGCATGTGGTGTAGCAGTTAAAAGCCTGGGCTGTCTAGCTTGGACTGCCATAACAAAATACCACAAGTGGGTGGCTTAAAGAACAAAATTATTTTTCTCAGTCTGGAGGCTGGAAGTCCCAAGATCAAGATGCCTATATAGTCTGGTTCTGGTGAAAACCTTCCTCCTGAGTTACAGACAGCTGCCTTCTCACTGTATCCTCATAAGGCAGAGACCTCTGGGGTCTCTTCCTCTTCTTATAAGGACACCAGTTCTATAGGACCTATTGGATCACCCTTATGACCTCATTTAACTTCAATCACCTCCCTAAAAGCCTTATCTCCAAATATAGTCACATCAAGGATTAAGGTTTCAACATATAAATTTGGGGGGGGGATCCCTGGGTGGCTCAGCGGTTTAGCGCCTACCTTCATTCAGTCCAGGGCCTGATCCTGGAGTCCTGGGATCGAATCCCGCATCAGGCTCCCTGCATGGAGCCTGCTTCTCCCTCTGCCTGTGTCTCTGCCTCTGTGTGTGTGTGTGTGTGTGTATCTCTCATGAATAAATAAATAAAATATTTTTTTTAAATAAATAAATAAATAAATAAATAAATAAATAAATAAATTGGGAGGGGGGAGGAATGCAATTCAGTCCATAGCAGTCAACAGCAATACACATGTGGTAAAACCAAATGTTATATAACAATAATTGTACAAGTATAAGAACTCTTCAGCAACAAAGAAAATATTCACATGAAAATATCAAGATACAAAATTTCTATAACAATATGTAAATACGCATATGAAATAAAACGGAAATCACGAGTGATGTGCAAATAAAAGAGTTTCCTTATTTCTAAACTCTGTTAGATTATTTGAAAGACAAACAGGAAGAACATATAAGAGAATATTATTTCCTTCTTCTTTCACAGGAAGAATATATAAGAATATATAAGAATATCTTCCTTCATTCTTTCACAGGAAGAATATATAAGAGAAAAGCTTCAAGTGAAAAAAAATCACTAAGAACAACTCCAAATCTAATCTTCCATGTTTGTTTCCTGTTTTCCTTACTGCCCTCTGTATAGGCTAAACTGCAGTAACAAGACCAGGAATGTGGCAGCACAAACAAAAGAGGAGTTCACTTCTCTCTTATGTAGCCCAGACAAGTGGTCCCAGGAAGGTGGGCAGTTCTCTGCAGTCCAGAGACTGAGACTCCTTCCCTCCTATCCTGCCACTCCCCTGGGGCACTGCCCTTGCCTGTACAATGGAAGCTGGCTCACCCACACCTCATCCACAGGGCAGGGCAAAAAGAATATAACAGCATTATTTAAATACAAATGTGTTTTAGAAGGTGTACTCCTCACTTCTATCCACTAGCCAAAACTTAGATATGCGGTCTCATCTGGCTACAAGGAGCCTAAGAAATAAGAGCTAGATGCCAGTAAAATATCAGAGGTGGGAGTGCCTCCTTCCCACTCAAACATTCCTCTCCTTTTCTAAAGGGATAACCTGAAGTCCCATCCAGTTACTGGATTCAGCTCAAAGTCTAAGATCTCTGGGTGATACACAACCTCTCCAAAAGATACCAATGTGTCTCTGTCCCAGTCAGGTGACCTACAAACTACTAGATAAGTAATGCTGCTCTCTATCCCCAGCATTACAGCCAATACACAATGGAATACAAATAAGATTAATGTAATTAAGTCTTCCATTTTGAAAAGAATGGCAAA